>NC_083402.1:120133184-120456156 GCF_020745735.1 Hemiscyllium ocellatum | reverse complement strand
CCACCACCAGCCCACTGGTGCAGCCATAGGCATAGATAGAAAGCAGCGACTGCCTTGTGATGTGTATGGCTGGAAAGTTGAAGGTGTCAAAGAGGAGTTCGGCCATCCTCTCGCGGTTGGTGGTGGGGCTCAGGGGTGGGTCAGCCACCATCACGGCATGGTCTTCGGGCTGCACCTTCATCTCCTTCTCAAAGATGTAGGCCAGGATGGCCTCGGCACCATTCCAATCCAATACAATGCCATGCCGGAGAGGGTTGATGAGCCGCAGCTCTGTAGGGGCTCTCAGCTCACTGCCCACGAAGTTCTCCTGCCGGTTGTCTCCAGTCTTGGCACTCCGCTGCATGGGTCTACCCACTGTGGAAGAGATGACGACTGAAGGCTTGGCATGGCCACCGAAGCCTGCTTTGAAATAGCCTGTGCCCATGTCAACCATCAGTGCCCTGACCTCCTTGACCACCCTGGTGGGATTGATGCTCTGACTGTCTATTGAGGAGAAGGATGGCATCCTGGGCTCTGATCTGATCGATTGAGTGGTATTCGAGGAGAATTTCCTGCAGAGAACCCCCATGGGTAAGGAACACTTTCGGATCTGCAAATTTGATGACATCATCCCTGTTCCTGTTTGCATTATTTCTTTATATTGACAAACCAGCCCTTTTCAGTGGCCACCTGTCGTTGTTAAGGTGGAATAACAATGCTGTTTCTCTCCGATTATTACCTTTTATAGCCTTGTTGTTGCTGTTACTATGGGCGTCAGACAGAGGGACCATTATCAAGTCATATCACACGTTGATCTGAGAGGATCCTTCCGTCCAAGTTGATTTTGCTGATGAGTTAAGTGGCTGGCTTCCCGCCGTGTCCAGAAGTTTAATCGGAAAACCAAACCCACGGGAGTAGAAATATTTATTTGTTGAACTAGTCTTGGTGCCACAAATCTCCAAAATCTAATGAGGGCAGAACGTTGGAATGCCTTAAAGTGGCTTCGCTCCAAAGTGATTAGCTCGTGAACCACAATCTTTTAATTGAACGGGAACATACTTTAAAATGCTTTGAAGACTCAAAAGCCATTTGGTGGGTATCACAGCATTTGGATATTATCCAATATCCAGGATGCTGCGCTTGTTGGACACTGTGAACAAGTGAACTGCAATTTAACATGTCCGAGATTTTCAGAAGTTTTATCTAACCAGGGATCATAGAGAAAACGAACAGTTAAGATAAACACTTATATTTCTGAAATGCCTTTCAGGCCCCCAGGGCTTCACAGCACTGAAGTATTTATCAGAAGTGTAATCACTACTTTGTTAAAAAGTGAACAACAAATTTGCACACAGCGAATTCCCTCAAATAACAATTTGACAACCACCAAATCATCTGCTTTAATGATGATTGGAGATATAGATTGTTCAGAACACCAGGGGAAGAACTCTCGGATTTTTTTTCTCAAATAGCACCTTTGGATATAGAAAATAGTTAATACATATAGTGCAATATGCTTTATAAACTAGGGACAAGAGGTGGTATAATTCTGTAACTTTCAGAGCAGAAAGTATTTGCAAATGAGAGTGACCGGTTATAGAGTACAGATTGCTTGAAAATTCTGCTTATTTTTGTAAATTTGTCAAAATGTTAAACTTCCAATAAAAATATCTATTAAAAAAAATAGAGTACAGATATGTGATATTTTGACTACATTAATTATTTTGAAGCTGTATTACATATGTTAGCTTGAAGTTTGCAGGTAATGCCAAAAACAGATAGTAAAGCAGGTACACTAATAGGGAGAACCAAAACAAAGTTCAGAAGGTTAAGTTAGTTTTGTTGAAGTTCCTATATCTCCACCAAGACAGAAATTTCTCCATATGCCACATACACTTTCCAACACACCCTCCACATGCTTACCCACTCAAACCTTCCATGAGCCCTGTCTGACCCCTTACCACTGTTATACATTTCCCTCTCTCTTTCTCAGCTAATTTTCTAGTTAGGGTTGCAGAGTCATACAGCATGGTCCAACTCATGCTGACCAGGTTTCTCAAACCAGTCCCATTTGCCTGTATTGGCACATATCTCTCTCAACCTTTCCTATTCATGTATTGATCCAAATGTCTTTAAATGTTATTATACCTACATCTATCAGTCCCCCTAGCAGTTCATTCCATATACACACCACCTTCTGTGTGAAAAAGTTACACAAGCTTCACTTTCTACTTTTACAAAGTAACACTGACACAGATTAACGGATCTATAATTATTTTTCCTGCACATCTTTGATACAGTCATCAAGTAAGTTTAAGACAGAGATTGATAGATTTTAGCGAGTTTTAAGAAGATTTGTAGCTCAGGTTGAGGTTTTGCATGGAACTACGAGAGCAGAGGAAAATCACCTATACCATGCATTCAAAAACAATGAGTACCCAATGAACACAGTTCACCGATTTCTCAGCAACAAACCCAAACAAGCAGACAAAGCACATCCAGAAACCATAGCCACTCTTCCCTACATCAAAAATAACTTGGAAATGACTGCCAAACTACTCAGACCCCTTGGCATCATGGTAGCTCACAAAGCCACCAACACACTAAGACAGCAGCTAATGAATTTGAAAGACCCTATACAGACAATGAGCAAAACTAACGTCATTTACAAAATACAATGCAAGGACTGTAACAAACACTACACTGGACAAACAGGCAGAAAACTAGCCACCAATATACATGAACACCAAGTAGCCACAAAAAGACATGACCCTCTTTCACTAGTATCCTCACATATGGATGAGAAAGGACACCATTTCGACTGGGACAATACATTCATCTTGGGACAAGCCAAACAAAGACACATATGAGAATTCCTAGAAGCATGGCACTCCAACCAGAACTCTATCAACAAACACATCAAGTTAGACCCCATCTACTACACTCTGAAAAAAGGAACAGCAAGTGACTTCACAACAGGAAATAACATCACCACAGGAATGACATCACCAACCCAAACATATAAATAGAAAGCAGGAATTTTCAGCATTGCTTTGCATGAGGTCCACTGAAAATGTTACCTAGTACGGTAATGAAATGTCTGTAAATGAACCTTTTAGCTCAGCGAGCAAAACCTACATACATTGATAGATTTATAACTACTAATGAAAATCAAAAGAAATTGGAAATATGACCTTCAAGTTGATAATCAGCAATGATCTAGTATTGTGGAGCAGATTTTAAAGGCTGAGTGGCCTACTCCTGCTCCTTTGTTCCTTTGAGAAGGTGACTCACCACTACCTTTACCAAGCACAATTTCTTTGTCAATGATAGCAACATCTTTTAAAAGAAATAGAACAATCTTGGCCCTCGTATTGAAAAAAAAGAACTGCAGATGCTGTAAATCAGAAACATAAACATAAGTTGTTGGAAAAGCTCAGTACAGCTGAGTTCAGAGGAAAGATCACCAAACGTGAAACTTTAACTTTGATTTCTCTTCACAGACCTGCTCAATTTTTCCAGCAATGTTTGGTTTTGAATCAACCTATTGAACTATCTTTCAAATCATTTTCCTCTCATAATCAGTAAACACAGCCTCTTGGATTTATGATTTCTTCTGCAAATAATTTGTGTTGCTAGAAGCTGTTTTCCAAACCTCCCACAGCTCTAAAATATATGTTACTGAAGTTATTAATTACAATTGTCGTGGGAATTAAATCAACTCGACTCAACTGCTAGCAAGAGCAAAGAAAACGCTTTTCTTTAACTTCTGCAGGCAGGGGGACCAATACACTTGGCAAAGGTGCTTTGTGTAAGGGCCGTGAACAAAATTCACATAATCTTTTTATACTATCCTTATCACATGCTCAAGGACAAGGGCTGGGAAACATTTGAGCTCTTATTTTCTCATTCTCTTGCCATGGACATAACTGTCTTATGTTTTCCTTAGCTTTTTGCTTAATTTGGCTGCTTGCAAGGCCAGGTTGAATGTTTGCAAAGTTCAGCAAAGACAAGTTGTCTCCTCAACTGCAGAATTCAGCAAAGTGTTTGCAAAGTTCAGCAAAGTATTAAATTGTTAATTTTTCATTACATTTTCCCCCTTTTTGTCATTTTATGACAACAAGGACAACATCCCAAAAAAAAATACAGAGCCAGATAGCTATACATCAAAAATACTTAGGGAACACCAGGCCTTTCCTCAGACACCACCTAGCTGTAACACAGCTTTGTGGTGGTATCGTCACTTACACTGGTGTGCCCTGTACACAGCCCATCTTCACACGTCACACTTGTCAACGTTGTGGTGGGGTGGGGTCCTCACAATCGGATCTTCCTGCTGTGGGGCCACTGATCGTTTTACCATTTGATATCCTACTGCACTCATAAGCAAGCGGCATAGGCAGGTACACAAGCAAGGTCCTATACAAAGCCCTATTGAGTAAGACCAGTCCTACAACTAGTAGAACATGTAGGATCCAATACCCCCATCCTCCCGAAAGGGAAGTGAGCCATCAGAACCAGGAGTCATCTGCTGGGGGAGGCAGTCGTATCGTTGCCTTCATATGATTTATTACACTAGTGATATTCTGTGACTCATCAGGAATATTAAAACAGCATGAGGTAACTAACATTTTGCAGTTGCCCATTCTCTCGGCCATCCATATGTCTAGTATGAAGTGATTTTGTATCACTGCTTCCCTAATCATCATTAGCTCAGTGTTGATGAGTGCTAGGCCTTCCTCTGTCTCATTTGCTAACAGTAATACACTATATGCGAGGCCATTAATCTTGTTTATTGCTACTGTTGTCCCTGTTCCCAAGAGAATAGACCACCCAATGTTCGCTCCTGGTATAGTCCAGGAGTCTGTGAGTGTGTACTCATTTCAATGCCGTGGGACATCCCTTCAGGTTCGCCTGTTGCTGGCCTTTGGGACGAACACTGTTGTGCCAGTGGACAGTATTGCAGGGCAGCAGCACCCTTTCCATCCCAGGGGAAGGTGGTGGTACCCTTTCTTTCCATAGGCCCATAATCATGGTCTGATTATTGATAAAGGAACAAGCAATGTTTATGATTGTACCATTTGCATAGGGAGAACGCCAAATGGAGTCTCCCCCGATTGGTGCAAATACACATTTCTCCCCTGCCTTCCACTATGTGGAAGGCTGTGCAGTTAGCCTTGAGTTTGGGGTGGCAAGATTTGCCCTAATTGCTCCCCCTATCAGGGTCAGGATAGTCACCGCCCGCGAAAGCAGACAGCTTGCATTTCTCGCCAGGCTCTCCGTGATTGGTTCGGCAGTCCACCGTTGGGCTGTGTGCAAACATATCCAACAAGGGTAGCCAACATCTAATCTCCAGTGTTGTATTAGGGCCAAAGCACATGCTCTGATCCCTTCACATCTAGCAATGACTCTTTGCACCTCCCAACCTACTGGCGTCTCATTTACGCCATTTATCTCCCGAAGGGTCTATCCCACTACCGAGTTAGACTCACTCTCTCACCCCGGCTGACTCCGTTCGGGTTCGAGCATGACATTAATGCCCTGTGCCCTGGTTGGGCTTAGGTTCATGATCTGGTTTAGTTGGTTGCCATGCCCTGGTGCTACTACCTTCTTTAGGACCTTCTGCACAGCATCTCGGTGGGGTGGGAGGGGCAACTGTACCACTATATTCACTTGCCTATAGATGTCGGAGAAGGATCTATCTATTCCACATCACCAGACTCCCTCATCACTCTTCTGAGTCTTGGATATTGTCAACCATGCCCTGGCACCCCCAATCTTGATTATAGAATATCTATTTCCCGTGTCAGGTGTCCTTTTGCCCATGGTGGCTACTACTAAGTGCCAGTCACCAGCGCTGCAAGGATCCCTGCATAAATATTTATTATCCCATTTACAGTCGTTCTGGTTTCTAAACAGCCATGGGGTCGCATGTAAAGGTCTGCTTAGCACCCTCAGTTAAGATTACTGTCTGCAGCTGTATCCCAGATGCCCCTGCCCTTATGAATAGTCCTACCAGGGCGCTTGCTAACAGTGTGAGCTGGGGCAGCCCCATATTTGCATGAGGCTTCTAATAACTACTTGAACTTAATTAATTCCAGTGTTGTCCGATGTCCCCTCAGGCCCAGCTACATGTTTGCAATGGCTGGCATGTATCCACGTGGCTCTTTCGGTGATCTTAACAGCTGTCTGTGTTGTAAGAAGCATTTAAAACAGTCCCAGCCACCTCCTCACTTTCCAGTTTTTCCTCCTGAAGTCTTTCACCACTATCCAGTCTCCAGGTTCTAGATCGTGCAGCTTCCCTTCTGCTGGTTAGAGTAGTGCTACTTTCACTTGATTCTGTATTTGGGACAAAAGTGCAAAGAGTTTTATACAGTAACACAACTTCTCATCCTCACAGTGACCTGTTATCTGTCTTACCTTAGGTCTTGGGTCAATTCCTGCATTGGGCAGCCTACCAAACAAAATCTCAAACGGGCTAAGATTAGCTCATCCTCTCCTCTTAGATCTCATATACATTAGCACATTTGGAAGTGCTTTTGTCCATGTCACCCCTGGTTCCTCACAACATTTTGTCAGTTTATTTTTTAAGGTAGCATTTTCTCTTTCCACTGCCCCACTGCTCGCTAAGTGGTAGGCACAGTGTTGTCTCATGTTTATTCCCAAATAATCACTGATCTGTTGTAGGACATTATTGACAAATGGTGTCCCATTGTCATTACTAAGCCTCTCAGGGATGCCCCATCTCAGAATTATTTCAGTTAGCAAAGCTTTGGCTACTGCAAGGATCCTGTTTAGACATGGGGAACGCTTCCACCCATTAGGAAATCATATCAACTATTACCAGACAATACCTTTTTCCTTCACTGGGTGTTAGTTCAATAAAATCCGTTTGTAACTGTTCAAAGGGTCTTTGGGGTTGGGCTGTGCTGCCTGACTCATCTGTATTCCCTTCCCCACATTATTAGTGGTACAGACAACACATCGTTCACAATATTTCTGGGAGTAATGAGTAAATCCCTTAGTGTACCAGTGTGCCGAAATACTGTCATACATCCCCCCCACCTTTTGACACATGGTCCTTACTGTGTGTCAGTTTGGCACAGAATGGAAATAATGATCATGGTAGGCAAGGATTAGCTTTGGAGCCATACCATACCCCTTCCCTCACGCTACACCCTACTTTTGTCCACTCACTCCTTTTTTCCAGCGTGGCCTGCGACTATAACTCCCGTACGCCTGCTGTTGGGGTACAAATGTTTGTCATACACATGTCAAACTGATCATTTGGCGGCTGCTGGGCTGCCATCCTTGCCGCTGAGTCTGCCTTCGCATTGCCTTGAGAAATAGAATCGTTATTTTTCATGTGGGCTTCACATTTACACACAGTGATTGATTTAGGAGGTCAGAAATCAGGCCACGGTGTGTGATGGGCTTTCCAGTGGAGGTCAAAAAGCTCCTATGTTTCCACAGAGTTCCAAAATCATGTACAACCCCGAATGGTATCTGCTATCGGTGTAAATATTCAGTCTTTCCCTTACCCAACTTACATGCCTCAGTCAGGGCAATCAGCTCTGCTGCTTGCGGTAACAGATGAGAAGGGAGTGATCCCGTTTTGACTACCTCATGGATAGTTACTACAGTATACCCAACACAATTCTAGCCTCTCCTTGCTCTTGAATGCTGACTCATCCACAGAAACCTCCATATCTGATTCTGAAGTGGTGAATCCTGCAAGTCTGGTCTAGGGCTGCAAATTTCATTAGTTACAACCATGTGGGTCTCCGTCTCCTGTGGGGAGAAGACTAGCAGGATTAAGGATGTTACACCTCTTTATTGTAATGTTAGGCATCTCCAATAACACAGTACTGGATCTGAGCCTATGTGCTGCCGACATGTGTGCAGTCTTTTGCTCAGAAAGCAGTAAGGATACTGCATGTGTGGACCAGTAGGGTTAATTCATCATAGCCGACTATATTCCTGATACTACAACAGGCTTTTCAGCTGCAGCCACGGCAATCCTGCTGCTATGGGGTCTAGTTTACCTGAAAAATAAGTTACTGGCCTTAATTTTCCCCCATGATCCTGCAACAGCACAGATGCCCTGCAGTCACGGTTCTCATCGACTGTTGGTACAAAAGGCTTGCTTGGATTCGGAATCCCCGGTGTAGATGTAGTTTGGAGTGCCTTTTTCAATTCAACAAAGGCATTCTCAGTCTCTGGGGTCCATTGCAACAGACTCTGGTTCTGAAACCCTTTGCCATGGGCTGTATCACTTAGGGTCACCTCAAGGGTTGCATAATGTGGGATAAACATTCCACAGTAGGAGCACATGCCCAAAAAGAATAGCAATTGTTTCTTTGTGTGAGGCTTTGGAATTTTCTGGATTGCTTAAAATCTGTCTTGACCAATGGTCTTCCCTCGTTCAGATATTAAGTGACCTAAGAACTTCACCTGTTGTTGCACAAATTGTAGCTTGGTAAGATTGGCTTTGTGCCCTTCCCTCGCTAGATGGCAGAGCAACACAAGAGTATCCTTCTCACACTGTTCCTCTGTCAGTGCTGCTATTGAGCAGTTGTCCACATACTGCAGAAGTGCTGACCCCGGGGTTAAAACAAGAATCTCCAGACTCCTGCATAGAGCCTCATTATATATGGTGGGGAACTCACAGTAACTTTGACAAAGTCACATGAAGGTATATGATTTCCCTTTGAATGAAAAGTCGAACCAGAATTGACTATGTGGGTGTACTGGTACACTAAAGAAGGCATTTACCAAATCCACAATAGAGAACCATTTACTGTATGGTGGAATTTGAGCTAATATAGTATAGGGGTTGGGAACATTTGGGGCGCGCAGGACAACAGCGTTATTGACTGCCTGCAGGTCTTGAACAAACCTCCATTCCTCTGGTTCACCTGGAATATTTGCCTTTTTGACCGGAAAAATGGGGGTTCTTACCGGTGAGTTTTCAGAGGGGATTATCACTTCAACCTTTAGGAGGAATTCAAAGACTGGAGTAATTACTTCTATGGCCCCGGGTTTGGTGGGTATAGTACTCAGACTTTGGGGTTATTCTTATGGGTTCACAGCTCATATGAGCCCCACATCATGTTTGCCTTTTGCCCACAATTCAGTAGGGACTGTTTTTAATCTTGGGTCGAGACTTCTATCTGAGGGAAACGCCAGGCTACCCTCTTAGGCTCTTCAGGGCTAGCAAGGTTTACCTGGACTGTCCTATCTGCCTGAGTTAGCCAATTTAGTTTTTTCCTAAATGTCCACATATTTGCATTGAACCAGATACCCACATTGTCCCTGAAGACCCAACCTTTTTTTTTGTGCCTTTAGCACCCATGGTCCCAAATCTTACCACCTGTCGCTGGACGCCTTCGCCAGTGACACGTGACGAAAAGAGCCTTCCACATCAAAAAGATAGGGTCTACTTGCTGTCACAGATACTTTAGATAAGTTCACACTAACTACACATCTGTGATCACTCCAATAAAATACACACAATAACAATTGATCTGGTTTAACCAATCTCCTGAACCAATCCTTCTCATAGGATTTGTCAGGGCCATCGCGGTGTATGTGTGCTGTGCAGTGCAGTATTTCCCCAGCAAGAAAATCGGTGTTAGTAGGATTAACATGGTTACTTGCTTCCAGGGTGAGTGAATCGCTCACTGAATTTTTCGCTCTCTGGCTTAATCGCCACTCATAGACATACATCAGGGGTCGTGGGTTGCATTTTACAGCCTGGGTGGGTAAATCTTCCCTTTGAATCACCTGCAAGCCTGTCAGGGGTAGTGAGCAAATCCGACCCCAGTCTCCCTATGAGATCCTGACCTTTCTGATTTAAAGGGCAGAATTCTGATAACAAGAATGAGTTGGAATGTTTCCCCATTACTAGTTTCTTTGTACCACGACTCCTGATGCACCCATTGTGTTCAGGAACCTTCCACTCTTCTTTATTTGTGTCGATTGTCTAAAGTGGCTTAATTTAAGGACTGAATATGTTGCCCCTGTATCTACCAAAAAGGTAACTGGTGTACCTTCCACATATAACATAAAGGTAGGCATCGACTTATACCGCATCATTGTCGTACTGAACGTGAAGTCCGCACTTCGCAATCTTAGTACTCAATATAGGGGTGGGACTTGTTTCAGTGCCCGTAAGGTTAGTAGAAGAGATTAGCATAAGCGAGTCTTCTTTGTCAAGCATAAGGGAAAGAGGCTTTCCTGGACATTATGGGCTGACAACCTCCACCTCAACCTTCCCCTGTCAGTCATCCTGTCGCTCAGTCTCCAGGGCCGATTGGGGCTGTCTGTGCAGGAACTGTCTCGCCCAGTGGTCCATTGTACCCGCCAGATATACCTCTGCCAGTGACTCTTCCACAAGCCCTTTCTCTTCCATTTCCGCAACCTCAACCTCTGCTTCTCTCTCTTCCTGCAGCATCCCCCTCCAAAAGCTGGGTGACCATTTGCATCATAGTAAGCTGAGCCTTATGTGCTTGCTGTTCCATCTTTAGTTTCTGTTTATCCTTCTCTTGGGCCAGCAATTTTTCAGCATATATCACATGTTGTTCTTTCAAATTCAGCTTTCCCCTGTCCCAGATAAAACAGGTGTCTTTTACCTTTTTCGCTATTTCATCCTTCATTCCATTGATGAAGCTGTTCCTCAGGTGTGCCTCATGCCACCATTATGTCTTCAGGTGGTCTCAGTCCACTATGGGCATTATGGACTTCAGTAAGGCACGTAAGGTACTGGGACACTGTCTCAACTTCTTGTTGTTTACACATTGCGATTTTGGTCATGTCCATTTGCACTGGGAATGCCTCCCTACAGGCAGCTGCCAGCGCTGCAACAAAAGCATTAAAGTCTCCATTCTCTTCCGCTTGCGGGTCGGTTGATCTGGCATGGATGTTTACGACTGGCCATTTGTACTTGATTTTGGAGACATTGGCACCCAGTTTTTGTCCCAGGAGACATCTCATCTCATGTGACATGGGACGGAACTCGATACAGAAATTTGTCACTTCTTCAGCGAACTTATTACCTCCAACCTCGCATGGGTCAGGCAACTGCCCATAGGCACTTTCCAAATCCTTCATGGTCCATGGTCGGTGGACCAGCACTGGGTGCCCTTCTGGACCTACAACCTCAACCATTGGTGCTTACAGAACTACCTGGTTAGATGATCGCACATCAGCACTCTCACTGTCTGACTCATCGTCCGTTGTGGAGTAATCGTAGACAGGCCTTGGATGCCTTTCCATCTTGGAGTGGCCATCTTTTTTTTGGGCTTCTTGCTTTGATCTGTTGTGGGTACGAAGTGCTACCGGTGATTCGGCAGACCCTGAGGCGGCGGCTGCTGACTTGGAACCTTCACCAGGCGGATCTCTTAAGGGGTCTGTAGGTTTTGGAAGGCAGTCATCAAGGTCAGGATCTGGAACAGACTTGACACATTACAGCTTCGTTAGATTGTTTTCAGTGCGCGTCTGCATGTGCGCTAATGTTTAATATGCATATTTGATCTATCTTTTACTTGAGATTTCCTTTCCTTGATATCAGCCTCAGCCTTCCAATATTATAAGGACTCCAATTCACAGGTTCCATTTTTCGAGTATAAAATGAGGTCTGCAGATGCTGGAGATCACAGCTGAAAATGTGTTGCTGGTCAAAGCACAGCAGGCCAGGCAGCATCTCAGGAATAGGGAATTCGACGTTTCGAGCATAAGCCCTTCATCAGGAATGAGAGAGAGTAGCCAAGCAGGCTAAGATAAAAGGAGGAGGGACTTGGGGGAGGGGCGATGGAGGTGGGATAGGTGGAAGGAGGTCAAGGTGAGGGTGATAGGCCGGAGTGGGGTGGGGGCGGAGAGGTCAGGAAGGAGATTGCAGGTTAGGAAGGTGATGCTGAGTTGAGGGAACCGACTGAGACAAGGTGGGGGGAGGGGAAATGAGGAAACTGGAGAAATCTGAATTCATACCTTGTGGTTGGAGGGTTCCCAGGCGGAAGATGAGGCGCTCCTCCTCCAGCCGTCGTGTTGTTATGTTCTGCCGGTGGAGGAGTCCAAGGACCTGCATGTCCTCGGTGGAGTGGGAGGGAGAGTTAAAGTGTTGAGCCACGGGGTGATTGAGTTGGTTGGTCTGGGCGGCCCGGAAGTGTTCTCTGAAGCGTTCCGCAAGTAAGCGGCCTGTCTCCCCAATATAGAGGAGGCCACATCTTGTGCAGCGGATGCAATAGATGATGTGTGTGGAGGTACAGGTGAACTTGTGGCGGATATGGAAGGATCCCTTGGGGCCTTGGAGGGAAGTGAGTGTGGAGGTGTGGGCGCAAGTTTTACATTTCCTGCGGTCGCAGGGGAAAGTGCCGGGGGTGGAGGTTGGGTTGGTGGGGGGTGTGGATCTGACGAGGGAGTCACGAAGGGAGTGGTCCTTGCGGAACGCTGATAGGGGAGGGGAGGGAAATATATCCTTGGTGGTGGGGTCCGTTTGGAGGTGGCGGAAATGACGGCGGATGATCCGTTGTATGCGGAGGTTGGTGGGGTGGTAGGTGAGAACCAGTGGGGTTCTGTCTTGGTGGCGGTTGGAGGAGCGGGGCTCAAGGGCGGAGGAGCGGGAAGTGGAGGAGATGCGGTGGAGGGCATCGTCGATCGCGTCTGGGGGGAATCTGCGGTCCTTGAAGAAGGAGGCCATCTGGGCTGTGCGGTGTTGGAACTGGTCCTCCTGGGAGCAGATGCGGCGGAGACGAAGGAATTGGGAATATGGGATGGAGTTTTTGCAGGGGGCAGGGTGGGAGGAGGTGTAGTCCAGGTAGCTGTGGGAGTCAGTCGGTTTATAACACCGCACAGCCCAGATGACCTCCTTCTTCAAGGACCGCAGATTCCCCCCAGACGTGATCGATGATGCCCTCCACCGCATCTCCTCCACTTCCCGCTCCTCCGCCCGCCACCAAGACAGAACCCCACTGGTTCTCACCTACCACCCCACCAACCTCCGCATACAACGGATCATCTGCCGTCATTTCCGCCACTTCCAAACGGACCCCACCACCAAGGATATATTTCCCTCCCCTCCCCTATCAGCGTTCCGCAAGGACCACTCCCTTCGTGACTCCCTCGTCAGATCCACACCCCCCACCAACCCAACCTCCACCCCCGCACTTTCCCCTGCGACCGCAGGAAATGTAAAACTTGCGCCCACACCTCCACACTCACTTCCCTCCAAGGCCCCAAGGGATCCTTCCATATCCGCCACAAGTTCACCTGTACCTCCACACACATCATCTATTGCATCCGCTGCACAAGATGTGGCCTCCTCTATATTGGGGAGACAGGCCGCTTACTTGCGGAACGCTTCAGAGAACACCTCTGGGCCGCCCGGACCAACCAACCCAACCACCCCGTGGCTCAACACTTTAACTCTCCCTCCCACTCCACCGAGGACATGCAGGTCCTTGGACTCCTCCACCGGCAGAACATAACAACACGACGGCTGGAGGAGGAGCGCCTCATCTTCCACCTGGGAACCCTCCAACCACAAGGTATGAATTCAGATTTCTCCAGTTTCCTCATTTCCCCTCCCCCCACCTTGTCTCAGTCGGTTCCCTCAACTCAGCACCGCCCTCCTAACCTGCAATCTCCTTCCTGACCTCTCCGCCCCCACCCCACTCCGGCCTATCACCCTCACCTTGACCTCCTTCCACCTATCCCACCTCCATTGCCCCTCCCCCAAGTCCCTCCTCCCTACCTTTTATCTTAGCCTGCTCGGCTACTCTCTCTCATTCCTGATGAAGGGCTTATGCTCGAAACGTCGAATTCCCTATTCCTGAGATGCTGCCTGGCCTGCTGTGCTTTGACCAGCAACACATTTTCAACAGGTTCCATTTTTCCCTTCCAGTTTTCCTTCTCTCTCTCCTCCAACCCTGATCTCAATATTTCCAACTGCCTTTTACTAAAACTTCCTCCCTCCAGAAAACCACATTCCTTAATCCATTATTCTAACTGCTTTACTGACTCTGGGCCGTAATTGTCTAACATGTACTGTATCTTTGGTTTACAACTCCAAGTCCTCTGTGGACCCTCTTTTTGTTTGCTCTTGCTGGAGCCCATTTTCAGCATTACTGGAAAAGTGTTCCGCTCTCCCCTCTCTCTCGCGGTACCATTATCTTTTCCCTTTGATTTGCTTTTACCTCCGGAGGTTCCCTTTCGCATTGGGCGTGTCCGCCTCAATGCCTTGGTTTTTGTAAACCAAGAAACCATGTACCTGGTACGTCTTTGGCGAGTCCAACTCAGCCGATGGTGGCTCCAAGTTTAAAACCACCCTTAAACTTGCTGTCTATTAAAACACCCTAGAGACAGCAATGCCTTCCCTTGGGTTTTACTCAAATACCGTGCGAGAGTTCACTGGACCCTTTTCCTGCTTTATTTATTCTCTTAGAATGAGTCTCTATATAGGATTACTTAAGCCATGACTCTTACCCTGACCCTATATGATCGAACCCCGGCGCTGGCGCGATCCACAGATTCCCAGTCCTCTCACACAAAGGGGCCAATTCAGTGCTCGAGATGAAGTGAAAGACATTAAAGGCGCTGGCGCCTGTGCCTTCTGGGAATCCTCAGACTCTCACCCAGTCGCGAGATCCCAGATGAGCCCCCAAGTTTACTGTCATTGAAATTAAATCAGACTTGACACAACTGTTAGCAAAAGCAAAGAAAAAAGCTTTATTTTTTTTTAAACCTCTGCATACAGGGGGACCAATACACTTGGCAAAGGCTCTTTGTGTAAGGGCCGAGAACAAAATTCACATATTCTTTCTATCACATGCTCAAGGACAAGCGCTGGGAAACATTTTAGCTGTTATTTTCTCATTCCCTTGCTGTGGACATAAAGACAGTTATGTTTGCCTTAACCTTTCGCTGAATTTGGCTGCTCCCAAGGCCAGGTTGAATGATTGCAAAGTTCAGCAAAGACAAGCTGTCTCGACTGCAGAATTCAGCAAAGTGTTTGCAAATTTCAGCAAAAGTATTAAACTTAGCAAAGCATTATCTTTCAGATTTCACAGTAAATGTTAATTTTCCATTACACAATCTAAGAGATTATGATATATTATCACTCATTTGTGTAGCTCCTGTCATATTTGATCATACTTCTGTCAACTCCTTCTCTCTTATTTAGTTTGGTGGACCTACCTTCATCTGTTGCATTTTGTCCAGTCATAGCCATTTCAACCAAAAAATGTCACCTTTGCTTTGGTTTTGAAATATAACTATTCCAAAGCTCTCCAGCTTCCAGAAACATTAGCTCACCTAAAACTGTTGCCAGTATCCAATCTTGCACCAAATCCCATTCACCCATTATGCTATCCTCAAACAATCCCCTTGATATTTAATATTCTTGTTTTAAACACCTTCACAGGCTTTCTTAATCCCATTTCCATATATTCCTATAAACACCACCCTTACCAAAACATAATTTCTCTGATCTTATTGACAATAAGCTCTGGGATTTCCTTTCTAAACCTTTTTAAGTTCCCTTGAAAATGCTATCCAATATTTGGTAGCTACTTTTACAATCTTCTTTGTAAGCAGAACTGGAAAACAGAGAAGTAACTGGGTCACACAAGATTTAAGACCAGGAATAGTTCATTCTTATCTGTCCAG
The DNA here is from genome assembly GCF_020745735.1 of Hemiscyllium ocellatum. Lineage (NCBI taxonomy): Eukaryota > Metazoa > Chordata > Chondrichthyes > Orectolobiformes > Hemiscylliidae > Hemiscyllium > Hemiscyllium ocellatum. The sequence continues at coordinate 120,440,514 of NC_083402.1, read as the reverse complement.
GTTTCAATTCCACTTTTATGCTGGTTCCTCATATCCGTCAATTCCTATACTTCAAAAATCTATCTACCTTCTCCGTAAATACTTTGTGTTCCAGTCTTCAGAATTCTCTGGGCATTCCAGACATCCACTGCCCTCAGAAGAAATTTCTTTGCCTCTCATTTTAAATGAGTTCCCCTTATTCTGTAAGTATGCTCCACAATTCAAGTTTCCCCAAGTAATGGAAACATCTTTTCAACATCTACACTAAATTCCTTCAAAATCTTGTGTTTCATGAATCATTAATTATGACAACGAAAATGGCAAGTATGAAATGAAACTCTAGTAAAGCACTTGATGAAAAGAAATCTATGTTTATAATGATCAATTAATTAAACTTCAAGGCTAGAAATGTGGTTTTGCTGCAAGTAACACTGCACAAGCCTGACTTTGCTAGCTGCCCAAAATGCCAAAGAAGAAAACCTGACCCAGAGCCACTTAGTGCTTGAACTGCTCCAGCTGGCATGGGTTACGCTGGGAAACACAAACCAGGAATTCAATTAGCTTTGTAGGTTGCAGTACTACAACCCAACAGTTCATCTTACCTGTAGAATACCAGGGAAGCTTTGGAATCTAACATCAGAATTTGCAAATATGTATAGCAGCAACATGCAATTATACCATATTTTAATCATAAAACATCCAAGGCATTTAACAGGAACTTCTATGAAACAAAGTTTGATACATATTACATTACACAATTGAGTAAATGACTGAAGGCTTGTAGATTTCAAGTAGCATCACAGCGGAACAAAATAAGAGGTACGTTTAGGAACAGAATTCCAGTGCTTCAGGGAAAGAATGGTGTCACGAATAAAATCAAGGTTATGCAGAAGGCCAGATTAGACTAGGGCTAAAGTTCCTGCTGTGGAGCTGCAGCTATTGAGTTGAGCACGTGGGTAATGACGCGTATACAGCACTTTGAAAACAAGGATAGGAATTTTAAAATCGAGGATTAAATTGCTTAATCATGACCCAACTTAAGTCAGCGTGCACACAGGTGATAGACAAATAAGATTTTGCAAAGGTTAGTATTGCTACAATAGAGATTTGGAAAACCTTAACTGTATGCAGAATGGAAGATATGGAGAGTGTTGTAATATCAAATCTGGAGTTAACAATAGCATGAGTGAGGATTTTAGTAGCAGATGAGCGGTGGCAGGATAGAGCCATGAAATGGATGATCTTATTGTTAGCACGGATACACGGTTAGGAGCTCATCTCAGTCAAATTAATAAAAGTCGGAAATAGCATAACTTAGTTTCAGAGTTGCCAGATTTCGTGGTTGAAGAGTTGAGTTTTGTAGTGGGTACCAAAAACAATTGCTTTAGTCTTCGCAATTTTTTTTGAGGAAATTTTTCCTCTTCCAGTACAGGATGTCACACAAGCAGTCTTACAATTTAGGAACAACAAAAACACTCTACAGTACAAAGTGGTGGGGAAATATAGCAGGGTTTCATCAACATGCATGGTCAGGGGTCAGGAAAATGATTTAATTTGGTTTTCGGTAAGGAAGCCAGGTTTACCCTGGAATAGTGGGCAGTTTTAACACAAAGGAGCAGTTTAATAGTGCCCTAGTTGTCCCAGAAACTATTATGAATGGCTAAACAAGTGTAGGGAGGATAGGAGAGTAGTTTTTTTGAAAATGAGAAATGTGATGAGATAATGTTTGAAATCAGAGAGATTGACAAGTTGCTCAATGTAGAACGCAAGGGAGGAAAGCAGTGAAGACATCATGGTAAGAAGTTTTGTTTTATCTACGTGGACAGGCAGGATTTTGACAAAGTGGTGAGAAGGGCTGGAATAAATGGAAATGTTTAAAGGCGAAAATGTGAAAGCAGAAGTTCAGGCCAAGAGGGAATGTGGTGATAAGAACCACACCAGTATGTGGGTCTGGCCAGGGCAAGTGCTGGAGGGTAAAAGGTATCATCACCTTTCAGGCAAGTTTCGGTCAAGGTCACAATGTTGAGGCCATTATTCTAAATTTGGCTAAGAAGTGACAAAGTGCCTTATTCTGAAATGTACTGGTACTCAAGGGGGCAATGGGGCATTGTAAGTATCCAGTGGAAAACTCCACATTATTATCAGTTCAGGCTGAAAGTTGAACGAGAAGATTGGCAAGATCACACCCTACTCAATACGACTGGACAGGTCAGATAGTGGGTGACGGGCAGTTGTGGGTCGTTGTTCCCTATAAGTCAGCACAAGTATTTCAAGCTCTTTAGAGAGTGCCAAGAAAGACACAAAGATGATGCCGTTGTCTAAGAGAGGATGAAGTGTATTTGAAGGGTTGTATTTGGGTCTTGGGTGGATAGAAGGAATTGTACATCAATCACCATGTACTAATTATAAATGATTTTTTAAAATAAATCAAATCCTCAAATATTCAAAAAGTAGAGATTTGAATGTATCTTTGAAATTACTTCAGTCAAATCTATATTTCTACTTTCAGTAAAATATAAACTACTTGTTTGTTTCAGTTTCAGATGCAGTTTTCTTTCTCTATAAATAAACCTGAAGTCCAGTTTGACTTTATCCAAATTAAATTTATTAATTTGACAACTGTACTCAACAGATTCAGTTGGTATAATGTAATAACTGGAATGCAGAAGTCTTCACTGGAACCATAAGGTGGGAACTCATTCCTCTCAGGGGAATGTTCTCCTGACAGTACAGGGAATTATTCCTTTCCCATTCTTGGGTTCGGAAATGGTGCTCGTTTAGAAAACTTACATTTATCTGTGTTACTATAGTCCATTTATAGTGTCAAACTTCAACCTCTGACTACAATGCAAGAACATCTTCTATTTTGGTGATGCATCCATCACAGTTTGTAGCTAAAGGTTAAGAAAAGGTTAAGTGGGCAGCACGGTGGCACAGTGGTTAGTACTGCTGCCTCACAGCGCCTGAGAACCGGGTTCAATTCCCAACTCAGGCGACCGACTGTGTGGAGTTTGCACATTCTCCCCGTGTCTGCGTGGGTTTCCTCCGGGTGCTCCGGTTTCCTCCCACAGTCCAAAGACGTGAGGGTCAGGTGAATTGGCCATGCTAAATTGCCCGTAGTGTTAGGTAAGGGGTAAATGTAGGGGTATGGGTGGGTTGCGCTTCGGCGGGTCGGTGTGGACTTGTTGGGCCGAAGGGCCTGTTTCCACACTAAGTCTAATCTAAAAAAAAATTATCAGTCTTCCACTGAACACCATCAGCATTCCACTGAAACATTAAAATAGTTCCAGCAGATGACACATATCTTTGTCATTTAGCAGGGTTATGAAACAAGTACAAAACTGAGGTGCTTCATAGAATGCTTCTTCACTCTTTATTGGTCAATTTCAAATTTAATAGTTCTTGTCGACCTGTAGAGCTGAGCAATGAATGGAAATCTTTGGAGTCAATGCCAATGGAGAGACTCATAGAAGCATTCTGAACTGCAGAACGTTTCAAGACAAGTGCTTTTTCAAGTGCTGTTTCAACTGTGGAATGGTGGATTGTTGCTGCTGGCAGACATGGCACATGAGTGGGAGTTTTAATAATTCAGCTACTCCGTCCTTGACTGTCACTTTTCCATTCTGTTCCACCATCTTCATTACATCTGGTTGAATTTATAAAACAAAAAGCATTAACATTGCATTATTATTATTATTATTATTGGCTTCTTGTTTGTCCACATTTTTGATTTTTAAAGTACCAAGATGGCAACAATTATTTAGCTGATTCGAGTAAAAACCCTCACTCAGTAAACAGTAAAGCCCAAACAAAGGAGGAAAGTCCTCTCCTCTTGCTTAGAGAGCGCATTGGTAAAATAAGCCATAACTACTTTCCATATCACTAGTCAGAGGAAAACTCTCCACTATCTGGAGTCATAACAAATATAAATGATAATGAGGAATTAACTGAAATAGTTCCCTCAGGGTAGGGACCTAAGCTGAATTATCACATGGAATAGAATTAGCGAATGGTTATAAGCGCAGGAAGAGGTCATTCAGCCCACCATGTCCATGGTCGCCCTCCAACTGAGCAATTCACCTTTGTTGTTTTCTGGGGCGTAAATGTAGATATTAGCTAATGAGTACACAATGTTCAATACAGTTATAGGAAGGATGTTATTAAGCTGGAGAGGGTTCAGTAGAGATTTTCCAGGATGTTATTAGGTGAGGAAAGTTCGAGTTATGGAAAAAAAAGGCTGGTTAGACTGGGACTTTTTTCACTGGAGCATAGGAGGTTGAGAGGTGACCTGATAGAAGTTTATAAAATAATGGAGAAGTTTAGACAGAGTTAATGGTAAATGTCTTTTCCCTAGGATGGGGGATTTCAAGACCAGGAGGCACATTTTTAAGGTGAGAGGAAAGAGATTTAAAAAAGACATGAGGGGCAAATTTTTTACACAGGCGATGGTTCACCTGTGGATTGAACTTTGAGAAAGTGGTGGATGCAGGTACAATTACAATGTTTAAAAGATATTTGGACAGGTACATGAATTAGGAAAGGTTTGAGGATATATGGGCCAGGAGCAGGCAGGTGGGACTAGTTTAGTTTGGGATTATATTAATGGACGTTGTTTCAAAGGATCTGTTTTTCTGTGCTGTATGACTCTAGTTGTGATTCCTCAGACAATGAAGGAATCTCAAACCACATACAGCATGATCTGGTTTATGTTCAAGCTGAGGAGTAGAAAATAACATCAATGATACAGAAGTGCCAGAAAATGATTATCTCAAGCAAAAGAGAATACAGCATCTCCCCATGGCAGTCAACTGTATTACGGAGTTCTCCATTATCAACATTCTAGGGTTTCGAGACAATGAACTGGACCAGCCATATAAATACTGTAGCTACAGTAATAGATCAGAAGCTGGAGATTCTGAAGCATGTTGGAACTGGAAGATGAGTTTTGTAACTCACTTCCATCTCCAAAGTGGGAATCAGGATTTTGATGGAAAACTTCTCCTTTTGCTAACGATACCACAACTGCAAGAAGATGACCAGTTTTTTGACTTGATTTATTATTGTCACATGTACCTAGGTACAGTGCAAATTTTGCTTTGCGTGCTGTATCGGCAGACCATACCATACAAGGTACACAAGGGTAATAGAACAGAGCAAGGAATACAATGGTACGGCTGCAGAAAGGTTGGGATAGAAAAGAGGAGCCAGAGAGACGACTTCATAGAGGGCTTTGAAATTATAAAGTTGATAAGATGGGCATCAAGATGTTTGCACTTGCAGGGAAGACAAAAATTAGAAGCCATAAGTACAGTGCAGTTTCTAATAAACCCAACAGAGAATTTAGTGTACCTCCTGTACCCAAAGAGTGGGGAGAATGTGGAATGCACTATCACATGAAATAATTGATTTGAAAAGTGCAAATGAGTTGAAGGGAAAACTAGTTAAACATGAGCGAGAATGGAACAAGGGGATATGCTGATAGGGTGAAATGAAGTGGGAGAAGTTTTATCTGGAGACAAATATCAGCATTGACCAGTTGAACCAAAGGCCAGTTTGTGTTATACATTCTATGTAATTCTAAAATATTTGTAAAATCATTTACAACCCATTAATTTAAAAAAATTAAACTTAAAAATTCTAAAATTTGAAAACCTTAATGTTAATCTTACTCTACCACACTGGATCAGTCATTTTCTTCACAACAGGTCCCAAAGGGTGTTTGTTAATGAATGTTGAAGCTCCTCACGGTGGTATACTGTCACATTTATCTTTCACCTATGCAAATGATTGTTGGTCAAAGTATAGTGAGATAATAAATGAATACGAAAATAATTTCTTGTGGATCTCAACAGGAATACCAAAGTAAAATGTAGGAACTCAGTGGAGATCTTCATAACATGATGTGAACAAAAATAAGATGAAAGAAAGTTTATAGATTTTAGGGAAAATCCATGTATGATATTGTTCCTGTGAAAACTCACAGCGCACATCTGAACAGTCACCAACTACAAGTAACCAGGAGTCCAAAGTTTCACTGGAGGGAACAGTGTGCAGATATGGGGCCAGTGGACATATGGTTATACTGTCTCAGAAAACTAAAATATTTCTGAAATGATCCTATAATCATGAAATTCTTTTTAATAGTTGTATAGAAAGTGCTATCCTTTTTCGAATGTCTCATCTGGAACTGTTAGGAAAGCAGACTCTCTAAGTGTACAAGTTTAACACGATCTACTCTCATTTGATTAATGTAAAGAATGTAATGGATAATGAGAATTGCCCTTTCTTTGGTAATATTATGGGACGTATTCAAGGAAAAGGCTCCAATTCCTTAGATTCCATAGCAAAACAAGTTGATTCTTGAATTTATTTGTGCCTTTCTTCAAATGAATTTTTAACAGGAGTCTGACATATGGACAAATAGCAAAGCTTGATATTGGGATGATGGAGACTAAAATACTCTCAAAATTATATTCAACAGCAAAGATGACTAAACAACAGCACAGCAATTAAGCAACTGTGGCAAAACCAACATTCAACAATTTTCCAATTACATCTAATTTATAACAAAAGCTATATATTTCCGAACATCATTTCAGAATTACAAAAATGTCAATTTTCAAATATCTATATTTGTTGATTATATTAAAATAATATCAGTATGTTTCCTTTGCTGTACATTCAGTAAATCCTCTGCATCCTTGAAATCAAGAATTTGCCTGTGCCAAAATATAAGTTACAACAAAAATCAACATCTATGGGCAAAAGTCACATACCTGCAATTTTTAACCTATTTTTAATGAATGCAGCACTCATGAATTTCATCATTCCTCGGGTTTCTCAGGATCAGAATGATTATTTAAGGTAGTAAGGTTTCATGTGGGCAGCTGACACCAACTTGAGCAGAATAAACAAGGGTCCCATGAAAAAGTAGCAATAGAGACCATTTCACGACAACTACGCATCGCAAAGCACTTTATAACAATTAGTTAAAAATCACACAATAACAGGTTAGTGCCCAGGTTTATTTGGAAGCACTAGCTTTCTGAGTGCTGCTCCTTCATCAAGTGGCTGTGGAGTATAAGATTGTAGAATGGAATTTATAGCAAAAGTTTACAGTGTGATGTAACTGAAATTATATATTGAAAAAGACCTGGATTGTTCAAGTCTCTCATCTTTTAGAATTAACATGTTGGTTTCAGTTCATATGTAAATGACCAGCACCTCCAAGTTACAGAAATTAAATATTTTAAGCCTATTGCAATTTTACTGTAGAAAAATGGGGCACCAATTAGTGCAAATCAAATTTCTACAAATAAAAATATTAAAATGAGCAGGTAATCTGATTTTAGTTTAGGTTTTGATCAAGGTATAAATATTGGCCGGAATAACCAGAACAACTCTCTTGCACCTTTTCAAAATAGTGCAGGAATTTTTTTTTATACACCAGTGCTTCTCAAAGTTTCATATCATTGTGATCCCATTTAGCTGCCTGATAATAGCGGTGACCCCTCATTTGTGGGATTTGGATTAAGTGCAGGAGCAGTGTTGTGACCCTGTGTGAGAAAACATTGTATTATATTCACCTGAGGGGGCAGACATGACTTTAAAAACATTGGCTCTAAGAATGCAATACTCCCTCAGTATTGCACTGTGGTTATCAGTCTTGAATCACATTCTGAAGACTTGAGACCCAAACTTTCTGACTGAGTGGTAAGAGTGCTACCAATTGGGTCACATCTGATGTACTGGGAGTCCACTCAATGCAGAAATGTTTGAAAACCAAGTGGATGGCCAGCTTACCTTCTGATTCCAGAAAATAGTCTGTAGTAAATGAATTCCAATGTTTTTTGGTTTTCAAGCAAGGTGAATCAAAGTCTTGGCTGATCACATGAAGGTGAATGTGGCTGAAGGTGAAAGAGCATGGAAGAAAAAGTAATTAATTGTTTGATATCCTTCTTCTTTCAAAGACAACCGATAACTATGATATCTTACAGCAGATGGCCTGTCTAAATGGAGTTCAGTTCAATGAAGAGTATAAAATTCTTAAGGTTATTCAGAGTTTGTTTCCCTGACTGAACTGGAGTTCACAGTCTCAGATAAGAGATAAGCCACTTCAGGACTGAGACAAGCAGAATTTTTTTTCACTCAGATGATCATGAACCTTTGGAATTCCCTACTGAAACTGGTGGATGTTCAGTTGTTGAGTATATTCAAGACCAAGATCAGTATCAAACATCATGGGAATTGGGTTTAAAGGTGGAACTGGAGTAGAACATCAGCCATGGTCTTAATGAATGGCACAGCAGATTGAGGAGATCTTTAAACAACAACAGCTCCTATTTCTTCTGTTAACAGGAGCAATAAAAACTGCAAACTAATATCACAATAAACCCTGAGAAGTGCCATTTAGCAATCCAACTATATTTCATTAAGACCACAAACATGCTTTTTTTTTTTACACAGAGTTTATAAGTTTATTATGTTTATGCACAGCTATACTGATTCTGATTTGTACTTAAATACCCATAAACATAATTTTGATATCCTGCTATACAATTGACAGTGATCACATGAATCAGAAGATTACTGATTTCAATCTTTACAAGGATTTCAGCATTTACTGCGGCTGTGTAGTACAGGAAGTGTTTTTATTTCCCTTCGAGATTAAAATAGAGAGCCTACTTATTGATATAGTTCAGGGAAATGTTAAAAGTTTCAGATGTATGATATGTAGAACCAAGGGCTTCCCAGTACTTTTGATCAATATTGTTCCTTCAATTAAAGCAAATGGAATGGTCATGTGGATGGTTACTATTTGGAGGTCCTTATTGAGAGAAACAACAAGCATTCCACTCAAAGTAATTTATTATAAGTAAAGCAAAGATTTTGGAGGTGCAGTAAGACAACCAGTAAATGGGAGTCTACATTAATGCAATCTACAGGCCAATTTAAAACTATTCAGAATCATAGAGATGTATAGCATGGAAACAGATCCTTTGGTCCAACTCGTCCATGCCAACTAAATATCCTAAATAAATTGAGTCCCATTTGCCAGCATTTGGCCCATATCCCTCTAAATCCTTCCTATTCATATACCCATCCAGATGCCTTTTAAATGGTGTAATTGTACCAGCCTTCATCACTTCCTCCAGCAGCTCATTACATACATGCACCACCATCTACATGAAAAAGTTGCCCCCCGGTCCCTTTTAAATTTTTCCCCTCTCACCTTAAAACTATGCCCTCTAGTTTTGGACTCCCTTATCCTGAGATGACCTTGGCTATTCACCCTATCCTTGTCTCTCATGATTTTATAAACTCCTGTAAGGTCATCCCACAGCCTCTAATGATCCAGGGGAAATAACCCCAGTCCATTCAGTATCCCCCTATAGCTCAAACTCCAACCTGGCAACATCCTCCAAATCTTTCCTGCAACAAGTTTCACAACATCCTCCCTATAGCAGGGAGACCAGAATTGCACACAGTATTCCAAAAGTGGTCTAACCAATGTCCTACTTTAATATAATTGCACATAGGACAGGAATACTTTTCAAGACGCTCCAAGTATTCACTTTAATGACTGGTCGCTGTAAGACCTTGAAGCATGATCAGATTTTAGATACTCCCAGCAAAGGACTGGACAGCGATATCAATGTGAAAACAAATTTCTCTCACCTCATGCTGGGAATAGCATGGTAACCGAGCCGAAATTTCAGTGTGTCGGTATCCAGACATTCTTGCACCAGCTTTTGGCCAACTTGGTGCATGTGTTGAAGTAGAGTTAAGTGATCCCTCCCCACAACCTTCAGATCAGAGAGAGATTCCCATGGCAAAACCAGCCAGTGAAATCGGGCCTTTGGATATTTGTCCTTAATTACAACAACTTTATCATCTTTATACACCTGTTGGAGGGAGAAAAATAGTAATGGCACTGATCAGTAAAAGCACATAACACTGTTGCATTAATATAAAACATAATGTTATCTTCCCATCACAAAACGCTCCTCCCCCCAGCCCCATCATAACTTTTCTGGGAACATTTCATAGGTACCAATAATTAGCAACCCAACAGCAGGTATGTAGAGGTAACAGAGATGGTTCAGCAGGAAGGAACAGAGTGGAAATGGTCAAAGTAAAACCTAGGGTAATGAGCTCACAAATTTGAGGGGGAAGAGGGAAAAATGAGCAATGTTCCAGGTTTTGTTTGCCTCACAGAGCTGCAGTTTTTAATGTTGGTAATCTTTCAATTGCTGACTGTATGATACAAACACAGAATTTTACAGTTCAAACTCAGACCATTTGGCCCATCAACAAGCCTTCTCCCACTTCTCATACAGTCATACAGCACGGAAACAGACCCTTTGGTCCAACCAGTCCATGCCAAACAGAATCTTAAACTGAGCTAGTCTCCCCTGCCTGCTCTTGGCCTATATCCTGCCAAACCTTTCCTATGAAGGTATTTATCTAAGCATTTTTTAAATGTTGTAACATGTCCCCACAGCCACCACATCCTCAGGAAGTTGATTCCACATGCAAACCACCCTCTATAAAAAGTATTTGCCGTTTATGTCTTTTTTAAATTTCTTGCCTCGCAACTTAAAAACATGGCCCCTTTCATAGGGAAAAGACACCTGCCATTAACCCTTTGCATACCTTTCATGATTTTATAAACCTCTGTAAGGTCATGTCTCAATCTCCAATGCTCCAGTGAAAAACGTCCCAGCCTATCCAGCCTTTCTTTATAACTCAAACCTTCCAAAACCAGCAACATCCTTCCTATAACTGGTCTCATCCTATCCATACATTTCACTATTCCTTTCACCCTCATGGGTATGTCTAGCTTGGGTTTATCTTGCTTCCCCTTAACTGCATCTCTGCTTATCAACTCAGTTCCATTATAGTTAATAAATTCCATAATTTCATCACACTTCTGGGTTAACAAGCTTCTCCTTCATCCCTTTCCCAATAATTAGTGACTATCCTAGATTTGTGACCCTAGTTTTAGTCTCCCAACAAAAAAACAATGTATGTGTCCACCCTATCAAACACAATTCATAATCTTAAAGACCTCTATTTGATTACCTCACAACCTTTTCATACAGAGGATGGAACTTGCATTGAATGATCTGCCACAGCAAGTGGAGGAGGCAAGTACAATTAGAACATTTAAAAGGCATCTGGATGAATATATGAATAAGAAGAGTTTAGAGGGATATGGGCCAAATGCTGGCAAATGGGAGAAAGTCACACTGGGGCATCTGGGTGGTGCGGATACGTTGGACTGAAGAGTCTGTTTCCATGCTGTATACAGTAGAACTTCAATTATCCAAACAAGACGGGCGGCGAGTATTTTGTTCAGATAAATGATCGTTCAGATGATCGATCTGATCGTAAACAAGCCGTAATTTATGAGTGCCGTTTATCTGAACATGTCTCGGTTATCCGGCAACGCACGCCATAATGCCATTTAACCGATAACTGAATGCTGAGTTGCCTAATGCTATTTTTAATGGGATCTGGAGATCCTGTTCGGATAATCTGGAATTTGGATAATCAAGGTTGTACTGTAACTCTATAATAAAAAATGTGAGATGAGTGTGAACAGCCTCATGGAACATTTACACCAAAGAGCCAGTTTGTGGTATGATGTAGCTCCATGATCATCCATTTTCACTCCTTTCTGACATATATTTATTAAGTGACAGTGAGTGTCTGTCTCACTCAATATAAAAGTTGAAATTTTATTTATACAAATGTATTACAAATAACTGTAGAAAAAAATATTTAGTACCTGCATTTTGGGGTCCTGCATGGAGACCTTTAGTCCCTGACTCCACATTCCTTTAAAATCCTAAAAGGACAAAGCAGAAACATACTTATGCAACATATTGATGTTTGGACAATAAATATCTCAACCTCTAGATCGTTATAATGACAAACATGTTTTATTTTGTTAATGCTCTATGGATTTTCTTGTTACTGGCAAGGTCAGCATTTACTATCCACCCCTAATATCTTTGGAGAAAGTGCTGGTGAACCATCTTTTTGACTGTAACAGGGGGTCATTTAAAATTCAATCACATTGCTATGGATCAAGATTCACACATAACTCAGATAGGCAAGGCCTTCCTGAAGGACACTACTGAGAGGTATTTATGACAATCTGGTAGTTTAAGATTATTTTATTCCATATTATTTAATTAATTGAAATGAAATATTCCTGAAAAGACAGGCATGGTGCTGAACCTTTTCAACTTCCACTCATCAGGACAAACATAAAAATGCTAAATTTTAAATCATCATGACAGGTTCTACTACAGGAGAAAAGGGTGCACATTGATTGGCAAGTCAACTGATCAGCCAAACATTGCCACAGAGAAAGTAATGAGGAACTACAGACTGCCTAAGCTCTTGGGTAATTCAAAAGAGGTACAAGACTTGAACACATTCCTTGTGTTTGCAGAGCTGCCTCATACAAATGCATGTCACTTTGAGTAAGCATAAATTAGCCATGGTAAATGTAAATTACCAGCTGATGAGGTCCGATTTGAAGTTGTGTCTAGATCAACGTCCAGGAAACCAGATTACTAGTAACATAACATTCATCATGGTATATCCCTAATCATATATATTTGTGCGCAGACCAAAGACTGTAACTTTACCACTATCTGTCTTTCCCCTTATGTTACTGGACTGATAACCTAGGAGGTCCAAACTAAAATTTTGGGAGCATGGGTTCATATCCCATCATGGTGGAAGTTAAATCAAAATGTAAAAAAATTTTAAGTGAAAAACTAGCTGGTAGAAGTGAGTGGTGATCACAACAATCATGACTAATTATCATTAAAATCCATTTGGCTCACTGACAATCTGGAGGAAATCTGCCATCCACAGAAACAAAGTGGACTCGTAACCATTTTATAAAATGATCGAGCAAGGCACTCTGTTCAGGGGGAATGAGGGACGGACTTGCTATTGACACCCACATCATGAGAAAATGGATTTTAATTTTTAAAAAAAGCTTTTAAAAGTGTACACATTATGTAAAAAAGATGGGATAATAGCTCACTGCCAATTCACACAAGTTACTTGCCGTGGATGGAAGTGGACACATAGAAGACCCCATTCTTTCTGGTCAAGTAAAGGTACTTTTCACCAGACTTTAAACGTATTAAAATTACAATACAGACATCGGCAAATAAACTGAAGAATACTGCATTCTGCCTTTTCAGAACTAAAGTTTTTATCAAGCTAAGATTTTGATCATCATTGTTAAATCATAAACCACTTGATGCTGGATACAGGCTTTCCCCAGACTACAAACGCCCAACTTACAAACGTCTGTACTTACAAACCGATCTCCGTAAAGGCTATTATTTTTGAAAAATCGAGTTACATTCAATGGTTCCTACTAACGAACAGGCAGACTACTTTGTGCGACGCACAAAACACTGCGAGATTTTAGCGGTTCGTTGGCCTGAATTACGTATTATAATATTTAAGATGTTTTAGGTAAAATATATTTGATATACTAAGACAAACATTTGACTAATTGACACTAGATGTGAACTGCACACAACTATTCCGACTTAAAAACAGAACTCGTTTGTAACCTGGGGACTTGCTGTATTCATTGAGCAGCAGCTAATGTTTAAGACAAGGACCAAATCCTGCCGACCATTCACTCCATCTGTTTCGTTAATGTTTGGGCTTTAACAGAAACGATGGTCAAGGGTTATTTAAGAGAAGAGACCAGGCAGTGTGGTATAAACAGAGGTGTTACATAAAGTGGGCAGAATAATTAATGAATTACTTTTCTTCCCGAGGCATCAGAGGAGTTTACCAGAGTCACCGAGTTGCTGCTATTTTCTGCCAAATGCCCATCTTTTGTCTTCTCTTTCTTCTCTTCAGACTTCGAGTTAAATGTGTGGTACTGTCTTGGATTGGAGTCCTCAGTCTTCAGATGTTTATTTGACATATTGGAGCTACTGTTTGGACAAATCTCTTCACGTGTTCTCTTTGGTGACAACGTGTCCCTGTCCGAGGTCCCTTCTTCAAACCTTATGGAGTATGGGTAGAGCCGATTGACAACGTATAGATCCTGTCCTGGCTTTAACTTCACCTCTTGATCTCTTCTCAAGTCTTCAGAATTGACATTGCTTGGATTTATGCCCAACTTTAGGGTTGTTTGATTGGGGGAGGGAAACAAAACAAAGTTATTTTCCTAAACCTGCTGAGTACTTTCAATACTTACTGTTTAGATTTCATACCAATGACTTTCACAGAATCTTGTCTCAAATTATTTGTCCAACTCTTTTGGGAGGAGTATATTAATTCTAAGCTTTAGAAATGGCTCAGCAAAGATTTTTAAATGAAAGCATATAACAGACATAACAGAACAGAGCCAAAATACTTCAGTAAAGATTAAAAGATCTAGTCTTACATATAGATCCACCATTTAATCCATTCAGGGAATTATTTTAATCAATCAACTAATAGGAAATTAATCAGTATTCAGAATAGTGTAATTATTCCTCATGGAACATGCATCCTAAACAACAAGCAAGCTTAACGACAACCACACTCTTTAATTAGTTCAAGGTTTGTTTAAACCTTTAATTAGTGTTTTACGCTAAAGACAGATTTACGCACTGTAATGTACTGCAATACCATACTTCTGGAGATAGATAGGTTCTTGCTTGTCAAGGGGATCGAGACTTACAGGGAGAAAGTGGGAAATGGGGTTGAGAAACTTATCGGCCATGATTGAATGGTGGCGTATACTCTATAGGCTGAATGACCTAATTTCTGCTCCTATGTCTTATGGTATAATATAAGCTCACGGCCCACGGAACTCATTGTTTCAGTGTTATTTCTTTCAAATAGTCATCTCAATAACCCTAGCTTTCTCTCTTTCAAATATTTATCCAATCCCCTTTTGAAAGTTACTTTTGAATCTGTTACCTCCACTCATTCAAGCAGAATTTCAGGTCATTAATCATCGCTTTAGAAATAAATAATCATCCCATCCCAGATTATTTTGTCAATTCTGTGGTAATTATTTAGCTTTGTATCCTCTGATTACCAATAGTCCTGACAATGGAAGTAGTTTCTCCTGATCAAATCCACTTATACATTTGAGCAGATCTGTTCAATACATAACAATAGTAAAAAAAGCAAAGCATACCTGTTTTACAAGAACATATCCCTTATTGTAATCTGCTTTCAGCTGTACTGGAAAACAACAATACAAAAACAGTAATATTAATTTTCCTCATCCTCCCAAATTCCATTTTAATTTTTTAATATATCCCTTCCTCTCAATATAACTCAGGACAAGAATACCATTAATAGAATGAATAAGAAAGGTGAGGCCATTCAGCCTATCAATACATGCCAACTCTTTGTAATTAGTAAGACTCAATGGATTATATTTTTCATAGCTCCTTGAAAGTGGAGTCACAGGTAGATAGGATAGTGAAGAAGGTGTTTGGTATGCTTTCCTTCGTTGGTCAGAGTATTGAGTACAGAAGTTGGGAGGTCATGTTGCGGCTGTACAGGACATTGGTTAGGATACTGTTAGAATGTTAGAGTCATAGAGTCATAGTTGCGTGCAATTCTGGTCTCCTTCCTATCAGAAAGATATTGTGAAACTTGAAAGGGTTCAGAAAAGGTTTACAAGGATGTTGCCAGGGTTGGAGGATTTGAACTTTAGGGACAGGCTGAACAGGCTGGGGCTGTTTTCTCTGGAGCGTCGGAGGCTGAGGGGTGACCTTATAGAGGTTTATAAAATCATGAGGGGCAGGGACAGAATAAATTGAGAAAGTATTTTCCCTGGGGTCGGGGAGTCAAGAACTACAGGGCATAGGTTTAGGGTGAGAGGGGAAAGATATAAAAGACATCTAAGGGACACCTTTTTCACGCAGAGGGTGGAATGGGTATGGAATGAGCTGCCAGAGGAAGTGGTGGAGGCTAGTACAATTGCAACATTTAAAAGGCATTCAGATGGGTATACGAATAGGAAGGTTTTGGAGGGATATGGGCCAGGTGCTGACAGGTGGGACTAGATTAGATTGGGATATCTGGTCAGCATGGATGGCTTGGACCGAAGGGTCTGTTTCTGTGTTGTACATCTCTATGACTATAAATAGGACCAGGGGCTTGCCGCCTCTTGAAATTTTTCCATTAGCCAAAAGATCACAACTATCTGATGCAGCCTCAACTCCACTTTCCGATCTGACCCACGTCCTCCTCATTCCTTGACTGCTTTGTCAATCAAAAATCTATGATTCAGCCTGAAATATATTCAATGACACAGCCACCACACCTCACCAGAGGAAGGAAACTCCATGTCAACTCCATCTTAAATTGAACCTATCTGGCTCTATATTGCCTCATTAGAGAAAGTATCCTCTCAGCATCTACCCCATCAAGTCCCCTTAAGAGCTGATGTTTCAATAAGATCAACTCACTCACCCGAATGCCAAGTATACTGTATATCCCATTTGCTCAACCTTTTTGATCCTTATCCTGAGCAAAAATATATTCTCAAATTCGATCCAATGTAGTATACACGGTTATAGCCAGTCAGCTGACTTTCATATCAAGATTGATTATTCCATAGATTATATACAACACAAAATATATAATATGGAATATTCTGCTTAATGTTTTATGATCAATTCACAAGGACAAATTAGACCCTGCTCCAGTCGACAGATCCCCTGTAATCAACCCAAGTCTCCCAAGGACATTCTCTCCACACCAAAGGAACCATGTTCTCCCTCAATTTTGCCATTTCAGCTTGTAAATATCTCTAACCTACTGTGATCTCAAAGCAATTGTTGTTTTGAAACTGTAGGATATTTCATATAAACGTACCACTCACCTTGATGCCGTGAACACTTTTTATCTGTTATTTTGGTTTCAGGGCTTCTTCCAATCATAACACAGACTGCATGCGCAAGTCGTATTGGTTGGTGCCTCCCATCTTTACTCACCAACCAACAAACTCGCATTATGCTGCAGGACAGAAAATTAATTACACTCAGAGATATCCCTCTTCATCCTTCAACGATCCAAGATTTCTGTATGCCAAATTAGATCTCCTGTTTATTACAGCCTGCTAATGCTCTACCAATGCAATCTGCATTCAGCACCAAAGACCAAATTTGTGAACTCTCCCCATAAACCTCTCCACTTCTCTCTCCTTCTTAAAGATGTTCCCTAAAGTATGTCTGTTCAACAGAGTTGTTGGTCATTTGTCCTATTACACCCTTACAAGGATCAGTGTTAAGTCTTGTTTCATAATCATTACAATGTTAAAAACTCAATAAAAATGTAAGTTGTTGTTATAATGTCATAGAGATGTACAGCATGGAAACAGACCCTTCGGTCCAACCCGTTCATGCTGACCAGATATCCCAACCCAATCTAGTCCCACCTGCCAGCACCCGGCCCATATCCCTCCAAACACTTCCCATTTATATACCCATCCAAATGCCTATTAAATGTTGCAATTGTACCAGCCTCCACCATTTCCTCTGGGAACTCATTCCACACAAGTACCACCCTCTATGTGAAAAAGCTGCCACATTGGTCTCTTTTATATCTTTCCCCTCTCACCCTAAACCTATGCTCTTTAGTTCTGGACTCCCCGACCCCAGGAAAAAGACTTTGCCTATTTACCCTATCCATCCCCCTCATAATTTTGTAAACCTCTATAAGGTCACCCCTCAGCCTCCAACACTCCAGGGTAAACAGCCCTAGCCTGTTCAGCCTGTCCCTATAACTCAAATCCTCCAACCCTGGCAACATCCTTATAAATCTTTTCTGAACCCTTTCAAGTTTCACAACATCTTTCCGATAGGAAAGAGACCAGAATTGCACGCAATACTCCAACAGTGGCCTTGCCAATGTCCTGTACTGCCGCAACATGACCTCCCAACTCCTGTACTCAATACTCTGACCAATAAAGGAAAGCATACCAAATGCCTTCTTCACTATCCTACCTACTTGTGACTCTACTTTCAAGCAGCTATGAACCTGCACTCCAAGGTCTCTTTCTTCAGCAACACTCCCTAGGACCTTACCATTAAGTGTATAAGTCGTGCTAAGATTTGCTTTTCCAAAATGCAGCACCTCGCATTTATCTGAATTAAACTCCATCTGCCACTTCTGAGCCCACCTGCCCATCTAGTATTCGATTATTAAAATCTAAAGCAATTTAAAACTTAAGGTGTCATTTATTCTATGCAAATCCACAACACCAACATCTAACAAACATAACAGTTTTCTTTAAAAAAAATCTGGCTACAATTTAACCAACCAGGACTTCTAAGTTCAAGGCCTAATCTAAATGAAGTGCTAACATAAGGTAAAGCAGTAACGTTGGCATGATATAAATGTTATTTGTAATTTTCTGATCAGTGAAATCGAAAGTCATAAAAATTTGCATTTTATAGCACCTTTGATAATACAAAAGCAACTTACACCTATTAAACTACTTTAGGATGTGTAGCCACAATTCTAATATAGGAAACAGAACAGCTGATTTGTTCATATCAAGGTCCAATTTACAGTACTCCAATGTCACAGTGAACAAATTACCCTATTGAGAGGGAGAATGAGGTCTCAAATTAAACCTCATCAGAAAGACAACATCTCTGATAGCATGACATTTCCGCAGTATTGACGTTGGGCAGTGTTCTCTCAAGTCTTCTAGAGCGAAGACTCAAACAATCCTCTTAGAGGACAAAAGAAATCGGCTTTGAGCAATGGGTAATTGTTGCAAAGCCACTAAGTACGTTTAAAGTGAAGCGGCTTAAATCACAATATGTAGAAGAGCAGACTACAATGATCCCAGGAGGCATACCAGTCATTCCTGTGCCGGCTCTCTGAAATCACTAGTCCTACTCTGCTACTGTACTTGTTTCTTTTTCATGAGTTTACGCAATTTCCCTCGGAGGGTTATTACTATATCGAAGCGGTTATTAAACCTAGTCCTACCTGCCTGCAGCAGGACTGACAAGACTCTGCAATCAGTGGGCCCAAAGGCTCAGCTCAGCAAACCTGTACAAAATAAATCCGCAGCCAACTAACTCCCACACTGGGATACACTTAAAAACAATCGCGTCACTTAGGTTTCCTGTGTGGTTCCACTATATAATTTTGCTTTAAAAAAAGCTACTGGAACTTTTCTCCCACAACAATCAGCCGCTGCAGGACACTGCTAGTGTCCTACTTCCCGAAATGCACCGCGTTCGGTCCCCACTGCCTCACTCCCCGACATGCACCGCGTTAGATTTCCACTGCCTCACTCCCCGACATGCACCGCGTTAGATTTCCACGGCCTCACCCCCGACATGCACTGCTTTGGGTTCCCACGGCCTCACCCCCGACATGCACTGCTTTGGGTTCCCACGGCCTCACCCCCGACATGCACTGCTTTGGGTTCCCACTGCCTCGCTCCCCGACATGCAATGCGATCCTGGCGTTAGCTACTCTTGTGAGCCGACGATGTGGATGTCATCTTTGCAGTTAAAAATCACACAACAGCAGGTTAAAGTCCAATAGGTTTATTTGGAAGCACTAGCTTTCAAAACATTGCTCCTTCATCAGGTAGCTAGTGGAACAAGATCATAGTACACAGAACCTATAGTAAAGATCAAAGTGTCATACACCTGATGCGATGTATTGAACAAACCTAGATTGCTGTTAAGTCTTAACCATTTAGAATGAGTTGCAGGTTTCAATTCATTAATATGTAAATCCAAGAACTTCTTTCAAATTACATTCCTGAGATAACTTAAGGTTTTATAAAAAAAATAAGTGACATCTCATCTCAGACAATGCATTCAAGGTTTGAGGTTGGAGTCTGCATCCCCAACCTTGAGGCAGACCAGTTCTGTTTGCAAAAGTAGGAATTTATAAAATGTCACATAGACTGACTGCCTGCAGATTGTGCTTTTGGAATAAAATAAAATGTGTCTGCAAATACAAATAAACTAGCCATTTGGAGACAGACCTGGCTCGAAGGTAGATGATGGTGGTGGAGGGCTGCTTTTCAGACTGGAGACCTGTGACCAGTGGTGTGTCACAAGGGTCACTGCTGTGTTCACTGCGTTTTGTCATTTATATAAATGATTTGAATGTGAACAATGGAAATATGGTTAGTAAGTTTGCAGATGACACCAAAATTAGAGGTATAGTGGAGAGCAAAGAAGGTTATCTCAGAATGTAATGGGATTTTAATCAGATAGGCGAATGGGCTGAGGAGTGGCAGATCGAGTTTAATTTAGATAAATGTGAGGTGCTGCATTTTGGAAAGACAAATCAGGGCAGATCTTAATGGTAAGGTCCTGGGGAGTGTTACTGAACAAAAGAGACCGTGGAATGCAGGTTCATAGTTCCTTGGAAGTGGAGTCATAAGTAGATTGGGTAGTGAAGAAGGCATTTGGTATGCTTGTCTTTATTAGTCAGCGCATTAGGTATAGGAGTTGGGAGGTTATGTTGCAGCTGTACAGGACATCGGTTAGGCCACTTTTGGAATATTGTGTGTAATTCTGGTCTCCCTGCTATAGGAAGGATGTTGTGAAAGTTGAAAGGGTTCAGAATTGATTTACAAGAATGTTGCCAGGGTAGGAGAGTTTGAGCTATTGGGAGAGGTTGAATAGGCTGGAGCTGGAGCATCGGAGACTGAGGGGTAACCTTATAGAGGTTTATAAAATCATGAGGGGCTTGGATCAGATAAGTAGACAAGGTAACTTCCCCAGTATGGGGAAGTCCAAAATTAAAGGGCATAGGGTTTAAGGTGGAAGGGGAAAGATTTAAAAGGAACCAAAGGGGCACTTTTTCACGTGGCGTGTGGTGTGTGTATGGAATGCCTGAAGAAGTGGTGGAAGCTGGTATAATGACAACATTTAAAAGGCTTCTGGATGGGTATATGAATAGGAAGGGTTTAGAGATATATGAGCTAAATTCTGGCAAATAGGACTACAGAGGAATCTCAATTATCCAAATATCAGTTATCCGAATTTCGGATTATCCAAAAAAGATATCAAGGTCCCAATGGAAACATTACATTAAAAAGGTGTTACCAACACTGATCGCGACTTTTGTTTATGATGATTAAAAGTTAATTCAGCTTAGTGAAATGCTGCTGAGACCAGACCCGGACATCAATGGAAGTCCATGCACCTTCTCCAAATGACTGACTGACCTCCCACCCTCTCTGTTTCTTGTCACACTTTCCCTGGAGTTCTATACAGGGATGTACCCTAAACCCTTCTTTCCCAGATAATCTCTCCAACATTGACCTGTACAGGGCAGAGTGGGAACTTGTCAAAAAGTTGTGTGTGTGTGTGTGCAATTTTGAGACTCATCCCCCAAAGACAGCAGCAGTCTTTGGGGGGGTGGGGTGAGTATCAAAAGGGGAGGGGGGTGGTGTTGCGCAGTGTGCTGCTGCTTTCTCCTGAACAGGAAGTGGACATAGCAAGTGCTCGCTCTGTCAATCCCGTTGAAGTGAAGCAGAGGCAGGAACATGCTACATCAATGCTGCAGGTCCCTTACACACAAGTGTATGTCTGCTCATAAACACAAACCCTGAGACAGAGGGAGCAAGGCTGGCAGAGCATCAATTGTTAAACCCACGTTTGTTCGAAATTTTTCCTCTCATGGCATTAGGTTTAACAGACCCAACCATCATGGCTAGATAAAAGCCCGAATCAAAATGGCGGACAGATCTGCTTCCAAATAATTCCAAAAGGGCTGCATCTTGTAGAAGTTGTCTATATTTGTAAGAAAGTCTAAACGAATGTGTTCCATAATTAACATACACCACCTCGACAGACTTGGGAGGTTTTCAGACACCCAACACATCAGAATGTTCTTACTCACACAAAAAGTGAGAATGTTAAAAAGCTTTTTCCCATGGACATCTAAGTGAGATAAATTCGGCAAACCTACCAGCAAAGAGACCAGGTCCACCTTGACTTCGGTCCCCAGGACCCTCTCTATTACTCCTGCCACAGTGATCCAATCTGCACGGAGCCTGTGGCAGGACCACAGGCAAAGAGTGGGGGTACCCATATTTATTTTACATTTGGGGAACATTGAAGATGCTCCCTGCTTAAACTTTGCAAGATGATCTGGAGGCTAGATGAGTTCTATGAAGAATTTGTAGCTGCATAGCATGGTCCTATTACATATCGAAATCATTCTCACATTCTCACAAATGTCCTCCCATGTTTCCAAAGTGATCTCAACTCCTAACTCTCTCTCCTAGACCTCACATAGATGCTTGATGTCACCCAAGTAACCTCCCCCCAACAAACGATAGTGAGGACTCACTGAAAGAGTGCCCTTAGCCTGAAGCACCCTCTTCTCCATATCAGATCTATAACACTCAGTCAAGAGTGTGGTCTCCTTTCGAATAAAATCTCTAATCTGAAAGAAATGGAAGAGGTCCCTACTCAACAATCCATATTTCCGAGTCATTTGATCAAACGACATTAATGTTTCACCCTCAAACAGATCACTCAAACAAGAGACCTTCCTATCTGCCCAAAATTTAAACCCGGGATCCATTGTCCCTGGCCAGAAAATCAGCATGCCAACTGAAGAAGGTAGAAAAGATGTTTTAGACATATTATCTTCCATCTGCCTCATTGCCCTCCATGCTTTCACCATGTTTTGGATTACGGCAATGTTCCACAACTGTCCTCATTTTGTCTAAAAACAACAGGTTAATAAGAGGACACTTTGTCTGGGAGGCCTCAATGTCCAATCATGTCGACACCAAGTCCCCACAGGTCCAGTCACTTACAAAAGATGGGAGGGAGCACAGTTGATATCTTCTAATGTCAGGGACGTCCACTCCCCCCAGGTCCCTGGGACAACTGCAGTTTCGCAAGCTTAATAAGGGGCCACTTATCGGTCAAATAAAAGAACTAAACCTCTCATTCAATTTCCGAAATGTTTGCCTGGGAAAGAGCAAAGGGAGCATCAGCAAAGGGTACAATTTGCTAGGAAGAACATTGATTTTGATAAGAACGACTCAACTCAACCATGATATTGGAAGGGCCTCCCATCTTTGAAGGTTTTGTTTAATCTTGTCAAGCAAATGAACAAAATTAGCCTTGAATAACTTACCAAAGTTAGGGGTAACAGGGAGGCGCAAGTAAAGAAAACCTGCCTGTGCCCACTTAAAGGGGAACTCACCTTCCACATCAGGTATTCCCTAAGACCCCGCCCTGCCTCCACCCCCTCCCCTCCACCCCCACCCCCCCTCCACCTCCCCCCCCCCCCCCACCCCCACCCCCCCTCCCCAATAGGCATGGCATCTGACTTTGAAACATTGATCTTGTAACCTGAGAAAGAACCAAATGAATTAATACACCGTATCAAACAGGGCACCAAAACTGCTGGATTCGAAAGAAAAATAAGAACATAATTTGCATATAGTGTAATCTTATGTACAACCTTTGGGGCAGCTATATTAGAGTCCCACAAATATCCTCTGCCAGCGGCTCAACCACCAGTGTGAAAAGCAAAGCTGAAAGGGGACAGCCCCTGCCAATGTTAAAATTGTACCTTATACCATTGGTGAGAATTGCCGCTATAGGATCACTGTAAAGGACGCTTACCCACCTAGTAAACACTTCACCCAGGCCAAACCACTCTAGGGTATAAAAAAGATATAGCCTATCTCAAGGATGGCAGGAGGCAATCATGATTTTATGAATAGTTATACATGTCCAGCATTGTCCTGACGGTATGTTTACAAATTCTTGACAGAACTCACTGAAAAAACCATCAGGGCCAGGTGATTTTTCATTTTGAAGTTGCCTCACTGCCTCCTGTATTTCTTGTACTGTTAATGGAACATTAAGGAGAGATGCCTGCTCAGCAAACACTCCCAGAAGGTCCTAGTTCCTGCCTATCCTCACAACATTCAGACTGATACAGTTCAATACAAAACCTCCAAAACGCCACGTTGATCTTTTTTAGCATTACAAGTACAAGCCTCATTCCCTTCCCTAATAGAAACAATAGATTGGGAGGTATTATTCTTCCTAACCAAATATGCTAAATACTTACTCAACCTATCAACACGCTCAGACAACCTTTGCTTCACAAAGGCTTCTTCCTGGCTGTATGTGTAAGCATGGGGTTTAAGGTGGATCAAAGGGCTGTGATCCACTGCAGCTTAGTCACTGATGGTCTACTGTAATATGCTGTCTCAGCTGCCTTTAATCATGCCTTGAGCAGACGGTGCTGCTCTGCCTTCCATCGCTTCTGACTGGCTGAGAATGCGATAACTATCCCTTTAGCATAGGCCTTAGCAGTCTCTCAAAGAATGGACGGATTACTAGCTGTACTCAGTTTGGTGGCCAAAAATGCTTCAAATTCCTGAAAAAAGTACTCAAAGAACTTGCTGTCCTTGAGGATGAAGGGATCCACTTGCCAGTACCATGAACTTATTGGATTGCCCCTAATCTCAACCACTAATCTCGATCATACATGGTAATATTCCCAATTGAACATGATACCACCAAATCTAAAAGAACAGTGGGTGTTAGGAAAAAAAATCAATCCTTGTATGGCATTTATGAGGATTGGAAAAGCACATAACGTTCCTGCCTGTAGAGTGGAGAGATCTACCAACCCCAGTTCCAAACATAGATCACCCAACTCTTTAGATTGGGTGGAGAAAGCTTTTGGGGGGGGGGGGGGGGCTTTGGGTTTTCTATCCAGCACAGGATCCATAAGGCAATTAAAGTCTCCCCCACCCCAATAATATGCTGCAATGCAAAGGCCATCACTTTAGATAGTGCATCAGTCAAACATTTGAGGGGTTGGGCCGGAGGACAATAGACATTCAAAATACCATATACTTCACCATGTTTTAGGTGCCTTATGGATAACAAACTAACTATATTCACATTTAACACAATCTATTAACTTAAATCAAAGATTCTTCCAGACTGGTCTGGCCAGCTCCTTGCTCTTAGTATTATAGGACGAGAAAACACCTGGTCAAACCTGCATTGCTATAACTTCAAAAGTTCCTTGCCATTAGGGTGAGTCTCCTGCAACAGGGCAACATCCACCCTCTCCTTTTTAAGGCTCAATAACACCTTTTTTTCTTTTAACTGGTGAATGGATCCCTCTAATATTCCACATTCACCATTTAAGAACACTGCTAGCCATGATCCTTTACAACCACCTTTGTCTTCAGAAATGACATAACAAGAGTCCAAAGACAATATATTCCTGTTAGGGTGAAAGGTAAGGCTGGTAGGTATAGGGAATGCTGGATGACTAAAGAAAATTGAGGGTTTTGTTAAGAAAAAGAAGGAAGCATATGTCAGGTATAGACAAGATAGATCAAATGAATCCTTAGAATTGTATAAAGGCAGTAGGAATATACTTAAGAGGGAAATCAGGAAGGCAAAGCTGGGACATGAGAGATCTTTGGCAAATAGAGTTAAAGAGAATAAAAAGGGTTTTTACACATATATTAAGGACAAAGGGCAAGTAGGGAGAAATGGGGCTCCTCAAAGATCAGCAAGGCTGCCTTTGTCTGGAACCGCAGAAGATGGGGGAGATACTAAATGAGTATTTTACATCAGTGTTTACTGTGGAAAAGGACATGGAAGGTATTGAATGTAGGGAGATAGATGGTGAATCTTGAAAAATGACCATATTACAGAGGATGAAGTGCTGGATGTCTTGAAATGCATAAAAGTGGATAAATTCTCAGAACCTGATCAAGTGTACCCTAGAACTCTGTGGGAAGCTAGGGAAGTGATTGCTGGGCCCCTTGTTGCGATATTTGTATCATCGATAGTCACAGGTGAGGTGCTGGAAGACTGGAGGTTGGCTAATGTGGTGCCACTGTTTAAGGACAAGCCAGGGAACTATATACCAGTGAGCCTGAAATCGGTGGTGGGCAGGTTGTTGGAGGGAATCCTGAGGGACAGGATGTACATGTATTTGGAAAGGCAAGGACTGATTAGGGATAGTCAACATGGCTTTGTGCGTGGGAAATCATGTCTCACAAACTTGATTGAGTTTTTTGAAGAAGTAATGAAAAGGATTGATGAGGGCAGAGCAGTGGACGTGATCTATATGGACTCCAGTAAGGCTTTCGTCAAGATTCGCCATGGGAGACTGATTAGATAGCAAGGTTAGATCTCATGGAATACAGGGAGAACTAGCCATTTGGATACAGAACTGGCTCAAATATAGAAGACAGAGGATGGTGGTGGAGGGTGGCTTTTCAGACTGGAGGCCTGTGAACAGTGGAGTGCCACAAGGATCGGTGCTGGGTCCACTACTTTTCATCATTTATATAAGTGATTTGGATTTGAGCATAAGAGATATAGTTAGTAAGTTTACACAGGAAGTAGAAAGATCCATTCCTGGCAAAACTGAAACAGCTGGAGGTGATGGGGGAAACCCAAAAGACCATCACAACCAGAATTGAAACCCTGTTGGACCCAGAGAAACCAGATCACAGTAGAGGACGCCATTTTTATTATGGGGTGCAAGAGTGATTGTCCTGAGCAAAGGTCACTGCCAGATATTGGCTGAACTCTGCCAGAGTATTCCAAGAGGATGTTGGTGAGAAGTTATGTTTGGTAGGCAGGATTGGATGCAGACATAGCAGTGTTGGTGGGGCAGTACCCAGAATGCCAATAAGGACAAACATTACCACCAGCAGCTTCCCCACATTCATGGAAATGGCCGAGTAAACCCTGGACTCGGTTACACCTTGACTATGCAGGTCCTTTCAGGGGCTCAATGTTCTTAATCATTGTGGATGCCCACTCAAAACAGCTGGACATGCCCTGAGTTTGTCAAAAGGGGACAATGATACAAAAACTGTGCACATCTTGTGCAGTACATGGACTCCCAGAGGTACTGGTCACAGAAAACAGGCCATCATTTACCAGTGGGGAGTTTGAGTATTTCTTAAAGTCAAATGGTATTTGTCATATAAGGACAACTCCACACCATCTATCATCTAATAGTTTGGCAGAAAGAGCAGTCCAAACTTTGAAGGCAATCTTAGAGAAAAAGCCCGAAGGGCCAATGGGCTGAGAATTGGCAGATGGAGTTTAATTTAGATAAATGCGAGGTGCTGCATTTTGGAAAGGCAAATCTGAGCAGGACTTATACATTTAATGGTAAGGTACTAGGGAGTGTTGCTGAACAAAGAGACCTCAAAGTGCTGGTTCATAGTTTTTTGAAACTGGAGTCACAGGTGGATAGGATTGTGAAGAAGGTGTTTGGTATGCTTTCCTTTATTGGTCAGAGTATTGAATACAGGAGTTGGGAGGTCATGTTGCATCTATACAGGACACTGGAATACTGTGTGCAATTCTGCTCTCCCAGCTATAGGAATGGTGTTGTGAAACGTGGAAGGGTTCAGAAAAGATTTACAAGGATGTTGCCAGGGTTGGAGGATTTGAGCTACCTGTAGGCTTGGGCTGTTTTCTCTGGATCGTCGGAAGCTGAGGGGTGACCTTATAGATTTTTATAAAATTATGAGAGACATGTATAGGATAAATAGACAAAGTCTTTTCCCTGGGGTGGGGGAGTCCAGAGCTAGAGGTCATAAGTTTAGGGTGTGAGGGGAAAAATTTAAAAGGGACCTAAGGGGCAACTTTTTCATGCAGAGTGTGGTGCATGAATGGAAGAGCTGCCAAAGGAAGTGATGGAGGCTGGTACTATTACAACATTTAAAAGGCATC
Organism: Hemiscyllium ocellatum; assembly: GCF_020745735.1. NCBI lineage: Eukaryota > Metazoa > Chordata > Chondrichthyes > Orectolobiformes > Hemiscylliidae > Hemiscyllium > Hemiscyllium ocellatum. Next base: position 120,412,771 of record NC_083402.1, on the reverse strand, counting down.
CAGATGGGTATATGATTAGGAAGGGTTTAGAAGGATATGGGCCAAGTACTGGCAATTGGGACTAGATTAGGTTAGTATACCTGGTCGGCATGGAAGACACTGAAGGTTCTGTTTCCTTGCTGTACATCTCTATGATTCTACAACTGGCCACTCCCCTTCCACTATTAAATTAGACTCTTCAGCACCTCTGCCTTTAATGAACTCTCTTCAAAAAAAACTTAGGACAAAATAACCTTCTTAAAGTGACAGCATTGTCATAATTCATACTTCAGGCTATTCACACCAATTTATCTGCTAGCATCTACATTTCTCACTGTACCAATGTCATCTTTCTTTAGCTTTTAGCCTATATTCCTTTCTCCATTGTACACATATGAAGCTTCCCCTTAACTGCATCCATGTTTTTGTGTCACCTACTCAGAAGTACAGAATTGTAACATAGAAGGAGTCTGTTCAGCTCATTATGTTATAGTGCAACTGCAACATATCTGTTCCTTGTGAAGTGAGTTTCACATTCCCATCACTCTAGAGTCATAGAAATTTAAAGTGCAAAAAAAAAACCTTTCAGGCCATTGTGCCAATGCTGGTCAAAAACAAACCCCATAAGTCTGGATAAAGAAATTTCTTCTGAAGTTTCTATTGGATTTTTTCATTGTATTTATGTTGGACAGTTATGGATACCTCTCCCCTCCTTCCTCCCCCATACCTCACATCCCAGGTGCCTTGAGAATTATGTGTATCTTATCAGTTAGAGTCATACAGCATAGAAACAGGCTCTTTGGTCCATCATGTCTATACTGACCAACAACCGCCAAACTATACTAATCCCATTTACCTGCACTTAGTCCCATATCCTAGTAAGCCCTGGTATTTTAAGTGATTCTTGAATATTCAGGCAATTGATATATTTGAAAACATTAATCATGATGAAATTAAAGACCAAGTATCAATATTGGCTACTTCAAGATCAGATATTGCATTGGTGGAATATTGAGCAATCTGCCTTCTAACTTAACCAGATGTATCAGATTGGTTCTCATTCCTCATGCACTTCAAGAGACAATCTGTCATAGGTTTGTCTCAGTCACAATATGGCTGTCACTAGTAATGTCAGTATTTATTGCCCACTCTAATTACCCTTAAGGAGTTAGTGCTCAACTGTCCTGTTGGCTGCTGAATTCCATTTCAAGGAAGGCCAATTTCTTTCCTGAAGGGACATTAGTAAATCAAAGTGTTTTCCTACAATATCTGGTAGTTGCATGGTCACTGTTATGACTAGGAGAAAGTGAGGACTGCAGATGCTGGAGATCAGAGCTGAAAATGTGTTGCTGGAAAAGCGCAGCAGGTCAGACAGCATCCAAGGAGCAGGAAATTCGACGTTTCGGGCATAAGCCCTTCTTCAGGAACCTGAAGCCTTTCCTGAAGAAGGGCTTATGCCCGAAACGTCGATTCTCCTGTTCCTTGGAGGCTGCCTGACCTGCTGCGCTTTTCCAGCAATACATTTTTAGCACTGCTACCACTACCTTTATTCTTGATTTATTTAAGTAGCAGAATTTAATCCATGATTGGCCATGTTGAGTTTTACACTCACATCCTTGGATTATTAAATCTCAATTATTAGTCCAAAAGCATTACCACAATACAACCTTACTTACACAATGTTAATTAAGTGAAGGATTTATTTCACTTAGTTTTACCATTTTCCAGTATTCTGTGCTACTCTCTGCTTAGTAGCCATAAAAGGTGATTGTTAAAACCTGAGAATAATTTCATTGCTGTCAAAAGATTTTCTTTCTTATCTGTATCTAGGAGAGAATAATTGGCTATCAATTGAATAATTGATCATTAATATGTATATCTCAAATCACAAGAAACACAGAAGAAGGAAACTTATCTAACTTTGTTCAGAAAAACTTTAAAGTCAACATTTCTTGCCATCTTGAATAATTGCTTCTTTGGGATTGTTCACAGAGAGTGTTTGTGGAGCAATCCCATCTCATGCGATTTTAAATGGATTCCTGAACTCCAAGGCTGCTGGTAATTATTCCTTAGTCTCACCCCTCCTCCTCTTTGTGATTTCCTCCAGTCCCACAGTGGTTGAAGATATCTAATTTTGTCCTCGTATATGCCATGAATTTTTATTGTTTCAGCATTGGTGTCTGTAACTTCAATTGCCTTTGTCTCAATTGTTGGATTTCCCTCCCAAGACTTTGGGAATATATTTTGCTCTTTTAAAATATTCCTTAAAACCTACCAATGTGAGCGAACGTTTCGTCATCTGACTTAATATCTCAAATGATTCAGTGTCAAACGTTGTTTTAAAATGTTCTTTTGAAGTGCCTTGGGTCTTCTCATTATTGTTAAGGTAGTATATAAATAAAGATTAATGTTACTATGTCAAAAGCACTGTGTAAATGCAAGTTGTACTATTGAACCAATGTTCTCTGTCTTTATTGCATTCATCCTGGTAATTCAGCTTTTCAGACCAGCACTTTTAGATTAGATTAGATTACTTCCAGTGTGGAAACAGCCCCTTCGGCCCAACAAGTCCACACCTACCCACCGAAGTGCAACCCACCCATACCCCTATATTTACCCCTTACCTAACACTACGGGCAATTTAGCATGGTTAATTCACCTGACCCGCACATCTTTGGACTGTGGGAGGAAACCAGAGCACCCAGAGGAAACCCATGCAGACACGGGGAGAATGTGCAAACTCCACACAGTCGCCTGAGGCGGGAATTGAACCTGGGTCTCTGGCGCTGTGAGGCAGCAGTGCTAGCCACTGTGCCACCGTGCTGCCCATCTGTCTTCTTTTTCCATCATTCCAGGATTCCACTCATCCATCATGGTAGATGGGTTTTTCAACTGTACCTGTTTCATTTCTTGCTTGTCTGTTCTGCCGTCTTTCCTTTTGTTCCCCTCATCAGCAGCCACCAGTCTGTGTATTCAATATATTGTCCTCTGCTATTTTCAAATACATCTGCCATTTCAATATTTTAAAGGAACAAGCAAACTTCTGAGATGTAACACTTGGCCCTTGTACTACCACTCTGACCATCCAAGGCTCCATATATTCTTTCCACTTTAAACATTGTTATTTTCAATTTGTGCTTCTGATGTAATCTGCATTCAAAAATAAACACAGACTGGGTGATGATTTTGCTGAATACTTTTGTTTATTGTACTAGCCTAACTTGCAATTCTTGTTGCTTGGAAAATTAATTCCTCAACTTTCACTAATTCTGTTCTTTCCGTAATTGGCTTTCTACAATGTTCCAAGGAGAATCAACACAAGCTTAAAGAACAGTACCTCATCTTCTGGTTAGGCACACAAGAGTCTTTCAAACTAATCACTGAGTCAACAATTTCAGATTGTAATCTTTGCCTGTTTTATTTCCTTTTCAGTTAAGTTTAATTTTAATGCTTCTTTTTTCTTGATTTCACTTTTGGACCAATATTGTCATCATCCTGCCTTTACACATCGTGTAGCCACACCTTTGGTTTCTCTACTCATCCCATTACCATTCTCTATAGCTTTGCACCACCAACCCTTTTGCCACTTAATCACTCCTAGTCTCTAAATTTTCTCAGCTCTGATGAAATGTGACTGTACCTAGGTCATGAAAGTTGAGTCTATTCATGGGATGCCAGTAGCCTTGGTCCCAGGACATCACTGCAGGAGTTCCTCAGGACCTTGCCATAGGCATGAGTATCGTCAGCTACTTCGTTAATGACCTTCTTTCCATCATAAGATCAAGTAGGGATGTTCACTGTTGATTGCACAATGGTCAGTATCAGTTACAACGTAGCTCACAAAGCAAACCTTGTTCAAAGTTCAAACTTGAGTTCATAAATGGCAAGTAATATTTGAGTCGCACTAATGCTAGGCAGTGACCATTTCCAACAAGAAAGAATATAAGCATTTTCCTTGATCTTCAAGGGGTGTTTTGGGGGACGGGGTCACCAGCAACCAAAAATTTAGCTGTAGCAGTCACGTATATATTGTAGCTGTAATAGCAGCTCTCAGTCTTGATATCTCATAGTATTTAGCCCATCTCTTGATTTCCCATCATTTACACAGTATAAATCAGGAATAAATATTCTATACTGTCACAATAGATCCATGGCAAACAACATCTCCATAGCCAAACACTCAATCCTGGAACATCTGGATAACAAGGACACCTATGTCAGGCTCCTAATAATTCAATTTAGCACCGCCTTAAAACCATAATTCCAACAGAACTCATTGCCAAACTCAAGACCTAGGACTCTGCACCCCACCCCATCTCCAACTGGATCCTTGACTCCTGACCCACATACTGCAATCAGTAAGGATAAGTGACAACACCTCCTTCACAATAATCATCAACACTGGTGCCCTTCAAGGCTACATACTTAGCCCTTTGCTATAATCCTTATTGTTATGACGGTGTAGGTGTGTACTGTACCTTTAAGAGAGTGAGGAAGCTGGCACAGACCTAGGAAAGCAGAGGGTGTGCTGAGAAATTTAAAAATGTAACACTTGGATGTGAAACAAATAGCTGGAGCTAAGTTGCTGTGGTATACAACAAATTTGAATTTGGCCAATCAGTTTAAATTATGCCCGTAGATACCAAAATTGAATCGAATTTCAATTTTAAGTTTTGATGACATCAAACCAATGAGATGGTCCGATGTGTTGAGGTATATAAAATTGGGCATTTGAGCAGTTAGCCAGAGCGGCAAACAGCACTAACAGACTGCGCCTGCAGAATCATTCCCTGGAAGGTACCTGTTCATCTGAAATCTGTGAAGCAGAATACTGAAGAAAGGAAGGCAGAAAGATACAGGAGAATCAACCCAGCTGGCTGGTTTTGAAATTTGAATATTTTTGTAAAGCTTAGTTTGAGGTGGGGGGCTGGGGTTATCAGATCAGTACAGTGTTGTAGAGTGGGAGATAGATAAATCAATCAGACAAAAAGGGATTTCAGTGTCGATAGTTGTTGTTTAACGTTCTCTTCTTTTTTACTTGGAGTTAAAGAATAAATTGTTAATATTTTTCTTTAAATTTGGTAGTTCTTTGTCAATCATAATTTAACACATTCCGAGGCGAGGTGAGCTTTCCTATGTGCCTTGTTTAAATTAGCAGAAGGGTTTACCTGCTGTTGTAACATTATACACTCACACTTACATGGCCAAATTCAGCTGTAACTCCATTTACAAATTTACTGATGATACCACTGTAGCAGTGGATGTTAAACAATAATGAGGCAGACTAAGGAAAGAGATAGCTTCGTGGCATGGTGTAAAAACAACAGTCTCTCCCTCAGTGTCAGCAATACAAAAGAGCTGATCATTAACTTCAGGAAGCAGAGTGGAGGACACATCCCTGTATGTATCAATAGTGCTGAAGCAGAGGTGGTTATGAGCTTCACTTTCAAGGAGTAAATATCACGAAAGTTCTATCCTGATCTATCCATATCAATGCTATAGTCAAGAAAGTACGCCAAAACCTCTGCTTCCTCAGAAGGATAAGGGAATTCAACGTGTCTGCAGTTACCAGTTTTTCATAGAATCCCTACAGCGTGGAAACAGCCCACTCTGCCCAACAGAACCTGCAAAAGAACATCTCACCCAAAACCATCCCCCTACCTATTTCCCATGGCTAACATCCATGGGCCCTACGTGGCAACTTAGCATAGTCAATCTACCTAACTTGCACATCTTTGGACTGTAAGAGGAAACTGGAACATCCGGAGGAAACCTGCACAGAAACGAGGAGAATGTGCAAACTCCGTACGGACAGCTGCCAAGGCTGGACTCGAAACTGGGTCCCTGGAACTGTGAGGCAGCAGTGCTAGCCACTGTGCCACCAGACTGATGCATCATAGAAAGCACCCTATTTGGATGCTTGGTATGCCAACTGATCTCCCAAGATTGCAAGATATTACAGAGAGCAGCCCTGTCCATCATGAAAACCAGTGTTTCCTTTCATTGACACCACCTACACTTCCCACTGCCTCGGAAAGCTGCCAACATAATTAAAGACTGTTCCCATCCCGTTATACTCTCTTCCAACCTCTTCCGTCAGGCAGAAGATACAAAAGTTTAAAAACATATATCAATAGATTTAAGAACTGCTTGTTCTCCAGTATTATCAGACTTATGAACGGATCTCTCAGATTTTTAGAGTTGGTCTTTCTCTGGAACTATGCTGTAGCTGTAACATTATATTCTGCATTCTGTTCTATTACTCTGATGTACTTTTGTAATGTATGATTTGTCTGGTTAGCATGCAATACAATGATTTTCACTGTAACTTGGTACATGTGACAATAATGAATCGAATGAATATTTTCCTTGACATGTGTAGTAATGCTGACACTATCCAGAAGTGTAGCCTGTTCAATTAGCATTTCATTCACCACAATGAGCATTCACTAAATTCACCACTGATGCAGAGTGGCTGTAGGGTAAGATGCACTACAAGAACTCACCATATTTTTTGTTTGACAGTTTCTCTCAATGTCTATCACTTAAAAAGACAAGGTCATCAGGCTTATGAAACATCAACACTTTCAAGTTTCCTTAACTTAACTTGGAAACTTATTGCTGTTCCTTCACATAACTGGGTCAGATCATTAAAGGCTGCTTCTGGTGGTCTGCAGTACATCCTGAAGGCAGTTCACCCTACCTTCACAAGTAATTAAGCATGAGCAATAAATGCTGGCCTTGCTGGGAAGCCCACATTCTCTGATTTACTAAAAGTGCAAGTTTTCTTTCCTATCTCAGTTCTTTTTGATATGATGTCATTTTTAATAATACAATGTACAACTATGATTTGGAGATGCCGGTGTTGGACTGAGGTGTACAAAGTTAAAAATCACACAACACCAGGTTATAGTCCAACAGGTTTAATTGGAAGCACACTAGCTTTCGGAGTGATGCTTTCTCATCACCTGATGAAGGAGCGATGCTCCGAAAGCTAGTGTGCTTCCAATTAAACCTGTTGGACTATAACCTGGCGTTGTGTGATTTTTAACTGCATACAACTATATTCTTTCATGTTTTGTTTACAAAACACAAATGTTATTTACAAAACATTTCAAGCTTTAATTTTAATTCCAAGTTTTGTTTCATGAAATTAAAATACTGCAGATGCAGAATATCAACCAGAAACAAAAAAAAGGAGACTCTCAGCATTGCTGGTACAGTATCCATGGAGAACAGCAAATTTCAGCGACATCATCTTTCATGAGAAAACTAAAAATGTTTGATCTGAGAAAATCGATGCACCCCAAATATTTGCTGTGCTGCTTTCCATACACAATGTACCATCAACAGCGTCAGCATTTTTTTGTATTTATTCCACAGGTTTTGCAGTGTTCATCCATACAGTCTGGGAATACATTAATCAATGATATAACGGAAAGCATTTAGCAGGTCCAGACTGGTCTATGGCCAGAGGAATATTTAACGCTTTAGGGCTGTAATCTTTCAGAATGTGAAGTGGTTAGATCAAGAAGGACTTGTGACTATAAGAGGGTTTTAGCACACGTTGTCAAATTAGAGAAATTCACAACAATCCTGTTTGAATGAGACAACCTTGCATAATTTATAGCCCTGTACAACCTCTCAGGGTCCCAAAGCACTTTCAGCCTAGTACTTTAGAAGTGTAGACTGATCTATTGTCGTGAGGGAAATGTGGCAACTGATTTGCATATGGGAAACTCACACAGACACGACATGGTCAGATAATTTGTTCTTTATAATTTTTTAGGTGAGGGATAAATATTGGCCAGGATACCAGGGAGAACTATTTTGCTTATCTTTAAGATGCTGAAATGATATCTTTTGTAGGGTGTGGGTTCAATCTTGGTTTACATCTATAGTGCCTGTGGTAGTGTAGCATTTCCTCAGTGCGGCTTTTTAACTCAGAAACACAATGGCGTGCTACAATCCAGAGTGGGAAAGATTAAAAATTAATCAGAACCCAAAGAACTGTGGATGCTGCAAGTCAGAAACAAAAACAGAAATTGTGGCAGAAACTGTGTAGGTCTGGCAGCGTCTGTGGCGAGAAATTAGAGTTAACGTTTCGGGTCCAGTTAGCTACCATCAGTTCTAAGGGTCACTGGATCCTAAACGTTTCTGATTTCTCCCTACAAAATCTGAGAGATCTGCTGAGCTTCTCCAGCAATTTCTGTTTAAAAATACTTATAAATAAACATACTAATTAAGGTTGATTTGTCCACCTCATTCATAAGTTACTGCTTTGTTTCTATTTTAAAAATGCAAGGAATCTGCTTTCAATCGAATTGAGCAACTCAGCTTAAAGAGGTAAAAGCAAAGGCTGCATCTGCTGAACCACTACCACCTGGAGGCGCATTGTGAATTTTCGAGAATGTTCTGCCGTTCTCAGTAATGAGTTGTGCTGCTGCTGCTGCAATGAGTGAATGAGGTGGAGAGTTAACCTTGCCTGAATACCAGCCAGCCTCCTACGCATGCTTACTGGGGAGCCCGCGGCACTGCACTTCCGGTGGCTTACGTCAACAGGCGGTCTCGGAAGGACCCGGATGAACCGGCAAGCGCAGAAATTTCCAGAAGCGTCCCCGCGTTACTAGAGCTTAGCTTCGAGCCGCATTGGTAAGTCACTGCTTCTGGGTCCCCTCACGGATTCTAATAATACGTTTTCATCCATCAAATCTCGACCGTCATTTAAATTGTTATAACCGATTTTTAACGGGATTATCAACGGATTTTTAAAAAATTAAAATTTTTAATCGGAGTAGTTCTAGTTTTAGTTTTTTCCACTTCTTTTGGGGATCGGCGTGTTAACAGAATTGATTTTTAAAAAAAATAAACTTGTGATCACAATTAGTCTTGTTTTATCCTTCAATTTTGTGATGCTCCGGGACAATAGCCGCGTTGCGGTTTTTACCGTTTACGTGTCGCTGGTTCTTTAAATATAAATAACTAGTCCCGATTGATTTTACTTATTGTCCGCTTTTCCTTCGGGAATAGTCTGTCGGTTTCGAGTTACCTTTTTTGTACCTTTTTTTTCAGGATTTTAATTTTAATTATGAGTAGTTCCTGTTTCATTAATTAAACCACGAGGGCGTGAGTCTTGTCCTAGATCCGGGCGACGTCACTTCCGCAGAAACGGTCACGCGACCAGCTCCAGCCCCTCCATGTGCCTTTATTGAAGGTCCCAGATATTCTGTTCCCATGTTTTGTAGTCACTGTTTCCATTGAAAAAAAATTCTCACCCTGATGTTATTTGCTGGAAATCCCCGATAGGTTTCAAGAGAATCCCTTAAATTTATTTTACCACACCCACACAACTATTTATATAGATTACCCGAAGTATAATTGCTTTATAGACAGCAGTCCTGATTCCTTTGGACCAGGGAGTTTCTCTGTGGTCAGAGCTTTGAGGGGAATAAACCTGTATTGTCAGGAGTTAAGAACTAGACCTGATCTCACTGAAATGTATGAATCAAAGCTGCTGGATAGATGCGCTGAGGATATTTCTATTGGTGTTGAACTTAGGGCTAGGAATGTGTCTCAGTGCAGGGTTTGCTATTTAGAGCTGAGCTGAGGAAACTTTTTTGTTTTTCATTCAATCTTTAGAGTTCTCTACGCTAGAAAGCTGTAGCTGCTCTAAGCATATTCAAAACTTGCCAGTGGATAATTACGTATTAAGACTGGGGCTAGAATGTAAAGTTGAGTTTAGAGATCAGCCATACCTTGCTGAATGATGGAGCATTACTTTTATAATAACTTGTGATTTCTGTTTTGCTCTTTCCAAGAGTCTACACAAGTATGAAAGGCTAAATCACCACATAATTTTCATGAATAACTAAACCTTAACAACTTTGTGAATACTGAGTAAGTTCCTTCCTCCTGCCTGTCTTTATGGGGAATATGGATCATTTCTTCCACTCATACTTGGGTGTCTCCCTGTAACACTCTCTGGTACATAGATAACATCATTGGTGCTACTTCTCTCCCGTTCTCCCCAAAGAAAATCTGGAATTGGGGGAAGAAAATTTAAATTTTGCATCCTTTCCCCTCTTCTGGTCCATCTATGACTGCTCCTTTCCTTCATATCTCTTCATCTCTGCAGATAGGCTGGCCACCGAAATCTATTACAAGCCTACCAATTGACTGAGGGCACAGCAGTAGATGTGATCTGTATGGACTTCAGTAAGGCGTTCGACAAAGTTTCACATGGGAGACTGATTAGCAAGGTTAGATCTCATGGAATACAGGGAGAACTAGCCATTTGGATACAGAGCTGGCTCAAAGGTAGAAGACAGAGGGTGGTGGTGGAGGGTTGTTTTTCAGACTGGAGGCCTGTGACCAGTGAGTGCCACAAGGATCGGTGTTGGGCCCTCTTTGTCATTTACATAAATGATTTAGATGCGAGCATAAGAGGTACAGTTAGTAAGTTTGCAGATGACATCAAAATTGGAAGTGTAGCGGACAGCGAAGAGGGTTTTCTCAGATTACAACAGGATCTGGACCAGATGGGCCAATGGGCTCAGAAATGGCAGATGGAGTTTAATTCAGATAAATGTGAGGTGCTGCATTTTGGGAAAGCAAATCGTAGGACTTATACACTTAATGGTAAGGTCCTAGGGAATATTGCTGAACAAAGAGACCTTGGAGTGCAGATTCATAGCTCCTTGAAAGTAGAGTTGCAGGTAGATAGGATAGTGAAAAAGGCGTTTGGTATGCTTTCCTTCATTGGTCAGAATATTGAGTACAGGAGTTGGGCGGTCATGTTGGGGCTGTACAGGACATTGGTTAGGCCGCTGTTGGAATATTGCGTGCAATTCTGGTCTACTTCCTATCGGAAAGATGTTGTGAAACTTGAAAGGGTTCAGAAAAGATTTACAAGGATGTTGCCAGGGTTGGAGGATCTGAGCTACAGGGAGAGGCTGAACAGGCTGGGGCTGGTTTCCCTGGAGTGTCGTAAGGCTGAGGGGTGACCTTATAGGGGTTTACAAAATTGAAGGGCATGGATAGGATAAATAGGCAAAGTCTTTTCCCTGGGATTGGGGAGTCCAGAACTAGAGGGCATAGGTTTAGGGTGAGAGGGGAAAGATATAAAAGAAATCTAAGGGGCAACTTTTTCACACAGAGGGTGGTATGTGTATGGAATGAGCTGCCAGAGGATGTGGTGGAGGCTGGTACAATTGCAACATTGAAGAGGCATTTGGATGGGTATATGAATAGGTAGGGTTTGGAGGGATATGGGCCGGATGCTGGCAGGTGGGACTAGATTGGGTTGGGATATCTGGTCGGCATGGACGGGTTGGACCGAAGGGTCTGTTTCCACGCTCTACATCTCTATGACTCTAATTCCCAAAGCTACCTTGACTATATGTCTTTTGTACTCTGCTTCCTGTAAGTACTCTATTCCTCCATTCCCACCCCAACCCTGGTCGTTATTTTCAGACTCTGCATTCAAGTGACTATAAATTACCATTTCCACCGGAAACACAACCCATATTCTGCAGAGGCCATTCCTCCAGGCCATCCTGGACAACTCCATGTAATACCTTCTCCCTCCTAAGTATTCAAGGTTTCAGGCACCTTTTTAGGCAACGCTGTGATTTGCCTGCATCTCAATCTAATGTAGGAGAAAGTGAGGACTGCTGATGCTGGAGATCAGATTCGACAGTGTGATGCTGGAAAAGAGCAGCAGGTCAAGCAGCATCTGAGGAACAGGAGAATCAATGTTTCGATCAAGAGCCCTTCATCAGGAATGCAGCGCTCATCCCGATGGAGGACTCTTGCCCGAAACGTCGGTTGCTCTAATTACAACTAGATAGGAGTGAAATTGAACACCACTCTGCTGATTTGATTGACAGGCAGCAGAGAATTCTATGGTCAACCATTCAAAGGCCAAAGATTGAGCACTAAAGCTTAGGAGTAGTTTACTTTGTAATCTGTGCCTTTCATTAGAGCTATTTTGGTACAATGGCAAGGGTAAAAATTTTGTGGCAGGATTCAGGCATGCTCTCATGCATTCAGGTTGCTCTCTGACCTGCTGTGCTTTTCCAGCACCACACTCTCGACTCTCAATTTGATATACCATATTTGTGCAAGGCAGACTCCAATTTATTAAGGAGGCAAAACACAGAACAGGTGACTCCTACGTGCAACACCTATGTTTTATCTGTAAAACTGAGCCTGAGCTTCCAGCTACCTGCCACGTCAGCGCTCCACTCTTCCCATGCCAATTGTTTGTCTCGAGCCTACTGCTCCAGTGAGGCTCAATACAAGTTGGAAGAACAACACCTCATCTGCTTGGGGACCTTTAGCGTTCAGAACTCAACACTGTGTATTTAATTATTTTAGAGCACAACCAACACCCTCCATGTCTCTGAACCACTCCTAACACCCCAGGTCCTGTCATGAAGTTGTTTGCTTTGTATGCCAACCCATTTTTGGCCATTCATAGTTCCCAATATCGCCAATCAACTTCTTCCCTGGCTTGCTATCAATAATCCCTTTCTCTATGTTTCCTTTTACATATACTTGTACCTCTTTCTCCAAGCTCCCTATCCACCTAAACCCACTCCACACCCCAACCTGACACCATAGTCCTCATAAATACCGCTTTGTACTAGCTGCTGTTAGTGCTGAAGAAAGATCCCTGAACTCTATTAACTCTTCTTTTGTCTTCACGTATACTGCCAAACATGCTGATTCTGATCAGTTAGCCTTGTTTTTCTTTCAGAGTCAGCTGAACTAAAATATAAACCCTTCCATGTCAGTATCATATGTGGTCAGACACTTTGGCCAGAGAAAAGTTCTAAAGGGAGTTCTGGGCATACTAAATCAGTCTTTGTATTCAAACCTGATTAGTAAAGATATAATTACAATTCAAATTGATACATTTAATTAACTGGAAAAAGGAAATTACCTACCTGAAAGGACAATTAAAGTAGATTCAGAAATGGTTTGCAATTGGGATTTGGGTATATAATTGAAAATATTCAGTTTGCAGAATTTTGGTGAAAGCGCAAGAGCCATTACAAGCAATTGACGAATATTATTGTCTTAGGAAGATGGGAATGAGAATAGGTCATTCACATCTTTGAATCTGTTCCACTATTCAATTAATGTCATCTCACTCAGTTGCATAACTTTTAATTCCCTTGTCTGCTGTATGATTGAGAGGTTATGAGTTGTCTTTGCATCTTTCTTTACCATGTGTTAGGTTTTGTTAGCAGAAATTGTTTTTCCCTCTTTGACAGTTAAAAGAATTGGAACTTCGAGGAGGAGTTTGTGGGATATGTGGGGCATGCCTCTCTGAATGTTAAATATTCAGTTTCTCACTCCAGAAACACACATCTACCAATATAACAACAGTGTGACTTTTGAGTAGATACTATAGCATTTCCTGTAATCGGTGTTATCAGTTGAAGGAAGTTCTACATGTCCTTTCTACATAGTGGGTAGCAGTTGTATTGTCAGATGCTACAGTTCTAGTTTGTAAAGAGTCTGAATTGTGTTTTAGCTTAATTATATACCTGGCATTACCCCTTTTTCAAATTAGCAGTCACTACTACTTTCCTCAAAAGCTCTTGACTCCATTCAAGCATCTCTTCAACTCAAGTTGTGCATTCCAATCTCTGATTTTCATGCCTGAATCCTGTCACAAGATTTTTACCCTTGCCATTGTATCAAAATAGCTCTAATGAAAGGCACAGATTACAAAGTAAACTACTCCTAAGCTTTTGTGCTCAATCTTTGGCCTTTGACTGGTTGACCATAGGATCCTCTGCTGCCTGTCAATCAAATCAGCAGAGTGGGATTGAATTTCACTCCTATCTTGTAATTACATTCAGGTTTGGTAGCTTCATTTGGTGTTTCTCTATCTCCCAAGAGTCCTTCCTTTGCCCCTCCTATACATCCAAAAATATTGTTGGTTTCCATATTTACTTTGTCTCAACCTCGCACCATCATTCCATTCTCTTGAATTCTGTATTGTCTGATTTCCAATACTGGAAAAGCAGAACTTTCTGACCAAATAAATATTGGGAACACTGAAGTCATTGTCTTGTTCAATCTGCTTCCTAGCCAATAACTAAATTCTTGCTGACTTCTAAGGCAGAACCACTCAAACTTACTAGTGGGTCTCCAGATGAGTTTCCAAACATCTCCATGCCCCCACATTCCCATCTAATTCCAAATCTTTAACATTACCTGACTCTACCACGTCTCAGTGCTTTTGTTGAACCCCTCATTTATATCTGTTATGTCTAAACTTTTTCTAGTGTTCTTCTAACTGGCTTCTTGCATTGTTGCTTCCGTAAACTTGAAGTCTCCTAAAACTGTGCTGTCCCTGTCCTAAATTTCACCAAGTTGCTGCTACCAACCTGGCTTAAACTGGCTTCAAGCTAATGCCTCAAATTTTTAAATTCTCATCCTTGTTGCACTTCCGTTTCTGTAATTTCCCCTCAGTCCACTGAGAACACTATACCACTCCAATTCTGGCCTCTTGAGCAAACACCTAGTTGTAATTGCTCCACAATTAATGTCTGTGCTTTTGTCTGCTGTGAACCTGTGTTCTAGGAATTTCGTCACTATATCTGTTTCTCTTAATCCTTGTAACGACGTTATTTAAAATGATCTTTCTTGACTAAGCATTTTTTTTGTGTGTCCTGTAAAATGTTTGTGGTTAGTGTCCCATTTTGTATGTCTTTTTTGTCCTGAAGTAGCTCAGGGTGTGTATCAATTGCAAAGTTATTTTCTATTTTTGTCTCAAAAAAAACTTTTGTTTTCAGACTGCTACTGTGAAAAAATGGTGAAGGAGACTGTATTTTATGATGTTTTGGGGGTTAAGCCCAATGCAAGTGGTGAAGAACTCAAAAAGGCCTATAGGAAACTAGCTCTGAAATACCATCCTGACAAGAATCCAAATGAAGGTGAAAAGGTAGGTGTATTTATCCAAATCTGTTTGATACAAATCATTAATGGCAACAAAGTGTTGAGGGCTATTTCTATTTATCTGGGATTAGTAACATTTAATCTTAATTTATATTGTCATTATGAAAATTGCAAATTATTGGTGCTGTGGATTCACTCAGTAGATCTGTTTAGCCCCCACCTATTTCTGTTTCAGGAAGGTACCTCTGGCAGCAGCTGTCATCAAGGCAACCATCTAAACAAATGAATGATTATTTGCAAAATTTGAATATCAAATTTTCCAACAGATTTTTTTGAGTAATTGTAGAATTGCACTGCTTTGAGTATTACTTGTCACATTTGAATAAGCTACTGTGCTAAGTCGAAGATTATTTTAAAATTGTCATGAGACCATAAGGGTGTAATCAAATGTTCTAATCCCAAGGGAGTACTGTATTTATTTGTTCAGTGATCGTGTTGATTATATTGGTTTCAGTTAAATTGAAATATTGCTCACTAGTGGTTTGATAATGATGGGGGTAGAATTGGTTGGTGAACCTGTGATTTTTTTTTGTGTGTGTGGTAACTAACCTATGAAGAGAAATTGCTGTGCATAAATCTAAACAATTTTCAGATACCTGATAAGTAAAGGTAATTTATTTAACAGATCTCTAGAACAAACATTTGGCTCAAATGTGGATTTGAAATCTGGATATTAATGTAAAGACAGTCCATCATATTAACTATTTCAAATGGGATATCTGTTATCTAATATCTGAAATGTTATTAACTTACTGGGTCATTCAGTTTTAATACTGAGTGTCTGTAGTTAAACCAATATGGCCTTGTAGGATAACTGGTTTTCTTTTGTCACAAGTTCAAACAGATTTCTCAAGCTTATGAAGTGCTGTCTGATCCCAAGAAACGAGAACTTTATGACCGAGGTGGCGAGCAAGCTATTAAGGAGGGTGGAGGCGGTAGTGGTGGATTTGGTTCGCCTATGGACATCTTCGATATGTTTTTTGGTGGTGGAGGCAGAATGCACAGAGAAAGGAGAGGTAGAGATTGTCTGTTTCTGATTCTTGAAGACTCTTTTTAAATTGTCTTTTTTTTTAAAAGAAAAGGCAAAAAAAGGTTCAGTATGTGGGAGCAAAATTAGACATTTGACAGCCCCTATCACTTACAGTGGGTGCACTAATATGATGTGTAGTAAGACAATGGATAAGTAATTGACCTGTTTCAAGTAGGAAATCTCACTTGCTGATGGTTTACCAAATTATCAAGTTCTGGATACAACTGTACAACTGATCATACTGACAAGATCAGAAAAGCTAACTGAACTTGCTTGAAAATCCAATTTCACCTAATATGTACATACTACAAATGGTGGTAGAATTGGGAATAGCCAGTGGGCAGTCTATCATTTCAGACTTCCAGTTACACAAGTCTGATTCCTCATTCCTGATGAAGGGCTCCTGCCCGAAACGTTGATTCTGTTGCCCCTCGGATGCTGCATGACCTGTTATGCTTTTCCAGCACCACACACTCTTGACACTTTATCATTTCATTCCAGTGTCTGAAAGTAGTAATCAATGGTTTTTTTTTTGTGGGATGATGGGGAATTCAAATGATCAATATCAGTTAGATTTGCAGATGATAACCCACGTTTTGTGCTTCCTAGAAGTGCTTTGAGAGCTATTAGCAATGGATATCACAGCAGCAGGCTATTAGTGATCATAGGCCCCTCAAATTTTGTCAGTCTTGAAGATAACTAAAATAGATTCAAATATTTAGCAACCATAATATCTAGAGATGGAAGATGCAATAAAGAATAAGGATAGACGATAAAGACATTTATTTTACAAATCTAGCCAAACTTATTTGTTCTTAATGGGAGTATAATCTGCATTTTTTTTTTGGGGGGGGCGGTGGGAGGAGGTTGATCAAGATCTTGATTTGGATTGTTTTGAATGAATGAGAGACTCCAACCTTAGGTAGTGACCAATTTGGTACATATCTTTTGAATTGTGGGTTGGAGGAGAATGGAAAGACAAAAATGTGAAAATACAGTACTATGGAGAGTGAATAAACAAATTTGTTGAATTTAGTTAGGTTGAAGAAGGGGAGGGAAAGAGACTATACTTGGAAGTAAAGTTTCAAGGAAGGAAGAGAAATATTTGTTGGATAGCTTAAATTGATAGAAGTTATCGGTGCATAAAAGGAATGGCACAGGATAGAAAAGAATGAAAATGTCAATGACCTGCCTTAAGGGAAAGGACGTGATTATGAAATAAAAGATGTATCTATCCTCTAAATATTTACAACATTCTGTATCAATCTGAACCTTTACAGTAAAAGTTGGATTTTAACTACAAGACCTTTGCCTAGCTGAGAGAACAGACTTTTTACACTATTTCCAATTAGTGTATCTAGGGAAAGCATCTAGTCAGTGTTTGGAGATAGTATTTTTTTTAAAACTGTTTTTTAATGTTTGGAGAGAAATCAATTTTGAGTGCCTTACACTGAAAACATGTGCCATGTCACTGCCATACACCTGTATTTTATCCAGTTGGGAAGTTTGCAATGTTAGTTTGAAATAGCAGTATTGGAAGTAATTTTAATGCACCAATCTTGATGTATTCTTACTCAGCATGAGCAGAATCCTATTAGTCTCTGACTTCTGTCCAGATGCGTGCTCATGGCATTGACAGCAATGATTTGAAAAGTCTGATCTCTAATTGAATGGAGAAAGCAAAATGCAATGATTTTTCAGTCAGTTCCTTGGCTAGAGAAAGTGATTATGTAATAAAGATAAAGTTGCATATTCCAGGAGGACGACTAGGCTGCTCTCATTAAAAGGATGACTGGTGGGATTAACTTGAGTCACCATGTCTCCAGCAATGGGTGAGATTGAAAAGGTGGGATCTTCATAATGACCTTGATATGGGAAGTGAACCCACACTGTTAGCATGACTGCATTGCAAATCAGCTGTCCACCTCATTTGAGCTAAGCAGCCATGTGGTAAACAAAGGCAGTCTTGAAACAGGATATTTAATTTGTGGGGCCTTGGTAACTTGTGCAGTTAAGGAGTTTTCTAGGTTTTTCCTAGCTATTTTAATAAGAATTGTGTCATGGGAACACAGCCTTTTTCCAGTTGATTTGATGACAGATGCAATTATTTCTTTTTTTAATAATCTTCAGGGAAAAATGTGGTTCATCAACTTTCTGTATCATTGGAGGACATGTACAATGGTGCAACTAGGAAACTAGCACTGCAGAAGAATGTAATATGTGAGAAATGTGAAGGTATGTAATTTTGTTGAAATGATGGCTATGATTGGAACTTATTTTCACCAAATGGGTTACTGTAGATGTATTCCAAAATGATTCATTTCCACGTGCCTTTTTCAAATTATCAAACCATATTTTCATCACATGGTCTGCATAGATTTAGGCGAGTTGGAACACTCCTACTGACTGCTTCATCTTTATATTTCACCTTTGTTGGCTTTCATATTCAATGGATCATTCTGTCTTGGGTGTGATGTCACCATCGAACATAGTACCTTTTGGAATTTTAAAGGAACCATTTCCTCCACAACACTCTACTACGTTCCTCAATTGCTTTCTCCCTTTCCAGTGCAAGTGCATTTCCTTCCCACCCTTCAGGGTTTCAAACAGTCCATCAGGTGAAACACCAACTTTTTGTACTTTCAGTTTGGTTTACTGTTTGCTCCTCAATTATTCTGCTTTACATCGGAGATAGCAAGCACAGATTAGCCGACTGTTTTGCAAGAAACCCTCCTTCAGTCAGCAAGAATAACCTTAACAGGCACTTGTGATTATTCTCTCTCCTTTCGTTCTGACTTCTGTGTACTTGGTCTCTGACACTGTTCCTTAAAACTGAACTGAAACAATGCTCTCTTTAATTTGGGTACTTAATGACCTTCAGGACTTGACATGTCAACTTAAGATCGGAACCTGTCTTTTTTTTTTGCCCAGGTGCCAAGTGCTTTTTTTTTTAACACTTTCAATTCCTCCAGATTTACTTTTATTGCTTTATCACATACCTATAGCTTTGTTTATTTCTTTGTCTGCTGGCTGCCACCCTAACAAAGAGTTTCTTTCTTCTGTCATGTTCTCTTTTCTACCCCTTCCTTAGTGCTTCCATATTTGCTTAAAATCTTAACATACTAGAACTGGATTAAAAAGTTGTCAGATATCAAGCATCCACAATATTTTGGTTTTATAACTTATTTTGCTTGAAATCTCTTCTCTGCTAATATCGCAAAATTTCTATCATTGCGACTTAATCTATTATCCTATTGCCACAAGTCTCCACAACCCTTTGTCTTTTCATTAACCTCTGGAGGATGGGGCTGAGGTAGGGAAATACTGTGTTCTCCCCCAACCATGGTATTGATGGGGCTCTACCCTGAGGCTTCAATACAGGCAATCTTGATAGCAATATAAGCAGTGTGTAAGTTATTCTGACAATTGGCCTGATATGACCGATCACAGTATCTACCTTATTGTCACAGGGATTATATATATTTTTAATTCTATATCCTTTCAATGATGAAATATGTGTACTAGTGGTATTTTGATTTGCTAAGCTGGAACTATTTCCCCATCTTTCTTGTCTATCCCCTTCCATAATAGGTCGTGGTGGAAAGAAAGGGTCTGTAGAGTGTTGTCCTGTCTGTCGTGGATCAGGCATGCAAGTAAGAATTCACCAAATTGGACCAGGCATGGTTCAGCAAATTCAGTCTGTGTGCCAAGAATGTCATGGCCAAGGAGAGCGCATCAGTCCGAAGGATAGATGTAAAAACTGTAGTGGAAGAAAAATTGTTGTGGAAAAGAAGATCCTGGAAGTTCACATTGATAAAGGTAATGATAATACAGTTGTAAATTGTAGGTTTGAAACAAACAGCGAGAGAGAGAGAGAGATACTTTTCCTTTCTGTCAGTAGTTCTAGCTGACCTCTTCATGCAGAGCAGAAATTCAATTCAAAGTTTAATGTGATGACCTGTACAGAGGCTGGGCAGAGTTTTTTTCTCATCTATTTTGGTACCTTGTGCAGTACTTTGTAAGTTTTAAACTATGCAATATGTCAAAGAATTTGCACTCCCAATAATAACCTGATCCATTCCTTTTCTAAAGCTGCCTGGATGTGAATTGTAATTGTATTTGACATGCTTTCGTTAAATTGCCTAAATAACTTGTTTTGCTGGAAAGCTCTTGCTAAGTCTGCTCTTGATTGATCCACATGTTGGGGATGGACCAATTGGACTAATTTATTTTATTGTTCAAGAGCTGGCTGTATGAATATGAGCAACATTATGTTCAGTCTTATGTTCACTGTCTGATCTGATGCCTTAGTAGGTTTTAAATTCTATTTTAAGTGTATTGGCTTAATTTGCCTCCTGCCCCTTCAAATGTGTGTATCCCTATGAAGTTCTGCACTTTAATCCTTTTGCAGCTTTCACATATTATGCAACTGGTTTTCAAGGTTTTTTTCTTAAATGAAATGTTTTTGGATAGATTCCAGTCTAACACCATTGCTTTCTTATTGTGAAATAAAGGAATGAAGGATGGCCAGAAGCTAACATTCCATGGAGAAGGTGACCAGGAACCTGGTTTGGAACCTGGAGATATCATCATTGTTCTAGATCAAAAAGACCACAGTGTCTTCACTAGGTAATGTCTTTCTGAAGGATAATAGCTGATCTCCTCATTGAGGGTAGCACATAAGCTAGTTTTATCAGTGATATCTTGTCATATGTCTGATTTTAGTTTTTTGTTTTGCTTTAGGCAAGGTGAAGACCTTGTTATGCATATGGAACTGGAGCTGGTGGAGGCTCTGTGTGGCTTCCATCGTCCGATCACCACTTTGGATAAAAGAACAATAATCATTACATCACACCCTGGTAAGTAGTTTATTGGATAAAGACACTACTGTCTGGTAGTACACATAACAAACTACCATGTGTGCCTTTTTTCTGCTAATGTACAGTTTTCATTAGTATTGTCCTAGTGTTGGAGCAGAAAATGGTGAACTTGTAAGAAAAACTGTTTTGAGGTAGAATAAAAGGAATTCTGCTTTCACTAGCTGAAATGGGAAATGTTCCATTACATTTGTTACCTGAAAAGAGTGGCACGGTGGCTCAGTGGTTAGCACTGTAGCCTCACAGTGCCAGGGACCAGGGTTTGATTTCAGCCTCTGGCAACTATCTGTGCGGAGTTTGCACATTCTCCCTGTGAAAACTGTATATTAGTAGAAAAAAGGCACACATGTTAGTTTGTTAACTGTACTACCAGACAGTTGTACACATTCTCCCTCTGTCTGCCTGGGTTTCCTCCCACAGTCCAAACATGTGTAGGTTAGGTAAACTGGCTGTGCTAAATTGTCCATAGTGTTAGGTGCATTAGTCAGAGGAATGGGCTTTTTTGGGTTACTCTTTTGGAGGGTAGGTGTGGACTTGGACCGAAGAGCCTGTTTCCACACTGTAGGGAATCTAATCTTTTCCTAAATGATGATTCTTTGTATTTGTGACAGGTCACATTGTTAAACATGGAGATATCAAGTGTGTGCTGAATGAGGGTATGCCAATTTATCGCAGGCCATATGAAAAAGGTCGTCTAATCATCCAATTCAAGGTATGTAATATGTGCTGCTCAGTAACTTTCTCAAGCACTTTGTGTTTTAGATTTCAATGTTTACATTTGCACTTTTAAATGCAGAAGTTTTACCACCAGATTAGTCCCGTGAACTAAACCTGGTGTTGTGAAACTTCTGATTTTGTCCACCCCAGTCCAACACTGATACCTTCACATCAGAACTTAAATGCACACAGAAGCATTTGGCGTGAATACTGGTTTGTACTGTTCCTAAACTGTACATAGTTGAGTGTGCGTGTCAATCATTATTTCAAAAGGCCTTTTTTTTAATGTATCCTAAGAACTAATTTACAATTTTTTGTCAGCACATGTACTTCCATTTTAGTGAGATTGGGTGTTTGTCTATTAAAGCTGCATATAACTTATATTCCAACTCTCAAAAATAAATAAATTCACCTAATGTGATTTCACATTATCTGTTATGATCACATCCTAAAAAATCTGTCTGTAGCTGAAACCAGAATTGACCCCCACCAATCAGTTTGCCTAGACATTTGTGCAGTCTGGTCCATGTACAAAATTCCTGAAAATCAAAACCATTTGCTCTTGAATGTATGAAGCAAAATTGCAATGGAGTCTTATCCTCTCTTACCAGTATCAGAGCTTCCTTTAAATTTGTGATGCCAGTTTTTAGTATTAATAGGCAAAGTAATTTTTTTTTATTGTGGGAATTGTGATATCAAGGTGGTGGTACTGGGAATTTAATTGCTGCTTAGAAATTTGTTTTGGATCACTCCTAAATAGAAATGTGGGATATGGTATTACTTGGAACAATGGCAACATTTGTGCCACAAAATCTTGATTTGTTATTGAAGTCATTAGTGCAACTGTTAAGCCTCTGTGTTACAAGTATTGGGAATCTTGAAGCTTTAGGAACTACCATGGCCTGAGCCAAAATTATCTTTCAAGCAACACCAAAAATAGATTCACTGTATTTCAGAATTGTTGGAGGGTATATTGTATTCATGTAAATCTCTTGTTCACTGCAGATGTGGCCTGTGCCACAGGCCTGTCTCAACAAAACTGACAGTTAACTTCTCATTTATATGCAACATAGATATGCTCTTAACACAATCATTTGCATTTTAGGTGAATTTTCCTCCAAATGGCTCCATCCAGACAGATAAACTAGCTCTTCTAGAAAAGTTACTCCCTGCACGGCATGAGGTTGATATCACTGATGATATGGAACAAGTAGACTTGGTCGATTTTGATCCACAGCAGTCGAGGCAACGCTACAATGGTGAAGCATATCATGATGATGAGGATGATCACCCTAGAACTGGAGTTCAGTGTCAGACCTCGTAAAAAAACAAGCCTTCTGTCTGACTTCAAATTTGTGTTTTGTTTGTTGAAGACCTAAGACTGCAACCTCAATCATTGTACATGCTTAACACCCATGGTTGCATTTGCTGTTATTGGATGATGATGCTTTTGTGTAATGTTTATTGGTGTATTCTACAAACTTGTATTTAAATAAAACTATGCTCTTTGGGGGCTAACTTCACTTGAGACCTTGTGAATGTGGCTGAACAGATCAGATGAAAACACTTAAATGATTAAGGGGCAATTGGATATAGTTCTTGAGGCTAAAGGAATCAAAGGTGAGTAGTGATACAACCTCACCTGAAACTATACCAAATAGCACCAATATACACCTATAAACGATATCCTGAATTGGAACTAAAGCTCCTCCTTGAAAGGGTGATAAATACAATCATAAGGGATAGCAATAAATGCTGGCATAGACAGAGTATTATACAATGAGTTGGTTATACCATTGATGAGGATTGTTGGGCTGAATGACAATATTTACAAAGCTAGTTGGGCATGTAAACAGGACTGCAAAAGGAGAGATGAAATGAGTAACATGGCAGATGAAGTATGAAAATTCTCATGGGTTTCTTTAAAAAGCATTGAGCAATTTACTGACATTCAAAAATACTTTATACTGTTTAGAATTTATTTGCAAGGAATATGATCTTTATTGCACAAGTGTTACAACCATGTAGGGCTTTGCAACTGTTAAGAGTACAATTTCAGGTCTCCAGGGATATGCTTGAGTTTGAGTGTGCACTGAAGGTTCACTAGACTGGGTCCTGTGACAAAAGCATTGTGCTATCAGGCAGTGATCTCTCTTTTTGCAATCCTCAGGTTTACATGCCTAACTACCTTTGTAAATACTGACTTGACAAGATAGACACTGGGTTCAACTTGCTGTGAAATTTAAAAAAAAGTCAAACTAGGTCAATCAGTTATTACATACAACACCTTTTAAAAGTGTTGAAAATCAAGTTTTTAAACCACACCAGGTTATGAATTGAGATTTTTATTCTCTGGAATCAAGGCACATGAAGAGCACACAGGAAAATTGACTTCCTTTATTCATTCATGGGATTATAGACATCACTGACAAGGTCAGTATCTGTTGCATCATTCCTAAATGCCCCTGAAAAGTGGCTTGCTAAGTGTCAACAACATTCATGTGGTCTGGAGTCACACATGGCAGACCAGACAAGGATGGCAGATCTTCCTACCTTAAGACATTCGTCAACCAGACTGGTTTTTAATGGCAATGGCAGATCCATATTCATCACTGTTGATTAGTTTTAGATTCCAGATTTTTATTGAAGATACTAGAGTGACAACTGAGAAAAGTTCAGCAGTGTGCAACTGTTTGTGGGTTATTGGCTACTCCTGCTCCTAATGTTCTTGAAAGCAAATGCCTTTTGATGGCACTAACAACAATTTTGTGAAATGTGACTTGTATTGCTTATTCGGAGGTTAATAACCACCTGTCCACTCCTCTCACCCACTCCAACCTCTCACCCTCAGAACGTGCAGCCCTCCACTCCCTCCGCTCCAATCCCAACCTCACCATCAAACTCGCAGACAAGGGAGGCGCGGTGGTAGTTTGGCACACTGACCTGTATACCGCTGAAGCCAAACGCCAGCTCGCGGACGCCTCCTCTTATCGCCCCCTTGACCACGACCCCACCTCCCACCACCAAACCATCATCTCCCAGACCATCCAGGACCTCATCACCTCAGGGGATCTCCCATCCACCGCCTCCAACCTCATAGTCCCACAACCCCGCACCGCCCGTTTCTACCTCCTGCCCAAAATCCACAAACCTGCCTGCCCCGGCCGACCCATTGTCTCAGCCTGCTCCTGCCCCACCGAACTCATCTCCCAATACCTCGACATGGTCCTGTCCCCTTTAGTCCAAGAACTCCCCAACTACGGTCAGGACACCACCCACGCCCTCCACCTCCTCCATGATTTTCGCTTCCCTGGTCCCCAACGCCTTATCTTCACGATGGACATCCAGTCCCTGTACACCTCCATCCCCCATCACGAAGGACTCAAAGCCCTCCGCTTCTTCCTTTCCCGCCGCACCAACCAGTACCCTTCCACTGACACCCTCCTTCGACTGACTGAACTGGTCCTCACTCTGAATAACTTCTTTTCAATCCTCCCACTTCCTCCAAACTAAAGGAGTTGCCATGGGCACCCGCATGGGCCCCAGCTATGCCTGCTTCTTCGTAGGATATGTGGAACAGTCCATCTTCCGCAACTACACTGGCACCACCCCCCACCTTTTCCTCCGCTACATCGATGACTGTATCGGCGCTGCCTCGTGCTCCCACGAGGAGGTTGAACAGTTCATCAACTTTACTAACACCTTCCATCCCGACCTGAAATTCACCTGGACTGTCTCAGACTCCTCCCTCCCCTTCCTAGACCTTTCCATCTCTATCTCGGGCGACCGACTCAACACAGACATCTATTATAAACCGACTGACTCCCACAGCTACCTGGACTACACCTCCTCCCACCCTGCCCCCTGTAAAAACACCATCCCATATTCCCAATTCCTTCGTCTCCGCCGCATCTGCTCCCAGGAGGACCAGTTCCAACACCACACAGCCCAGATGGCTTCCTTCTTCAAGGACCGCAGATTCCCCCCAGACGTGATCGACGATGCCCTCCACCGCATCTCCTCCACTTCCCGCTCCTCCGCCCTTGAGCCCCGCTCCTCCAACCGCCACCAAGACAGAACCCCACTGGTTCTCACCTACCACCCCACCAACCTCCGCATACAACGTATCATCCGCCGCCATTTCCGCCACCTCCAAACGGACCCCACCACCAAGGATATATTTCCCTCCCCTCCCCTATCAGCGTTCCGCAAGGACCACTCCCTTCGTGACTCCCTCGTCAGATCCACACCCCCCACCAACCCAACCTCCACCCCCGGCACCTTCCCCTGCAACCGCAGGAAATGTAAAACTTGCGCCCACACCTCCACACTCACTTCCCTCCAAGGCCCCAAGGGATCCTTCCATATCCGCCACAAGTTCACCTCTACCTCCACACACATCATCTATTGCATCTGCTGCACCCGATGTGGCCTCCTCTATATTGGGGAGACAGGCCGCTTACTTGCGGAACACTTCAGAGAACACCTCCGGGCCGCCCGGACCAACCAACCCAGTCACCCCGTGGCTCAACACTTTAACTCTCCCTCCCACTCCACCGAGGACATGCAGGTCCTTGGACTCCTCCACCGGCAGAACATAATAACACGACGGCTGGAGGAGGAGCGCCTCATCTTCCGCCTGGGAACCCTCCAACCACAAGGTATGAATTCAGATTTCTCCAGTTTCCTCATTTCCCCTCCCCCCTTGTCTCAGTTGGTTCCCTCAACTCAGCACCGCCCTCCTAACCTGCAATCCTCTTCCTGACCTCTCCGCCCCCACCCCACTCCGGCCTATCACCCTCACCTTGACCTCCTTCCACCTATCCCACCTCCATCGCCCCTCCCCCAAGTCCCTCCTCCCTACCTTTTATCTTAGCCTGCTTGGCTACTCTCTCTCATTCCTGATGAAGGGCTTATGCACAAAATGTCGAATTCTCTATTCCTGAGATGCTGCCTGGCCTGCTGTGCTTTGACCAGCAACACATTTGCAGCAAATTCAACTTAAGTTCAAATTCTAACAATCAGCAAAATCTTCATGAAAAATAAAATAAATCACTGCATTTAAATGAGTCTGGTCACCTTCAAAATGTTGAATTTATTTTAAAATTCCTCACTGTTGAACTCTATGATGATCTTGGCTCCAACAAAACATCCTAAAGACACTGCAAATACAGTTACTAGGTGCATTAATTACATGCCTTAAACTGAGGTTCACCATATCAATCTATGTCAAACATTATACAGTTGGAATGGGGGAATGTGAGAGCTTTAAAATTGTACTGCAACAGGATATTCTGGAGAAAGCTCTGAGTTATAGGTGTCAGTAGATAAAGATTTAAAAACAAGCTATTTCTTTAAGGTTTCCAGAGTTTAAGGAGACCATCTTCACTGTAGGTACCAATCAAGTTCTGATGTGGATGATGAGCAATTCCAATAACATCTTTTTCATGAACCTGTAAAATTAAACAGATGGCAAATGTACCCCCTAATATAAATCAAAATAAAAGTTTAGAAACTGGTCATAAACACCCCTCATTAAATTGTTGCTATCAATAATCAGCACAATGCAACTCAATAGCACCTGGATTTATAAAAATACACACCATTATTTCTCTTACCGTCAAAGTTCTTTCCAGCTTTCCAGTCACTGTACTGAAACAGTATAACACAAAGTCTTCACCAACACAATAGATCCATTCACCACGTGGAGACAGACAGCAACACACAAAGTCACCTCCCTCTCTTTTACCAGAGCTAAAGCTTCTCACAATCTGTAACACAAAATGGATTATAGTTGTGGACCAAATAAGAGGCTTTATTTAAAAGCTGAATCACAGATGAGCTGCAGTGTAAAAGGAGGCCATTTGGCCACCACATATTCAAACAAGCATTATTTTGTGCCAATATTCTAGCTGAGGTCTAAATGTGTCTTGCACAAGTTTAATATCACCTCTATGACTTTGTACTTGACACCTGTATTATTAAAACCAAACACTGTATACCTATTAACTGCTCTGCCCACCTGTCCTGCTACCTTCAATATTTGTACACAAAGAAACACACGTCCTTCCGGTCCAGCATCTCCTTCAGAATTGTACCCCTGATTTTATATTGTCTTTCAACATTGTTCTTCCTAAAATCCATCATGTCATATTTCTCTGTATTGATTTCATCTTCCATCTTTTTTGCCCACTCCACCAAGTTGTTTGTCCCCTTTGAGTTCTACATTGTCATCATCACCATTTACAATTATTCTGTGTTTTGTATAATTTTTTATAGTGTCATACAATATTAACAGGTGGCCATTCAGTCTAGTGAGGTGAAAGTGAGGACTGCAGATGCTGGAGATTAGAGTCGAGAGTGAGGTTCTGGAAAAGCACAGCAGTTCAGGCAGCACCCGAGCAGGAAAATTGATGTTTCGGGCAAAAGTCCTTCATCAGGAATGAGGAATCAGACTCTTCATTCAGTCCACTGAGACTACTGAATCTTTCCAAGATCCACAAGATAGTTCTAATTCCACTCCCTTGCTCTTAAATCATATTCCTGTATTTTTCTTCCCCCCCCCCCCCCCAAGTATTTATGAAGTTCCCCTTTGAAAGCTACTATTGAACATGTTTCCACTATGTTATCAGGCAGTGACTTCAGAATCCAACCACCCGTTGGTTCTTTTGCCAATCAAATTAAATCCACGCTCTCTAGTTAATGATATTTCAGACATTAGAAATAGTTGTTTCCTTATTTCTTCTCTCTAAAAATCTCTCATGATTTTAAAGATCTCCACCAAATCTCTTTGCTTTCTCTGCCTTAAAGGAGAACTTTTCCAGTCTTTCCATGAGAATGTAATGCCTCATCCTTTTGATTAAAGAATCATTACATCAAATCAAATATTATCATTAAAATAAGTAATGACAACTATTAAAACCTCAATTTTCATAGTAATTTTAAAACAATACCAGCTGATTTCATGACTTTCCACTTAGATCATTTCATAGAATGCTCATGACTTGAAACAAATGTGGCCCATTTGGTTTATCCCATCCCCTCTTCAATCAGTATGTATTTTCTAATCCTTCCTCCCTTGTACTTCACTAGATTCCTCTAAATGCAGCTATTTGCCTCAATTAAACCTCGTAATTGTCATCCAGTGTTAAAATACTATGGACAAAAAGGTTTCTCACGAATATATTAATATTTTATAATGTATTATATATATTTAAATATTTAGCTTTATAAAGTAATTTGTCAATTGGCATTGCACCTTTTTTCTAAACATGCCATATTAACCACAATGCTTCCACTATTTCATCACTTTTCTCCCATTCAAGCATCATTCCTCAAGGCTTGAGAGAGGGCCTCATGACAAAGCGGTTATTTTTTTTCTTACACAAAACTAGTTAATACTAACAGGTTAGCAGAACCATTTGAATACCAGGTTTTGAAAATGGCCTTTTGAAAATATTAACCAGACTTTAAAGATTTTCACATTTACATACTTTTGACTAACATGTATCATGCTCACTAATATGAGAAATCAAATCCATGGAAAGGACCAGCAGAAAAAATAAAAATTGAGATTGAAGTGAAAACTCAAACATGCTTTAATTTCTCCTTAGACTTTTGCACATCAAAAAATTTTCTGAATAATTGAAAATTAAGATGATTTTCAGCCTCCAAAAGTGATAACTTATGTGTCTAATAATAAATGAATATCCAATAATACCCGTTTCTTAAAAAGCAACCCATCATCCCATGAAAAATCTTAAATGCTTCAATTTAATTGAAGTAATAACTATTAAGGTTATGTAAGCTTCCTTCATAGGACTGAGGAAAGTGAAACATGATTCTTATTTCATTGAAAACAAATCACTATATCGATCTAGTATGTTGCCTTACCTGTCCCTGCATATTCATGATGACTACTGTATTTGACCGATTACACACTACAAAATGTTCAGGATTCTTTGGCAGCAGGTGTACGCTGTTCACTGTGATATCAGTACCAGCAGAGCTGCCCAATGACTTGAAAGTATTTGCACACTCTGTTGTTTTCACGTTCCAGATCTGCAAGTGAGGTGACAAAAAATATTTCACTCGACTCAAAAGAGATCAGCCTTTTATTGATTCAGCATGTGGAAACATACTGTTGAACATTTATGGTGCTCATTTTTGTGTCAGCCACATAGATCACACAAATTTTACGAGAAACAATTCCGATGATTTGAATAAAAGAATATGGATAATTTAGAGTCAACTTGAAAACTTTAGCTGTATCTTCTCAATTCCAACACCAGAAGCATGTAATACCTTTGGCCTAATAGCACACATTAACCAGACTTTAAAAGGTTTTCACACTTACATATTTTTCACTAACATGCGTCATGCTCACTGATATTATTTACATACCTTTACACTACCATCCGATGATGCACTCAAAATGTAATGTCCATCTTGTGTAAATGTTACTTCATTAACGA
Source organism: Hemiscyllium ocellatum (assembly GCF_020745735.1). NCBI lineage: Eukaryota > Metazoa > Chordata > Chondrichthyes > Orectolobiformes > Hemiscylliidae > Hemiscyllium > Hemiscyllium ocellatum. Next base: position 120,382,718 of record NC_083402.1, on the reverse strand, counting down.
ATGATGTATGACCTCTAAATTCCTTTAAGGTTTTTCCAGACTTCAGACCATGAATCCTACCAAAAGGTCAAATATACAATTATTCACATTAGATTTAGACATCAGTACAGTTACCCTCTCCTCAATGTGGACCATAAGGAGGAGTAAGGTTTCTGGAAGTCACAGCAGACAGTGGTCACTCCACATTGTGATAGGCGGGCAATTAGGAGTGCAGGGGAATGAGTGACCATTCGCCAGAAAGAAAGGAGACAGAATATCCAGGACTCCTTGGAGCCGTCTGACAGGTATGAAATTTTAGATGTCCATTTAGTTAGCAATATGACTGAGTTGGAGGTGAATGAATAGAGGGAAAACCACCGCACCATGGTGATTGAGGCTACTCTAGGAAAAGAGGCTGGTAACTTGATTAGGTAGTAGTAGTAGTGGGTATAGTTCAAGGGATATACTGTCTAGTTTGAAGCCGGGTTTGAGAGTCCTGTATGGTCTATTGCCTCAAATGCAAGGGTTCAGGACATAACAGAATGGCTGGATAAACTTCTACAAATGGAAGGTGAATAACCAGTGGTTGTGGTTTATGTGGGAACCAATAACACAGGGAGGGATAGCATGCAGGATCAGTTTTAGGAGTTAGGAAATAGTTGAAAATCAGGCTTTCCAAGATGGCAATCTCAGGGATACTACCTATACCTAAGTTGTGGAAGTTGTAGCAAAGGTAAATCAAGGAGGTAAATTGAGGGATTCTGTAAAAAAGAAGGGGTTTAGGGGGCTTTGGGATCACTTATGGATGTTCAGAAGTGATCAGCTTCACCTGGAGATAGCGAAGAGAGTAAATACTGCAGTGGGGTTGGACTTAAACCTATGAGACGGGGGCGGGTAAGTTCCCTAATGGGCATCGTTTTGGAAGCACTAGAGAGGGCAAAAAAGAAAAAAAAAGACAAACAGATAAAAAGAAGCCAGGGAAGACTTGAATGTTGACAGTGAACAAGGAAATGGTTCCTTCCAGTGGGCATGGAAGAGGTAAGGGCAGGATTCAATAGTATGCATGTAAATTGAGAAAATGAAATTGGGGAACTGGAACAGAAATTGCTCTAGGGGGATATGACAAAGTGGCACGGACAGATATGTGGCTCAAGCCAGAACAAAGCTAGATATTTAACATCCCAAGTTATCAGGCTTTTAGTAAAAACAGGGTGGGTGAAAAAGGAGGAAGTGTAGCAGTTTTGGTTAAAGGTAGTACCTTTGCCCTTGAACAAGATGAAGTTCCTGAATTAGAATCTATATAGTCAGAGGTGAGAAATAGGAAGGGAATAGCGAACTTATGGAGAGAATGTAGAAGAGGACATTTGTAGGCAGATTACAGCAATTTGCAGGACAAGTTGGGTTGTGCTAACCAGTGATTTCAATTACCCAAGGGTAGATTGGGAAAAAGGTAGAGGGTTGGAGCACAGAAGGGGAGAACTTTCTTCAATGCATGCAGAACTTTACAGAGCAGTCCAGGCCCTTCGGCCCTCGATGTTGCGCCAACCTGTGGAACCAATCTGTAGCCTTCTATCCTACACTATTCCATTATCACCCATATATTTATCTAATGACCCTTAAAGTTGGCAAGGCTACTACTGTTGCAGGCAGTGTGTGCCACGTACCTACTACTACTGAGTAAAGAAACTACCTCTGACATCTGACCTAAATCTATGACCCCTCAACTTAAATGTCCCCTCATGCTAGCCATCACCAACTGAGGAAAAAGGCTCTCACTGTCCACCCTATCTAACCTTCAGATTATGCATCTCAATTACATCACCTTCCAACCTTCTTCACTCTAACCAAACAGCCTCAAATCCCTCAGCTTTTCTTCATAAGACGTTCTCCCCAATACTAGGCAACATCCTAGTAAATCTCCTCTGAACACTTTCCAAAGCTTCCACATCTTTCCTATAATGCAGTGACAAGAACCATACACAATACTCCAAGTGCTGCTGCACCAGAGTTTTGTACAGCTGCAGCATGATCACACGGCTCCGAAACTCAATCCCTCTACCAACAAAAGCTAACACATCGTATTCCTTCTTAACAACCCCATCAATCTGGGTTGCAATCTTCAGGGATCTATGTACATGCACACCAAGATATCTCTGCTCATCTACACCGCTAAGAATCTTACCGTTAACCCAGTACTCTTTATTCCTGTTGTTCCTTCCAAAATGAATCACCTCACACTTTTCCACATTAAACTCCATTTGCCACCTCTCAGCCCAACTCTGCAGCTTATCTATGTCCCTCTGTAACTTGCAACATCCTTCAGCACGATCCACAATGCCACCGACCTTAGTGTCATCTGCAAATTTACTAACCCACCCTTCTACGCCCTCATCTAGGTCATTTATAAGAATGACAAAAGTGGTCCCAAAACAGATCCTTGTGGTACACCACGAGTAGCTGAACTACAGGATGAACATTTCCCATCAACCACCACCCTCTTCCAGCTAGCCAATTTTTGATCCAAAATCGCTAAATCACCCTCAATCCCATGCCTTCGTATTTTGTGCAATAGCCTACAGTGGGGAACCTCATCAAATGCCTTACTGAAATCCACATAAACACCATCTACCATGTTCATCCACATTTCTTTTGTATTTTTTTAATTGAAAAAGATTTTGAATTATAAAATTACAATAAAATAATAACAATCTTATAACATAATAATAAAAAAACTACTACTCTACTTCACAAATAATTTAAAGAAAAAAAATCTACCCACACTACAATTCAATAAATAATGAAACAAAATAAACTAAATTAAAATAGATTGAGCTAAGCTAAATTTTAGCACTCAGCGCAACCCCACCAAAGCTCCCCAACACCGGGAGCATCAGTTGGCATAACCGTATTTATTCGGGATTCTTCCTCTCAGGGGCCCCTGGCCTGCCAAACACATACCTGGCAGCTACACAAAGACTCTAACCAATACAACCAACAAGTCTGCGTCTGTACAGTTTAGAAAGAGCCGCCATGTCCTATAAAAAAGTTGCGTTTACTGGTGCACCATTCTTGTAAGGAAGTCTAGGGAGAACTAACATATGCCATCCCAAAAGTCCTGGGTGATGTTCTGATATCCAGCTCATCAGAATGCTCTTCCTCGCACAACATGAAAGAATATTAAACAGTTTTTCTCCCCATGCACATCTGAAGACGGCAAATTCGGCAGACCCAAGAGGAGGAACACCAGATCTATCTTGATCTCGGTTCTCAAGATCGCTTCCAAAACACTCGCTGTCACGCCCCCAATACCTACGAAGCTTGCGGCATAACCACAAGCAATGAGTAAGAGTGCCAATATCTGTTTTAATATTTGGGACACATTGGACACATTTTAAATTTCACAAGCCACTCTGGAGCCAAATATAGATCCTGTGGAGAACCTTCAGTTGCATAGCCTACACGCTATTACAAATTGAAATCTTCCTCATGTTCACCCAAATATCCTCCCGTTCTTCTGATGAGACCTCCACCCCACCCCCTCAATTCCTGAGTTCAGATACAGCACAGCCATTCAAAGTCCTTCGAGACACTACCTCCTAGTAAGTGTAGTAAGTGGTAGAGGGTACTGATCATGAGAGTACCTGTAGACCGATGTACTCTCCACTCCACATCAGATTTATAGGGATTAACCAGTAATGTAGTCTTTTTCTGTATAAAGTCTCTAATCTGAAAATAATGAAAGAGGACCCGACTGGTCAATTCATAGTCCTGGCTCAGCTGATCCAAACACATCATGACCTCGCCTTCAAATAAGTCTCCCAAACAGGAGACTCCTCTAGACTCTCAGAACCTAAAGCCAGAATCCATCGATCCGGGCCGAAATCCTGGCATTCCTACCATGGGAAAAGGGAAGTTCTACATAAGTTGCCCTTGTTTTGTCACATCATTCTCCATGGTTTAACCGTGTTAAGGACAATTGGGTTTCTGCAATGCTCCAGGACAGTCCTCATCTTGGCCAGAAACAAGAAATTAATAAGGGGGCATTTTGCCTGGGAAGCCTTGATGTCCAGCTAAATTGACCTCTGGTCCTGGCAAGCCCAATCATTAACATAGGATAACAGGGAACTTAATTGAAATTTCTTGAAATGTGCAAAGTCCACCACCCATCCCCTGTGGAAGCTGCAATTTAACAAGCTTAGTAAGAGTTCACTTGCAACACCCAATGACAGAACCAAGCCAGCTGTTAAGCCTCTAACGTTTGTCTAGGTAACATCAGAGGGAGCATTTGCATGGGATATAATAAACGAGAAAGAACATTCACTTTAATCAGAGCTATTCTACCCTACCAAGACATTCTACCCAACACTGATCTTCTCCAACAACTGCACAAAATTAGCTTTATATAACTGATCAAAAGCCAGAGGAATAAAAATGCCCAAATGTAGGAAACCTCCCTGTGACCACCTGAAAGGAAATCAGATTCCACCCCCAAGATCGGGTACTCCCACAAGACACCCACCCATGGGCATGGTCTCCGACTTCATAAAACTGATTTTAAACCCTGAGAAAGAGCCAAATAAATTAATCTTTTGTACTAAACATGGCACAGATATTGTTGGATTAGTTAGAAAAAGAACAACACTGCCTGCATAAAGAGTGATTTTATGGCCCCCGATCCCACCTCCGGAGCAACATATTGGTGTCCCTCCAGATAGCCTTCGCCAACGGCTCAATCACGAGTGTAAACAGCAGCGGTGAAAGGAGGCACCTTTGTTAGCTACCTCTACCAATACTAAAATTGTCAGACCTTATGTTATTAGTGAGAACTGATGCCTCAGGTTTGTTATATAATACTGCCACAGACCTGGCGAAGACCCCACCCCGCCACACAAGACAAAACCGTTCCAGGACAAAAAAGATACAGCCACTCCGCCCGGTCAAACGTTTTCTCTGCATCTAGGAAGACTACCAAGCCCGGAATTGGCCTCTGCTGGCACATGTGGACCATGTCCAGCACTCTTCTAGTATTATTAGAGGACCTGCGACCTTTAATAAAACCTGTCTGGTCCTCTTTAACAATAGAGGGCAAGTCCTTCCCTAACCTCAACACCAGCGTTTGACAGAATTTTAAAATTCAAGTTTAACAGCGATATGAGCTTATATGAGAAAGGATGGGATGCAGTCCTAACTGTACAAATAATTGTACATGTCCAACATTGGCCCAGCCAACATGTTTATGAACTCCTGATAAAATTCACTCGGAAATCCAGTTAGACTAGGTGCTTTACCACTTTGGAGCTGAGTCACCGCCTCCTGTATCCCTTGGATTGTCAGAGGGGCATTCAAAAGGGACGCCTGCTCCATAGTTACACCTGGGAGGTCCAAGTTCTTAAAAAAGAACTCCATCTTCGCCAACTTGTCCTCAGTCTCCAACTGGTACAACTCAGAACAGAATTTCCTAAATGTCGCATTAATCTTTTTGGAATTACAATTAAGAGCACACTCTCTGATGGATGTGATAGATTGGGGGGCACTCTTTTTACTGGCCAGATATGATTAGATTAGATTAGATTACTTACAGTGTGGATACAGGCCCTTCGGCCCAACAAGTCCACACCGACCCGCCAAAGAGCACCCACCCAGACCCATTCCCCTACACCTAACACTACGTGCAATTTAGCATGGCCAATTCACCTAACCTGCACATCTTTGGACTGTGGGAGGAAACCGGAGCACCCAGAGGAAACCCACGCAGGCACGGGGAGAATGTGCAAATTCCACACAGACAGTTGCCTGAGGCGGGAATTGAACCCGGGTCTCTGGCGCTGTGAGGCAGCAGTGCTAACCACTGTGCCACCCTAGATATGCCAGGTATCTACCTGGTTTATCACCATGCTTGAATAACTTCTGTTTCCCAAAAGAGATCTCCCTCTTGGCTGTCTGAGTGAGCACCAAGTTCAGAGCAGCCCTGAGGGCTATAATCTGCTACAACTTGGTCATAGACGGCCTATCAAAGTATGCAGTTTCAGCTGCATTCAAATGGGCCACAAGCATATGCTGGTGCTCTCCCCTCTGCCGCTTCCGGGTCGCAGAGTGAGAAATAATCAAACCCCTTGCTCAGGCCTTGGCAGTCTCCCAAAGCACCGATGGGTTACTGGCCGTACCCGAATTAACACCCCCAAAAAATTTTAAAATCACGCAAAAAGTATTCAATAAATTTACTGCCCTTCAGGAGAAAAGGATCCATGTGCCAATGTTGCAAGCCTCGCCCACTGCCTCTAGCCTTAACCTCCAGATACACTGCCGCATGATCAGAAATGGCTACGTTCCCAATTCATCCATCTGTTTGGTCACCATCTCGAAGAACTCAAGAAAAGGTTTGTGAGGCACAACCTACCCTTCATGAAACCGTGTTGACTATCCCTAATCAAGTTATTCCTCTCTAGCTGATTATAAATCCTATTTCTTGTTACCTTTTCTAACACTTTACCCACAAGTAAGGCTCACTGGTTTATAATTACCAGGGTTGTTCTACTCTCCTTCTTGAACAAGGGGATTACATTTGCTATCCTCCAGTCTTCTGGCACTATTCATGTAGACAATGATAACAAAGATCAAAGCCAAAGGCTCTGCAATCTCCTCCCTGGATTCCCAGAGAATCCTAAAATAAATCCCATCCGGCCCGGGGTGTATTTAATTTCACATTTTCCAGAATTGCTAACACCTCCTCCTTATGAACCATAATCCCATCTCGTCTAATAGTCTGTATATCTGTGTTGTCCTTGACAACAATGTCTTTTTCTAGTGTGAATACTGATGAACTCTTCCCCTAACACTTCCCCTATCTCTTGGGATTTCATGCACAACTTCCACTACTATCCTGAATTGGCCCTAATCTTTTTCAAGTCATTTCAAAATTCCTGATATACCTATAGAAAGCTTGAGGGCTTTCCTTGATCCTATCTGCCAATGACTTCTCATGTCCCCTGTCCCCTAACAGGATGGAGCTGCACTGGATCTGGTCCTAGGAAATGAATCAGACCAAGTGGAGAATGTCGGAGTGGGGCAGCAGTTGAGAAACAGCGAGAAGAAATTTAAATATTAATTTGGGAGAAAAATAAAAACCAGTCAGCAATTAGGATCACAGACTGGAGAAGGGAAATTTTAGGGATCAGAAAATTGAACTGGAGGAGGTTGACTTTGGTGGATAAAATAAGTGGACGAGAAATGGGAGAATTTCAAAAGAAATGAATAGGTGCATGCTAGTACATACCTATGAGAAAAGGAAGGAAGAGCAAGGAGCCATATGATTCACTCCAGAATACTAACAGCAATAGAAATCAGGAAGAGAGGCTAAGGCTGAAATAAGGAAGTTGAAAGGAAGTATGAGGAAAGGATGGCAGGCTGCACTAAAACAAATAGTGAAATGTTCTTCAAACATACTAATATAAAATCAGTGAAGCACAGAGTGGGGCCCATAAGGAACAAGCAGGCAAAGCTGTTCACTGAAGTAAAGAGTTTGGCAGAAGTATAAATGAAAACTTTGCTTGCCTTTACCGAATTAGAAAATGGTGACAATGGTTTATTTAAGAATGTGAGTATGAATAATTGAGCCATACAACAATTGATAAGGAAGTGCTAAAAAGGCTGGCAGCACTCCAGGTAGAGAAGTCGCCACGCTGGGATGGGATGGAATGCATCTATATTGCTGAGAGGTAAGGGGTCAAATTGCAGAGCCACTGACAGAAGTTTTCCAGGCCTCTGAACACAGGATTAGACCCAAGTGACTAGAGGATTGCAAGTGTGACACCGCTGTTTCAGAAAGGGACAAAGGATAACCCATGAAACTGTAGACTTGCCAGTTTGAAATCAATAGTGGGAAAACTGATTAAACTGATGGGAGAATACAATATGGGACAAAGTTAATATACATTTAGAGGAAAACAAGTTAATATTGGACAATCAATACAGCTTTGTCAAGGACAAGTCCGGTGTGACAAATTTGCTTAAGTTATTTGACCAGATGGCACAGGCAGTGGATGAGGTTAGAAAGTTAGGAATGTTTGAGATTGATGAATCCTTGGTGACATGAATTAGAATTGGCTAAAAGGAAATAGAGTGCCTGCATTGATAGGCACTTCTCAGATTTGAGACAAATTGAAAGTGGTGCTCCCCAAGGATGGGATAGGACTCTTGCTTTTTCTGATTTAAATAAAAAAATTGGATTTCTCCCTCATCCCAGGGGCATGGAGAAGGAAGGAAGAAAGAGACAAAAAGCATTCCATCTCCGCTGACTCATTCCTGTATATGCTTCTCATCTATCAGATCAGTAACTTGAACATGGCCTTCAAATCAACACAGCATATAGCATACACCTCCAATCCATATTGCATTACAACATAAACGCCCTGTATTCTATGAGTTGGGGCTTCCCAAACGATGGGTCACTGCCCCAAAGGGTTTGATAGCTGAAACTTTGGGGTTGCAAACTCAGGACTAGTAATGGCTGCTATGGAGATCTGGATCTTAAAAGATTAGATCAGATTAGATTCCCTACAATGAGGAAATAGACCCTTCGGCCCAACCAGTCCACACCGACCCATTTCCCTCTGACTAATGCACCTAGCACTGTGGGCAATTTAGCACAGACAATTCACCTAACTTGCACATCTTTGGACTATGGGAGAAAACCGGAGCACCCGGAGGAAACCCACGCAGACATGGGGAGAATGTGCAAACTCCACACAGGTAGTTGTCTGAATAATGGTGAGTTAGATCTAACTGGCCAAAACTAGGGGCCTGATTACTGTTCTTAAGAAAAAAGGTAGTTCTTCTCTAACACTGTAACTGCGTTCCAGCAAAACGTCACTTAATAAAAATAATGGGACTGATGGGAAAAGTGGAGTTAGGGATAGACCAGCATAGAATATCACTCATGATCGCTCAAAACTGAACCAAAAAGTTTAACACAAAGTATAGCCCAGCCTGAATGAAGGCATAAATTAGATTTATTAACAAAACAAAAGTGAATTTAACACTGCATATTTGAAAAATATTGTTAATGCAGGGACAGAGGGTCATGATGGTGGTAAGGTAGACTCCCTCATTCCAATTAAGTAAGATATATAACATTCTCTCCTTACGTTGCATTCACCACCTGCAATTTTATCACCAGGACACTTCTTGCTAACATTCTTGTCACAATGCCCCTCCAGGTTTTCAAAAAAAAAGTGATAATCTAGGAATAGCGTATCTTTCACAGGAATCTGCTCAAGGTATCTCTCTCAGAAAGCTGCTCCCTGAACAGTAGTACCTCTCATGGCAGCTCACATCAGCACATGTGCAGAACGGCACAGACACTTTGGTGCATGCGCAGAATGAAGCACACAAAATGATTACTGCTGGAATCACACTATTGCAGACAAAGATAACCATTTTCAAAAATACCATTCCTTAATTCCTCACCGACATTATAAGCAAACTGCACCACAGAATATGCATTATCTGAGAACCACCTGTAATTGAAAGGGATTTTTTTTAAAAAAGAATTTGAATAAAATTACTTTTCCCCCCATAGTGCTGACCTCAAAGATTTTTAACCCCACTTTCTCCATCCTTGCTCTGAGGTCCACCTTCTAACCCGTCTCAAAGATCTAAACACCCTCTGCATGCAATTCTGTTCTCACTGGTCCATGCTCTCAGCAACTTGCAAGCATCAAAATGGGGTCTCAATGGGGAAAAAGGTTGGAGAAGCACTGTTCTAGGTCATCAATCTTAGCCCTGCCTTTTGTGATTAAAATCTGAGTGTACTAAAAATATCCCAATTTATCAAATTAAAATACATCTCACCGAATGGTCTGATCAAAGGAGGCACTGAGAATCTGACTACTGTCTTTGGAGAAGCTCAGGCAGGTAACTCCCTTACTGTGAGCACGTTCAAATCGGCGTAGGCACTGACCACTCTGAATCTTCCACACCTGTGGAGCAACCAACAATTCTGTTAGCAATTTTAAATTTATAGTACAAAAATCCTGTAATTGAAAACCATCTTTTCCGTTTTTGTTTAGAGAGAAGTGAATGCTGTTGACCCACGCTCTGCTGCCTCCACGTTGAGAGGGAACTAAGGTTAGGGGTAGTGAAATCAGCACTACTGAGGAGTTTGGAGGTCATGTTGCAGCTGTACAGAATATTGGTTTGGCTACTTTTGGAATGTTGTGTGCAATTCTGGTCTCCTTCCTATCGGAAGGATGTTGTGAAACCTGGAAGGGTTCAGAAAAGATTTACAAGGATGTTGCCAGGGTCGGAGGGTTTGAGCTATAGGGAGAGGCTGAATAGGCTGGGGCTATTTTCCCTGGAGCGTTGGAGGCTGAGGGGGGGAACCTTATAGATGTTTATAACATCATGAGAGGCATGGATAAGGTAAATAGACAAGGTATTTTCCCTCGTCCAGAACTGGAGGGCATAGATTTAGGGTGAGAGGAGAAAGATTTAAAAGGGACCTAAGGGGCAATGTTTTCACACAGAGTGGTGTGTGTGTGGAATGAACTGCCAGAGGAAGTAGTAGAAGCTGGCATAATTACAACATTTAAAAGGCATCTGGATGGATACATGGATAGGAAGGGTTTAGAGGTATATGGTTCAAGTGCTGGCAAAAGGAACTAGATTAATTTAGGGTATCCAGTCAGCATGAACAGGTTGGATCGAAGGGTCCGTTTCCATGCTGTACAACTCTATGGCTCTATGTTATACAAAACTCAGCAAGTGTGTGAATACCATTACAAAATAAGGTGCACTTTCAAGCTTTTGATTCATTTTGCTTTCTTTACAGGAAAAGCATAGAAAGGGAGTCATTGTAATATAGATCAAATAAATATTTAATTGCTATTAGAAATTAGCATTTTAAACATATGAACATATGAATTAAGAATAGGAGTAGGTATATGGCCCCTTGAGCCTGCGCCGTTATTTGTCAAAACCATGACTGAGCTATTTGTAGGTGCTCTCAGCTACCTTCCCCCCACCCCAGCCCCAAACCCCTCCCATTTTTCTCTCTACCCCCTTGGCTCACAAGGCTCATTCCTGATGAAGGACTCTTGCCCAAAACATCAATTCTCCTGCTCCTCAGATGCTGCCTGACCTGCTGTGCTTTTCCAGCACCACACTCTCGACGACAATATATTCCAGGATGGTGTAGATAGGAACAAAGATTTCCCTTGATGGAGGTATCAATAACTCAGGGCTTAGATTTATGGCATGGAAACAGGCTATTTGGCCCAATTTGTCCATACCAACTGGGTTTCTTAAACTGAACTAGTCCCATTTGCCTGCGTTTGGCCCATATCCCTCTGGACTTTTCCTATCCATGTACCTGTCCAAATGGCTTTTAAATATTGTAATTGTACCTGCAACTACCACTTCCTCTGGCAGTTCATCCTATATTCGCACCACACTGTGTGAAAACACTGCCCCTCAGATCCCTTTAAAATCTTTCCCTTCTCACTGTAAACCTCTGCCCTCCAGTTTTGGACTATCCTATCCAAGGGAAAAGACCTTGGCTATTCATCTTATCTATGCACCTTGTGATTTTATAAACCTCTAGAAGGTCACCCCTGAGCCTGGTACGCTCCAGGGAAAAAAAAGTTCCAGCCTATTCTTATAACTCAAACCTTCTAGTCTCTGTAACCTCCTTGTAAATCTTTTTTGCACTCGTTCCAATTTAATAACATTCTTCCTGTACCAAAATTATACACAGTACTCCAAATGTTGGTAACATGACACCCCAACGCCTGTACTCATTGCTCTGACTGATGAAGGTAAGTGTGCCAAAAGCCTGCTTCACCACGCTGTTGATGTGTGACACCACTTTCAAGGAACTATGTACCTGCACCCCTAGGTCTCTCTTTTCAACAAAACTCCCCAGAGCCCCACCATTAACAGTCCTGCCGCGGTTAGTTTTATCAAAATGCAACACCTTGCATTTATTGGAATTAAACTCTTTCTGCCATTCCTCTGCCCACTAGTCTAGTTGAAGAAGTTCCTGTTGTATTCTTAGATCAGTTTCTTCCTGTCACTATACCACCAATTTTGGTGTCATCTACAAACTAACCATGCCTCCTACACCCTCATCCAAATTGTTTCTGTGAATGATGTACAACAGTGGACCCAGCACCAATCCATTTGATGGACCACTGGTCACAGGCCTCTAGTCTAAACAATGCTACCACCACCATCACCTGTCTCCAACCGTCAAATCAATTTTGTATCCAATTGGCTAGCTCTCCGTGGATCCCATGTGATCTAATCTGTTAACCAATCCAGCACGTGGAACTTGCAGAAGGCCTTCCTAAAGTCTATGTAAATGTCGACTACTTTGCCTTCGTCCACCTTCTTGGTCACCTCTTCAAAAAGTCGGTCATGTTTGTGAGACATAATTTCCCAACATAATTTCCCACACAAAAAGCCATGCTGACTATTCCCAAGCAGTCCTTGCCTTTCCAAATGCATGTAGATTCTGTCTCTCAGAATGCACTCCAACACCCTACCCATCACTGATCGGAGGCTTACCAGTCTGTAGTTACCTGACATTTCCTTGCAACCTTTTTAAAAATATTGGCATATTATCTGTAATGTGGATCCTTTTCAAGTCATCACTATTTATTTTCCTGACTTCACGAGCTTTGATGTCTTTTGCCATGGCAAACACTGACGCAAAACATTTATTTGGGATCTCATCCATCTGCTGTGGTTCCACACATAGACAACCGCATTAAACTGTAAGGGGCCCTATTCTCTCCCTCGTTACTCTTTTGCCCTTAGATGCTTGTAGAATTTTTGATTCTCCTTTATCCTATCAGCCAAAGCTACGGTCTCCTTTTTGCCTTCCTTATTTCCCTCTTAACTGTATTCCTAAACTCCATCTACTCAAGGGATTAATTTATTCCCAGCTGTTATCAGATCTTAAAGTCCAACTCTACACAAAATTGGGAAATAACATTAACCTTGAAGCTGATGACCACTAAGTTGTTTATTTGCACCAGTCACATTTTACTCAATTGAATGAGTTAACTTCCCAAGTTGAACAGCTATTGCAGACTGTGTTAGGAAACAGCGTCTGTTTTGCAAAAAAAAAGTTCACGATTTTTGGATGGAACTTTAAGACTTTGCCCTCCAGCTTTTCTTATTTGAAGAAAAGTTTTTTTTTCTATGCCTAACACATGTCTCCTCCATTTTCTTAACCTGAGATTCAATATCTTGAGTCATTCAGTGCTCCCTGTCCCTGCCAGCCTTGCTGTTCACATTAACAGGTACATGCTGGTCCTGAACTCGTCACCTTGCTTTTGAAAGCCTCCCACTTGTCCCTTTACCTATGGACAGCCTCCTCCAGTCAAAAAAAAGAGGTAGAAGGTTCAGAGGAAATACGACAAAAAAAACCCATTTCACCCAGAGAGTGGTGAGAATCTGGAGCTCATTGCCTAGTAAGGGTGATAGAGGCACATCATAACATTCAAAATGTACTTAGACATGCACATTCAAAATGCCTTTAGACAAGGCATAAAAGGTTATGGGCCAAGTGCTGGAAAAGGAAACAGGGGATTAAATTAATTAGGCAGTTTTGACTGGCATGAACACAATTGACTGAAGATCTTTTTCTGTGCTATAGATCTCGGACTTTAAGACACTATGAACGATTTGAAGGAGAACTTGTAAGGTGGCAATGTTGCAGAACTACTTAATGAGAATAATATCCAATGTGGTGAAATTTTGCTGTTAAAGTAAATTCATAGGGATAATGCAAAAGAAAAAACTTTGAAAGTTTTATAATTTATATGAAATTTCCTCAATTTAGTTACCCACCTTAATCTTTCCATCCTGTGCTCCTGTTGCCAACATTTCAGTATCACGACTGAAACACATGCAAAGAACTGCATCATCCATCATCATGAAGTTATCTTGTGCTTGGTACTTTAGATCCTAGAGAATAACATTAAAGGGGTAAAGAATCAAGTATCTATTACTGGTGCAACAGCAACACAGCCATTTGCTAACCAACCTTACTATTGCAAAACCTTACTAACAAGATAAAACAAGTCGAAGAGATCTCTGTCCACCATTTCCATCAATAAACGGCTAATGGGAAACACAAACTAACAATTCATAATACATTAATATTGATCCATTCTGTCAAATTGTACAGTTCAATCATAAGAAACAAGAACTGAAGTAAGCCATTATATTCTTTTAAACAATATTCACCTGAGACCTAAAAATACTGAATGGTCTGCCTGGGAAAATCCTCTGAATTCAACAGCAGGAATGATTGAACAGAACTTTGCAATTGTCAAAACACCAGAAACAGTGACAAGTTCATGCTAATTTGTTAAATTGAGTTAATTCTTGGCGGGGGGGGTGAAGAACTTGATCTCCAAACTATCAGAAGACAACTCCACTAAGCCCTCTTTTTGTACTTACTTTTCTAATTTTGCCAGTGGTGAAGTTCCATACTTCAATAAAGCCATCCACAGAACCAGTAACAAGATACTGGCCATCTGGCGAGAATCGAGCACACTCTACATGGGACTTTTGACCAAACTGTTGAAACAAAAATTGCTCACATCATTCAATGCAAGTGTGTCATTCTGAAAATTCCAAAGAACTGTGTTACCTATAAGGCGTCTAGATTTTCTGAGTTAAAGGCACTTAAGTCCCCTAACTTCCTTCAAATATCAATGTTACACTTAAATAATGGCTTGAAACTTATTTCAGCATCATTTCTCACCCAAATTTATGATAAGTTCTTAAAGACTTGAAAACAAAACATCAAGACAAGTTTAGTTGTACTCGGTTATTAAATGGATGCTCGCATGAATGGATTTCCAAAATTTCCATTTTGGGATGGGTGCAGGCACCAGGTATTTCACAAATCAATCTAAAACTTTTACCTTGATGTGTCTGCTGAGTTGAGTTGGGAATTTCTCCTCTTCAACATCTTTCACAGCTGCTTTACCTCTAAACAAGTCAATTGTCATACCTGGAGGCAGAAGCCCCTGGTGTTGCTGCCATTTTAATGCCTAGAACAATAAAAAAATTACAAGAGGAATAGCATTTTTCTCTTATATAAAATGATTTAAAACACACTGTAAAGGAGAGAAAGCTGGTCATAGATAGTTTCTATTCTTTAGTTATTACCTAGGTCTTCCAGTGACAACACTGATTTAAACTGGACAGGTTTCAATATGTTACTATGGAAATTATTGAACTATATCAATATTTCTCTTATGGCTTTAAATTGCCAATGTACAAGAACTAAATGACTTTTGCAGTGCAATCACTCTCGCTACTCAAATGAATGAAGAACACCACAGCACAGGAACAGGCCCTGTGGCCCTCCAAGCCTGTGTCAACACATGCTGCCCTACCTTACGAAAGCTGTCTTCACTTACAAGACCCGTATCCTTTTATTCCCTTCTTATTCATCCAGATGCTTCATGAATGTAGTAACAAGAACTGCACACAATATTCCAAGTGTGGCCTAAAGTTCTATAAAGCTAGAGCAGAACTTGCCTATCCTTATACTTAATGCTCCTTCCAATGAAGGCAAGCATGTCGCAGGCCTTTTTTTAAATGACCTTTCTACCTGCACAGCCACCTTCAGTGATCTGTGGACCTGCACACCCACATCCTTCAGCATATCAATACTTCTGTCGGTCCTGCCATTCACTGAATAATTACCATCTGTACTTGATCTTCCGAAATGCATCACCTCACATTTATCCAGATTAAACTGCATCTGCCATTTCTCTGCCTATGCCTCTAACTGATCTATATTCTGCTGTATGTTCTGACAATCCTCTCACTATTCACAACTCCAAATCTTTGTATCATCTGCAAACTTGCTAATTAGGCCAGCCAAGTTTTTCTCCAAATCATTTATTTAGACCACAAACAGTAGAGGTTTCAGCACTGATCCCTTTGGAACTCCACTAGCCACAATCCTCCATTCCAAAAAGCATCCTTCCACTGCTATCCTCTCTCCTATGACTCAGCCAGTTTTATATTAACTTGCCAGTTCACCCCTGATACCAAGTGACTTCACCTTTTGTACCAATCTGTCATGAGGGACTTTGTCAAAGGCTTGACTGAAGACCCTGTTGACAACAACTGCTTTTCCCTCAATCATCTCCATCATGTTCTCAAAACATTTGATCAAGTTAGCAAGGTACAACCTCCCCCACCCAAAACCATGTTGTCTATCGCTAATAAGTCCATTTGCTTCTAAATTCATATAGATCTTGTCTCTAAGAACCTTTTCTCATGATTTCCCTAACTCAGACATGAGGCTGAAAGGCCTGTAATTTCCTAGATTATCCCTAATACCCTTCTTAAATAATGGGACAATGTTGGCTTTTCTCCAGTCCTCTGAGACCTGACCTATGCCCAAAGAGGATACAAAGATGTTTGTTAATGCTAAACCTCAATGCTTTGCTCGAGAAATTTCATGGCAATTATTATTAGTACTAAATTATCACAGAAAATGTAAAACACTTACTTGCACGCAGAAGTCAGGAAAAGGTGAATGTCATTCAACCCAAGCTTGTTCCATCATTCAATTAAATCAACGAATGACCTGGTTCTTAACAGAACTACCTGCTGTAGTTTTATAAATATCAATACCCTTGCCTAATAAAAATCCACTTCAAACTTTGTGTCCAAATATCTCAAAATATGCTCATTCCATAACAAGAGCTTCTGATAAGATTTGAGGAATAAATGTCTGAATGCATGGAAGTCTCATTTTATTTTTTTTCTTGTGACTGTTCCACAGCAGTATTAGAGTCAGATACATTAGGGACATTTAAGAGACTCTTGGATAGACACATGGATGATCGTGAAATGAAGGGTACATAGGACCGTTTGATCTTAAGATAAAAGGTCAGCACAACATCGAGGGCCAAAGGGCCTATACTGTGCTGTACTATTCAACGTTTTGTTGTTCCATTTCTGATAGCAAACCCAACGCAGACTTGTTTCAGGGTGTTTTCATTCCAGTTTCATATCTCATCCAAGGTATGTGATGTTGGCTATAATGTTAACCCCAGTTTGAAGATTTAATTGGTTATAAAGTCAAAGTTACAACCATTCAGATCAAGTTGCTCTCCGTTCCCTCCCTTAGGATAATTAAGAATATTGAATATTCAATTAGCATGGAAGAAATTTGTAATAACAATGTGATGAGAAGAAATACAGTTGTATTATACTTGAATGGAAAAACTGAAATAACATTGTCATCTACCATCCATCATACCTTATAGATTACTTATAGCATGGGAGTAGCAGTTCTATTAATCTCAAAAAAGATACAACAATGGAGGATATGCCTTTTGAAGATTTCACTATTTATCATTTAACACATAAATTTTATTTACCTTCCACACAGGAACAGAAACTGAATGCAACAGGTATAGCAAAATAGGCACATTTACCTGACCCAACAAAGCCATGAGACGTGAAGGGGGCACTACACTGACTTCCCCTGCCAAAGCCTGAGCAATGGCTGCTCTTCGCTTCTCTTTACTACTGCCATCTGGGTAAGCCTAAGAAGTAGCAAACAACAATGCAGTGAGTAAACATCTAGGTGCCAACTTACCATACTTGGTTAAATATATTCCATTCACCTATCTCATACCACCTCTGCTACTATACAGCTGACAAGGTGCTTTTAAGGTTTTCTTCTAAAATGCATAAACATATTCAGGAGGATGCAGCTGCAAGATGCTGGATGTTACACTGACATGAAGCCAAAAGGACTTCTAAAAAGGTGAGTTGCCGTGATCTAGAATGAATTTCACGTGAACGGGTGGAAACAGATTTACTAGCTCCTTTCAAAAGGGCATTGGATAAATATTAAAAGGATACAAAAAATTTAGGGCTGTGGGAAAGAAACTGAATAATTAGATCGGTCTTTCAAATTGGTGACATAGCCACAATGGGACAAACGGCTTTTGTGGGAGCACAATCATTCTCTGATGCTTTTATTACAAAATTATGCACTGCAATGAATAAGACACCCACAAGTCCATGCACCTGCATGGAAATACCATTGCCATACCATTGAAAAGGAAGCAGTGATCAGAGGTCAATTAGATTTCTAGTTTGAAACACGTATGAAGCATTGCAATTGGGAGCATGGAACATCTGATGTCCACTACAGTCCTTTAACATAAAACTACCTGTGGCAACAAAGAGCAGTAGTGTTCAAACAAAAACCCCTTGGTATGCACATCAGGAATGAACACAGGTTTCATGTGGCTACATCATGACCCTGTTTTTCAAATAAAAAATGAGGTCTGCAGATGCTGGAGATCACAGCTGCAAATGTGTTGCTGGTCAAAGCACAGCAGGCCAGGCAGCATCTCAGGAATAGAGAATTCGACGTTTTGAGCATAAGCCCTTCATCAGGAATAAGAGGCTCTTATTCCTGATGAAGGGCTTATGCTCGAAACGTCGAATTCTCTATTCCTGAGATGCTGCCTGGCCTGCTGTGCTTTGACCAGCAACACATTTGCAGCTGTTTTTCAAATGGCAATTGCAGTGAGGTAATAACCAAAGTGTCAATGGTCTGAATATGCAGCACAGAAATAAAATACACTTCCGCTTCATCTAATATTCAAAAGACACCAGTTAAATATTGATCATTAAAATTATTGTAAATTTAAAACTCATCTTTATTCAGGTTGTACGTTTGGCAAAGAAAATTAGTTGGGCAATACATGGCAATGAAGTGTGGAGGTAACATTGCAGATTTTACTGAGAGTAATTTGAGAATTCACCAGTAAAAACAATAGAAAGTTATTAATAATCTACACTTGTACAGGAAAAGTAGTATGCATTCAACAGTTCTCAACACTGTTACCCTTGTGCCTTCTAAAAGCTTGATGAGAGAAGTTCAAGTACCTCACGTGGATCAAAGTAGGATCTTGCTAACAGGTTCTCCAGATGAATATATCTCTCTGGTTGGGTTTGTTTTAGCATAATCATGGGGTCAGTCTGTCGAAGCAAAGATCGAGCAGCACCTAACTCACGAAGTTCAATCAGCTCTAAAACCACCTACAGAATGAACAAAAAAAATTTCAAAACTTTCAGTAACATAGTGAAGCTTATTTTTGGATACACAGAAAAAATGTTTTATTTGACCCCCACAAAAAGGAAAGATATGCACAAAAACAGGAAATATCTGGATTCTAAAGTCATTTGCCCTACATAAGACCACTTGTTAAACCAATCATGAAAATCATACATTTTAAGTCGAGATAAGGAGAGCTATAATTTGTTTTGCATTCATCTGAGGCAGCAGATAGAGGTGCAATTCAAGAAAACATCTGAAAGATCACTTGTTCAATAGAACACAGGAGGTGTGGTTAGTAAATTTGCAGGCGACACCAAAATTGGAGATGTAGTAGACAACAAAGAAGGTTACCTCAGAGAATAACAGGACCTTGATCGAAAGGGACAATGGACCGATAAGTGGCAGATGGAGTTTAAATTAGATAAATGTGAGGTGCTGCATTTTGGAAAGGCAAGTCAGGGAAGGACTTATACACTTAACGGTAAGGTCTTGGGGACTATTGCTGAACAAACAAAGAGACCTTGGAGCGCAGGTTCATAGCTCCTTGAATGGAGTCCTAGGGAGATAAGATATTGAAGGCGGCATTTGGTATGCTTGCCTTTATTGGTCAGTGCATTGAGTGTAGGAGCTGTTGTGGCGGGCGGGGCGAGGGGTGTAATGTTGCAGCTGTACAGGACGTTTGTTGAACCACTTTTGGAATACTGCATGCAGTTCTGGTCTCCCTGCTATGGAAAGGACATTTTCAAACTTGAAAGGGTTCAGAAAAGATGTACAAGGATGTTGTCAGGGTTGGAGGGTTTGAGCTACGGGGGTGGGGGGGCTGCATAGACGGGGCTATTTTCCCTGGAGCATCAAAGGTTGAGGGGTGACCTTGTGAGATTTATAATCATGGGGGAATATATAAGGTGAACAGTCAAGGTCTTTTCCCTGGGGTGGGAGAGTCCAAAATTAGAGGGCACAGGCTTAAGATGAGAGAGAAAAGACTTAAAAGGGATCAAAGAAGCAAACTTTCACACAGAGGATGGTGCATAGAATGAGCTGCCAGAGGAAGTGGAGGAGACTGGTACAATTACAGCATTTAAAGGCAACTGGATGGATATATGAATAGGATGGGTTGAGAGGGATATGGGCCAAATGCTAGCAGATGGGACGAGATTTATTTAGGATATCTGGGTCGGCATGGACAAGTTGGACTAAAGAGTCTGTTTCTGTGCTGTACAACTCTATGACTCTACAGTACTCGCTCAAGTCTTGCAACAGAAGTATTACCTAGTGATTGCGCACAAGTGAACTTTGCTGTTCTCACACTAAGAGACCAATGGTAAAATACTATTGTCGGAGGTATCTCTGTTTACATGGCTTCCAACACAAAAAGTTGCATTGATTGTTTATAATTTTCAATGCATTGTCAAATAATGGTAATACCATTTTAACTTTTAAAATGCTTTTTCCTTGCATCAATTTTTTCTCACTGCACATTGTGCTTGGTGCATGATTGTTGAGATCATGTGCTATCTGCCTTGATACAGGATTTGTACAATTTGCAACAATGCAATCTTAATCCAATGAAAAATAAGAAAGCTTGATCACTGAAGGAAATGTGACTCCTTGGTGAAAGCTATAAAATGTCTTTTAAAAATCACAACACCAGGTCGTAGCCCAACAGGTTAATTTGGAAGCACTAGCTTTCGGAGAACTGCTCTTTCATCAGGTGACAATCACCTGATAAAGAAGCAGCACTCTGAAAGCTAGTGCTTCCAAATAAACCTGTTGGACTATAGGTGTTGTGTGATTTTTAACTTTGTACACCCCAGTCCAACGCCGGTACCTCCAAACAATGGTAATTAGCTTTCAGATACTGTGGAAATTGCTTGCTACCTTTAGCATTGGCACTGGGAGCCTTAATATTCCTGTTAGATTTAGAGAACTGATAATTAAAAGAGTGGGAGGGCAAATGGGGCAGGAATGAGAAATTCACAAACACATTTTCTCTTTCAGGTAAGAATTACCCACCACAGTACAGAAACATCAACACAATCCCTTTCTCTATCTATTAATCATGTTTGATCAATAATCTTACCTGTTCATACAAATCAATAAGTGTTTTATCAGGCAGCTTCAGTGACTGTATGGCCTGTAATACAGTGTCCCAGTGGCCACTGTTTATATCTGCTACAAAACTCTCAATACTGTCCACAGTGTTTAAAGACACTGTGGTCTCTTCTTGCAGAGTTGCTAGGGTCCGATGCAAATTATTCTCCTTCAAGTACTGCATGATCAGACGGACAACACTGTGAATAAAGAAAAGCAACCCTATTAAACATTAAGAGACCAGATTTATTAAATGCATTTATATTACAAATCCTGCACCTGTATTTACTTCCTAATTTTCCTTTCATAAATGCTTACCTCCATACTTCGAAAAAAATAAACTTGCACTGTACCTTTTGCAACCTCAGGGCAACTCAAGGCACTTCACCTAGCAACTGAATGCTTCTGAAGTATGGTCACTGTTGTAAGGTAGGAAATAGGGTACCCACTACATTCACAGTAAGCTCCCACAAATAGCAGTGTGGTAATCATTGGGAAAGGATACGTACAAAATAAAGCTGTATGTTTTGGAATTTTGGAGGGCCTTCCTAATAGCACTGGAAGTACTTGCACCAGATAAACTGAAGTGGCTCAAAAGGTGGCTCCCCACCATTATTTTTTCACAAGCAACTAGAGATAGACAACAAATGCTGGCCTTGTCACGAGCACCCACATTCATATACGTGAAATAATTTTTAATATAAGATCAAGGGTGATTTGATTTAACTTTCAGACATTGAGGGAAACAAACTATTTCCACTGACTGGGGACTCTTGGACTAAGGAATATAATCTAAAATTAGAATCAGATCCCAGAGGAGAAATAAGTAATAATTTCTACACACAAAGAAAGTTAGGTGCTTGGAACTCTGTTACACAAATAACATGCTTGATCAATTGATGACTTAAATTCTAAGACTGATAGATTATTAAATTATTCCACAGTAAGTGATACGGTGCAAAAACAGGTACATAGAGTTAGATCAAATTAGCCAGAATCTCACTGAATACTGGAACAGGCCCAAGGAGATGAAAAACCTGTACATTAATGCCTAATGGTTCCTGGGACCAAGTTACCTGCTCTTTCCCCTAGTTCATGCATACATTTGCTGTCAATAGTGGACAGAAGTACTGACAAAACCAGACATTACTCATTTTACAGAAACTGTATTCTAATCTCATTTTCCAACTCTTGATCCATAGCCTTGCAGCTTAACATCCAAGTGCACATCTAAATAATTCTTAAATGTTATGAGGGCTTCTGCTTCTAGTATCCTTTCAGGCAGCGAGTACCAGTTTCCCACTACCCTCTGGGTTTTTTCCCTCCCAGATACCCTCTAAATGTCTTGGCGCTTACTTTAAATCCATACCCCCAGTCACTGATCCCTCCAACAAAGGGGAAAAGGTTTCTTCCTGTTTACTCTGTCTTTGTCCCTCAATTTTCCTCAGTCTCCTCTGCTCCAAACAAAACAAAACACAATCTTAGTCTATCCAATCTTTCTTCATAACTAAACTTCTCCAGCCCAGGCAATATCCTGGTAAATGTCATGTACACCTTCTCCACTACAACCACACCCATCCTATCATATGGATTCCAGAACTGTAAGCAATACTCTGCCTGTGGCTATTTTGCCCACTATGTACCATTTTACCAATTTTCTACAACCTTAGTGATCCATCCTCTTGCATTCAATCATTTATATCTATACCACAATCAGCAAGAGCCCCAACACTGATCCCTGCAGAACACCACTAGACATAGGCTTGTAGTCTCATAACACTCCATTACCATCACCCTCTTCTTCCTGCCACTCAGCCAATTCTGGATCCAATTAATCAAAGTTCTTTGGATCCCATGGGCTCTCATCTCCCATGTGAGACTTTATCAAAACTCTTGCTGAAGTCCAACTAAACTATTCCAAATGCATTGCCCACATCAACACATCTGGTTATCTCTTTGAAAAATGACATGATCTCCCTTAACAAAACCATGCTGACGCTCCTTGATTAGTAAATGCCTCACCGAGTGCACCTTAATTGTTTCCATTGGTTTGCCCACCACTGAGGCTAGACTAATTGGCCTGTAGTTTCTATCTTATCCTTTTGTTTCACTTCACACCATAACTGATTTAACAAGACTTCTTGGAAATTACAAAGTCCTTCCAGTTTGCTGATCAACAGCTAGTACTCACAAACATGTAAATTCCAGGAAGAGGTGAGATCTGTACATTGACTCTTCAACGTAGAAACATGCCATTTGGCTTATACTGGTGTTCACGCTCCACACAAGCCTGGGTCACCTATCTTCATCTCATCACAAAAGCATATCCTTATATTGCTTCCTCGTATTTTATCCAACGTCCATTTCAAATGCTTCAATATTACTTGTTCCCCAAGATCCACAAGCCCAAAGACACCGGCTGACCCATCGTCTCCGCAAGCCCCTGCCCCACCGAACTCAAGTTGTGCTATCTCGACTCCATCCTCTCCCTCTTGGGTTCAGGCACTTCCCATCTCCACCTGCACCAGCCATGCCCTCCACCTTTTCAGTAACTTCAAGTTCCCCAGCTGCCCCCGCGCTTCATCTTCACAATGGATGTGCAGCCCTTATACCTGTCCACACCCCACAATGATGGCCTTCAGGCCCTCAACTTCTTCCACTCCAACAGATTCATCTAGTCCCCCTCCACTAATACCTTCCTCCACCTCACCAAACTAGTCCTAGCCCTTAGTAATGTTTCCTTTAACTCCTCCCATTTCCTCCAAATCCAAGGGGCAGCCATTGGCACTCGTCTGGGCCCCAGATACACCTTATCGGCAAGGTTGAACAGTCTCTCTTCAATACCTACACAGGCACCTTGCCCCAACTCTTCCGCTGTTAGATCGATGACGGCATCAGTGTAGCGTCCTGCACACAGGCTGAACCAGAGCAGTTCATCGACTTCGCCCACAACTTCCACCCCATCCTCAAATTAACTTGATCTATCTCGGTCACCTCCATCTTGACCTCCATTTCCATCTCTGGTGACAGCCTCCAGCTGGACATTTACTATAAACCCACAGACTCTCAACTATCTGGATAAGACCTTCTTCCACACACATCCTGCAAGAACTCAATCCAGTTCTCCCAATTCCTCTACTGCATCTGCTTGGACGAGGAGACATTCCACTCCCAAGCATCCCAGATGTCCACCAATTTTAAACAATGTGCTTTTACCCCCTGTCATCCAGACAGCCCTCCGCCGCTTTGCCTCCATTCCACTGGTCTAACCCATCCCCTCCAAACTCAATAAAGACAGGGCCCCACTTGTTCTCACCTACCACCCCACCAATCTCCACATCCAATGCATCATCTTCCCCTCCCCACCCCTCTTTGCCTTCTGCAGGGACTATTCCTTTTGCCAATCCTTGGTTCGCACCACTATACCCACCACCACCACATCCTTCCCCGCCTTCCTCCCAAACCTCCAGGTACCTTTGCCTGCAAGCGTGAAAAATGCAAAACTTGCTGCACACCTCCCCACTCACCTCCATCCAGGGCCCAAAACAGTCTTTCCAGGTGAGACAGAGGTTCATCTGCCTCTCCTCCAGCCTAGTTTACTGTATCCAGTGCTCCGAATGAGGTCTTCTCTACATCAGGGAGACCAAATGTAAACTAAGGGAATGTTTTGCCTAGCATTCAGCTGGGCCCATGGGGCAGACTTAACCTCCCAGTCACCGCCAATTTTAATTCCCTTTCAGACATGACCATCATTGGCCTCCTCATTGCCACAACGAATTAAACTACAAACGGGAAGAATAATACCTCGTCTTCCGCTTGGGCAGCCTACAGCCTGACAGATTCAACAATGATTTCTCCAATTTCATATAACTTACCTTCCCATCACCGACCCCCTTCCCAGCCCCTCGCTACTCCCTTCCATTCCACTCATCGACACTCACTTCTAGCCACCAACGGGATTCATTCTTCCCATCGAACAACCAGGTCGTACCCTCTACCCATCTTCACCTAACCCACTTCACCACCCTGACCCTCCTTTATCTGCAGCTTCCCTTACACCGACCCCCAGTTCTGAAGAGTTACACCCAAAATGTTGACTTCTCAATCTCCAGTTGCTGCCTGGCTTGCTGTGTTCTTCCAACCTCCTGTTTGTCTACCTCAATATTACTTTTCTCATCTAAATCACTGTGGTAGCAAATTCCAGAACCTCACCACTCACGGGCTGAGGAAACCTCTTGAGAACTTGCCACCGTATTTATTATTGATTGTCCTATATTGAGGCCCCTTTAGTTTTGGCCTAAACCACAAGGAGGACAATAATATGGTAATGTGAGCCAAGTTATAATAAACAGCTCCAGGTTTCTTACTAATGCAAATTCAGAGCGACTGTATTATCAAACACAGCCACAAATGCGAATTACAAATTAATTAATTTAATTCCCTACACTGGGATGTATGTGTCAAACAAACAGCTCAGGTTGTGGCGGCCTTGTTTTTGTCTGCACAGTCACAAACCGCCCCACGTTCTATTAACGGTTAACTCAGAGTTTGAACTCAAACTGCTTCGCTTACTCCGCCGATTCGATTTCGATCGACATGTTGGCCCGCACCCAGGCCGCTGCCTGTCTCCTTCACCGTCCCAAACAATAAAAAAAGGAAAAAAAAATACACGATCCAGAGAAACAACTCCTCAAGGCCCGCTGCTTCAAACAGCGGACTTCCGGTTTCCCCGATCATCTACTTCCGGGGTATGTGTAAATGATGTCAGATCTCCGCCAATCAGTGAAGAGGATCCTGTAACACATCCAACAAACCTGAAAGGGAAAGGTCATCTCGTTTAACAGCATAAAACCTTCAGAAAAAGGAACGGGAGGAGGAAATCTAACCCCTTCAGTCTACTCCATCATTCAATAGGATAATGGTTGATCTGAAACTCCTGACTTCCACATTCCTGCACTTTGCCCATAATACTTGATTCCTCTACTGATCAAGAATCTATCTATCTCAGCCTTAAATATATACAAAGACTCTTACCCCACAGTTCTCATGGCAATGAGTTCCAAAGACTCACAGAAGAAATTTGTGCTCATCTCAGTCTAAAACTGGCAACCTTTAATTCTGACATTATGGACACTGGTCCTAGAGTCTCCCATGAAGGGAAACATCCTAGAACAGAGAACATTTATAGCGCAGTACAGACCCTTCAGCCCTTGATGCTGTGCTGACCTGTGAAACCAGTCTGGAGCAATCTAACCTACACTATTTCATTCTTGTCCCTATGCCGCCTGAATGACCATTTAAATGCCCTTAAATATGGTGACTCTACTACTGTTGCAGGCAGTGCATTCTATGCACCTACTACTCTCTGAGTAAAGAAACTATCTCTGATATCTGTCCTCTATCTATCACCCCTCGCCATCACCATCCAAGGAAAAAGCTCGCACTGTCCACTCTCTCCAATCTCATGACTATTTTATGTCTCGATTAAGTCACCTCTCAACCTTCTCTCTCACGAAAACAGCCTCAAGTCCCTCAGCCTTTCCTCTTAAGACCTCTCCATACCCGGCAACATCCTGGAAAATCTCCTTTGAGCCCTTTCCAAAGCTTCCATGTCCTTTCTGTAATGCAGTGACCAGAACTGTACGCAATACACCAAGTGCGGCCGCACCAGAAATTTGTACAGCTGCAGCATGACCATATTGTTTCTGAAACTCAATGCCTCTACCA
Organism: Hemiscyllium ocellatum; assembly: GCF_020745735.1. Taxonomy (NCBI): domain Eukaryota; kingdom Metazoa; phylum Chordata; class Chondrichthyes; order Orectolobiformes; family Hemiscylliidae; genus Hemiscyllium; species Hemiscyllium ocellatum. The sequence continues at coordinate 120,355,798 of NC_083402.1, read as the reverse complement.
ATAAAAGCTAACACATTGTATGCCTTCTTAATAGCCCTGAAGATTGGGATAAATTTAGAATCCAGCAAAATAGGACTGCAAATATAAAGACAGAGCAAATTATGTCTGATGGCAAACTAGCAAGGAATATAAAACTGACAATAAGAACTTGTTTAAGTATATGAAAAGGAAGATAGAAGTCAAAGTGAACATAGTCACTTCAGAAAATGAATCTGATAAGACATCGTTGGGGAACAAGGAAATGGCAGAGGAGTTAAACAATTATTTGATATCAGTCTTTATGGTGCAAGATCCCATTAATACTAAAGAATGCAGGGGAGGAATTAAGTAACATTGCCATCAAAGAAGTAGTATTCGGTAAACTGATAAAGCTAAAGGCAGATAAGTCCCAATGCCCTGATGGCTTGCATCATTTGGATCCTAAAAGAGATAGCGACAGAGATAATGGATATATTATCATTGAATTTTGGAGAAGTACCAGAGGTTTGGAAAACTGCCGATGTGACACCCCTATTCAAAAAGGGAGGGAGGCAAAATGTGGGTAACTTTAAGCTGATTAGCCTGAATTCTATTGTAGGAAAAATATTGAAATTAATTATTAAATAAATAACCACAGAATGTTTAGAAAGTCATAATCTAATCAAACACGGCTTCCTGAAAAGGAAATCACGTATGACTAATCGAGTTTTTTTGAGAAAGGCTCAATCAGAGTGGATGGAGGGGAACCAGTAGATATGATGAATTTGGACTTTCCGAAGGCATTTGACAAGGTACTTCACAGAAGATTACATCATAAGAGCTCATAGCTTTGGCAGGATAGTGAATTGGCTAATGGGTGGGATACAGCAAGTGGGGATAAGAGGTTTATTTACAGGTAGTGTTAGTGGTGTTCCACAGGGATCAGTGCTGGGACCACAACTGTTTACAATTTATTAAAGACTTGGAGGAAGGAAGGGAATATGCTTTAGCCAAATTTGCAGATAACACAAAAATAGGTGGAAAGGTGGGTTGTGAGAGATAAAAATTGTTTACAGAGAGATATTTATAGGTTAAGTAAGTGGGCAAAAAATTGGCAAATAGAGTATAATTCCTGAAGAAGGGCTTATACCCGAAATGTCGATTCTCCTCCTCCTCGGATGCTGCCTGGTCTGTTGTGTTTTTCCAGCACCACATTTTTCAACTCTGGTCTCCAGCATCTGCAGTCCTCACTTTCTCCAAATAGAGTATAATGTGGAGTTCATTTTGGAAAGGAGAACAAATGAACATAATGCTATGTAAATGGAGAATAATTGCAGAAAGCTTTAATAGAAAGGGACTTGGGGTGTTTCTAGAGAAAGCTAGCACACAGGTGCAGCAGGTAATCAGGAAGACTAATGGAACGTTAGCCCTTATTTCAAGATGGTTGGAGTACCATAGTAGGGAAGTCTTACAAGTTGCTGGTGAAACCACTGTGAGTAGGTTTGGGCCCCTTATTTAAGGAAAGACATCATTTCATTGGAGACAGTTCAGAGATAGTTAACTAGGATGATCCCTGGTATGGAGGGATTACCGAATGAGCAAAGGCCAAACAGATTATGAGTCTATTGACTGGAACTTCGAAGAATTAAAGGTGATCTCATTGAAACATATAGGATTCTTAAGGGACTTAACAGGGTAAAAGCTGAGAGGACATTTCATCTCATGGGAGAGACTATGACCAAAGGTGTAGTCTCAGAATTAAGGGGCATCAATTTAAGACTGAGATGAGAAGGAATTTGTTCTCTCAAAGAATTGTGAGTCATTGGAACTCCTTGCCACGGAGACCTGCAGAGGCAGAGTTCTTGTGTATATTTATGGCTCAGATAGAGAGATTCCTGAGCAGGAAGGGAATCAAGGATTATGGGGTAAATGCAGGAAAGTGGATGTGATGATCCAATTCAAGAGAGGAGCAGGCCTGCACTGCCAAATAATCTACTCCTGTTCCTATTTCTTATAGTCAAAATTGAGGAAAGAGAGCTAGCGAGAACTGGGGGCATAATTGGATGTGGACTGTTGAGAAGTTGAGCGAGCTGGGTAAGAATGGATTAAGTGTGGCTCTCAGGGAAAAGGAAATAAGGAGACGAGTGAGGGGAGGGGTGAGTTGGAGAAAGTACAAAATGCACAAGAATAAGTTTTAGAGTAGGGAGAGATCAGTAACAGCAAACTAGGTGACATCTATATATCACTTTAGATGGGATGAAATCCAACGTAAAATGATGGGATGAATATCTGGTCACTGTATTAGATATTTGGATCCAATGTGAAATGAGTTGCCAAGTCTAGTTGGACCTTATCGTGGGAGTGTATTCCATGAATTACTTCCTCCAACTATCACATCACTGTGTTCCTTCTGTTGATCATACAACATCTTCTTCATCATGGCATGCAACATTCCCACACCAAACAGTTAATGAATAACCACTTTCATTACTCAGTTAGATGATTCTTGACTAACAATCAGAGAACTCGTATTCCAATCTTCAATATTATTTAAACTGGTAAACAAAAGTATTTAAAGAATTTTAAATTTTATTCTCCTCATAATGTTTTTCTAGATTTTGCGCACAGTGAGTCTTGGAGTTTAATTTTTAGTTCCTGGACATTCCCGGGGATTCCAGCAGTGGTACATAACAATGCAAAATATTGAGCAGATACATTCCCAAAATGGAAATCTGTACTCTTTGGAATTGAGAGCAAGTTTCTGTTTTGGCATTCCTGAAGCAAGGAAGATATAGATTGAGGAAAAAAATACATAACTTCAACCCATTATATTCCACCCACAGACAAAAAACATGTGGACTGAGGTACTCAATTTCCAAATGGAAGTTGCATCCTGCACACGGGACTCCAAAGTGCAAAATCTCACCAACCTGTCACTCTCACTTATAAAGAGTGAGGACAGTTTGGTTTGAGAAATTTTCATTTGTATAAAGAGAAGGTAGGTGTTAAAGTTAGGCACCAATACATTACTAGGCGGAGTAGCATTATAGGTTGCATTGTTGTCCTCAATCCTAGCCTGCTTAATGTTGCTATTGTCTGAGAATCTAAATGTTCTCTGTTCTCCATCGTCAACCTTCTTACAGAATCACAGAATTGTTATGGTGTGAAAAAAGCCATTCATTCCATCGTGTCTGTACCTGCTGTAATTTTAACTTAGTGCCAATCTTCTGCCTTTTTCATAATTCTTCACATTGTTTCTAATTAAGCATTAATTCGATGCCATCTTGAATGCCACAATTGGGTCTGTCTCCATCATATTTCAATGCAGTACATTTCATATCCTAACTACTTGCAGAAAAAAGTTTTTTTTCTGTCATAACTGTGCCCTGGTTCTCAACCTAGTTATGAGTGGAACCAGTTTCTCCATATTCACTTTGTCTAGATGCCTCATGACATTGAGAATTTGTATCCAATCTCCTCTTATCCTCCTTCTCTCCAAGTAAAACAGTCCCAATTTCTCCAATCTTTTCTCATAAGAAGTATTTGATCATGGAACTATTTTTGGACTGTTTCATTCTTCCTCAGTCAAAAAAAGTCCATAAAATCTTTTCTTTCTGCCATTCACCCTGCACCTTTCCTCCTGAGATCAAACTCCAACATGTCATGTCGTGCAGCAGTGAAGACAAGATGAGCATGCCCTCCGTCCATTACCCATTGTGAGCTCTTTCCAATGTATTCACATCCTTCCTGTAGTGTGGTGCCCAGATCTGTACGCAATGCTTGAGTAGACATCTAACTGGCGTCTTGCAATAATTAATCAGAACTTTACTCCTCTTGTACTCTGTACCCCTTTTTATGAAGTCTAGAATATTGTGTACTTTAGTAACAAATCTGTCTGACCGTCTTGCCACCTTTAATGCACACAACATCAACAGCTCTCCTTTCATCATCCATCCAGAAGTTATTTTTGTATGAGTTTTCCTTAATGAATCTATGCTGACTCTTCGAAATGACTTTTAATTTTATCTTGAATGATTATTTCCAGAAGTTTCCCCATCACTGAAGTTAAACTGATTTGTAATTGCTGGGCCAATATTTATGATCTATTTTGAATGAGGGTACAAAGTTTGCATTTCATCAGTTCTTTGGCACCACTTGGCAAGGTTGAATTCTCCAGCAATTTAAGCTTCCTGCTTAAGATATCCTTTGTCAAAAAGTCTAGTGTTTGATATTTAAACATAAAATCCAGTGACTGGAAGGGAGGCTGATTTTATAAAAATGAATGTTCCTCTTGTTTTGAATTGGTAAATGAGGAGTATCTTTATTTTAAATAGCTTCCAGTCCCCCTAGGTCAGCTCATAATTTGTTGGAACATCAATGATCCTGGTAGTTTAGGATGACAGAATTGAATTATACATGTCTTGCATTGTTACTCAGAGTCGAGAGTGTGGTGCTGGAAAAGGGCTTATGCCCGAAATGTCGATTCTCCTGCTTCTCAGATTTTGCCTGACCTGCTATGCTTTTCCAGCACCACACTCTCAACTCTGATCTCCAGTATCTGCAGTGCTCACTTTCTCCTTGCAACTCATCTTTCAACTCATGTTACTCAGCCTATCCACTGGTGACATTTATGTTCCTTAGCTATAGCATTGCAGAAATCTATCACAGGTTTAGGAGCTGTAAAAGTTAACTAATCTGATTTTGGATGGCAACAATTTTACTTCACATGTTAAGTTTGCTTGTCTGCTGAGTCTCACCACCCTGTGCATAGAGTTAGTAACTTGACTAAAAACTCTCCACAGATCAGGTGGGGTATACGTATATTTAAAGCAGATTTTTGTTTTTGATATGCTGACTGTGACTGCCAGCATATTAGTCACATTTCAGAGAACAAAATATCTGCTAACTGATCAGCAATAAGTTCAAGAACAATAATAAAAAAGCTCTTGCATTTGATTGTTATGATCTTTTTGGCATATTACAAACCAATAAAGCTAAATTTACCAAGTCACCCCCAAAAGAAGAAATTACCACCAAGATCCTTTTATAGCTTTTACTTTTAACATAAATCAGAACCAATGCAAAATGCACATGTAATAAAATGCACAAAATACATAACACATAAATAGAAAGATAAATTTCACTTTAAATAGTTGATATAACAAACATACATTTTACAGAACCACAGATACTTGTGTCACTCCCGGTACAAATGGAATGCTGTATAGCTACACAGTTCCACAGTAAACTGTTCCTTATACACACAAAGTTGGTCGGGAGTCCTGTCCACAGCATTGTTCATCTTCAAATTTCGTATGATTGTCATCAACAAGGTTTACTGGGCAACCCCTCCCTCCCTTGGATCATGATCTGATGACCCAGTAGCTTTCCAAGAGTCCTTTTCAACCATTTAATAACATTCTGGTGCATGGTTTGGCCACTTATGGAATAATATCTTGCTTTTTAGTGTCTCCAAGCTATTCACATAGCTTTCCAGGTTTTAGAACTGTTTGGCATCTTGCAGAATGCTTCCAAGAGCTCCTTTCTCTATTAAGCTGAAAAGTGCACCTGATTGTCTCCTCACAAAACTTCTCTGTGTTCCTTTTCCTGTCTCTGTCTGCTTTCTCTATGTGCCTCTTGTGCACTGATTGCCTTCACCCTCGAGCTCCTTTGTTTGTAGCTCTCTTTATCCCTGCAGCTTTCTGAGGTTTGAATGATGTACTCTTGTTCCTATGCTTCTATCACTGATGTAAGGTATAGGGTTAAAATTGTGCAGAATAAGGGAACAGGTGTTGCTTCTGCAAAAGCTTGCATGATAAAATTGGGCTGCGCATGCAAATACTAAACAGTGAGAAGCGAAAACAGGTAGAATTATATATGACTAATAGGGCAGAGCAACTGTGGAGCAGGGTGTACCAGTCGCAGGAGAATAGTATGCCAGTCGCAGAAGGGATGTGGCCGACGGATAGAATTTAGTTTGGCAGGATGATCGCATGAAGACAGCAAACTATGCCAGGATAGTCACATATAAGGAATAAGATAAATAAGAAGCAAAAGTAACCAATGGGGTAAAAGGGGAGGCCTGAGAGACACAGCTGAACTGCATAAATCAGAATGTAACCCTCAGATCAGGGTGCCTCCTCGTTAGACATCCGACTTGCAAGTATGTTTCAATAAAATTCGATGCTTCAGAATTTGACTCAGACTGAAATTTATTGACATGTGAGCTTTGTTTCTCACACTGAGTTTTCTGAATGATAATCAAACTTCAACAAGATGAGGTCAACTGTAATATAAAAAAGAATCTGCTTGATTCGCCCAAAATAGTTGATGTACTCGACATATTTTTAAGATGCAGGTTTGTAATTGGTTCCTGTTTGTGATAAATGCATAAAGCATTCGCCTAACACAGATTGCCATCCAGGATAGCCAATAACAATGTTATTAATAAGGACTAAATCGGTGGCATTTAAAGCAAGATATGTTTCTGTAGACCAGAAGAAGTGATGTAAATTATCAATTTAATTCTCATGTACAGTTCATCGAATTGTAGAATTATATCACACAGGAAGAAACTATTCTGCCCATTGAGCCATGCCAGCTTTTTAAAAGAGCTCTTGAGTTGATCACACCCCAATGACCCTGTAACTTTGTCCCCCTCAAGTATTTATGTAATTCCTTTTATTCAATTTTGACTGTGGAGAAAAAATAAATTGAGTCACTAGGTGTCACCACACTCTAACCTTTGAAAGGAAACTGACCTCCTTTCACAAGAAAGCTAGTGTGTTTCCAATTAAACCTGTTGGACTATAACCTGGTGTTGTGTGATTTTTAACTCCTTTCACAAACACAGTGTAAATATTTCTTCTGATGACTGGGCAGAATGAATGATTTTAAGCCTTTACTGATCTGTTTGATAGGCCGAAGTGAAGAAGAGTGGAAGGAGTCTTATGTCTAGTCTAAGTGACCAGTAAAACAAATGGCTTCTGTGTTCTAAAAGTCTATTTTATTTTTCCACTTTTGGTAAATTTCAGTGTTGCTAATGCTATTATGAAGGACTGTTACAGCTTATAATATATAATATGTTACTCTGAATTTTTAACTTGTGGCTGTCCTTAAGATCACCAGGACATTGGCTTCAAGTAAAGGCATTCTATACATCTTAGGGATAGGATTGGCAGCTTAACATTTGGGTTATCAATGTTTTGGACAAGACAGAGGAGGAAGCAAAAGAGCTTGGCGAGTTGCATTATATCACAATTGTGTTGAGGGAGTTAAAAATCACACAACACCAAGTTATAGTCCAACAGGTTTAATTGGAAGCACACTAACTTTCAGAGCGACGCTCCTTCATCAGATGATTGTGGAGGGCTCAATCGTAACACAGAATTTACGAGCCCTGCACAATCACCTGATGAAGGAGCGTCGCTCCGAAAGCTAGTGTGCTTCCAATTAAACCTGTTGGACTATAACCTGGTGTTGTGTGACTTTTAACTTTGTACACCCCAGTCCAACACTGGCATCTCCAAGTGTTGAGTGAGGACAGCCTGGAGGGATTTTGCAGTGATGCACTATGGATAGAGCTCAAGAATAGGACAGGTTCAGTCACAATGCTGTGAATGTACTATAGACCTCCCAGCTACTAGTGGGAGATGGAGGAGGAGAAATGTAGTCAGATTCTGGAAGGATGTGAAAATAACATCTGGGTTGTTCTGGATGATTTTAACTTCCCCCATATTGACTGGGATTCCCTTAGTGCTGAGGGTTTAGATGGGGAGCAATTTGTTAGGTGTGTCCAGGAGAATTTTTTCAAACAGTATGTGGATAATCCCATAAGGGAAAGGGCCTGGTATTGAGAAATGAGCCTGGTCAGGTGATCTAAGTTTCATTGGCGAGCATTTTGGGAAGAGTGACCATAATTATGGTTTCAGTTACTTATGGATAAGGACAAGAGTGGACCTTGAATGAAGGTATTAAATTGAGGGGAAGGCCTACTATAACCGAACTAGGCAAGAATTGGAGAATGTGATTGGGAACGGCTATTTGAGGATAAGTCACGCAGAAGTCTTTTAAGACTAGTTGATTAGAATATAGGACAGGCATGTTCCAATGCAAATGAAGGACAATAATGGCTGGATTCAGGAACCTTGGCTGACAGGGGAAATTACCTGCTTGGTCAAAAAAAGGAAATATACCTAAGGTCCAGGTAACTAAACACAGACAAAGTCCTTGAAGAATATAAAGAAAGTGGGAAGGAGCACAAAAGGGAGTTAGGAGGGCTAAAAGGGGTGATGAAATGTTCTTGGCTAGCAAGGTTAAGGAGAATTCCAATGCATTTTATACATATATTAGGAGCAAGAGGCTGGCTGGGAAAGAGTAGGCTCACTTAAGGATAAAGGGGGGAGTTTACGTGCGAAGCCAGAGGAAATGGGTGGGCTCCTTAATGAGGACTTTACATCAGTATTCACCAAAGGGAGGGATGTTGAGATTTGGGAAGGGTGCATTTAGGCCAACATAATAAAGGAGTAAGTGTTAGATGTCTTGAAATACATTACAATAGACAAGTCCGCAGGCCAGACACGTTCTATCCTAGGATACTGTGGGAGACAAGGGAGGAAATAGCTGAAGCCTTAATTGATATCTTTGCATCCTCTTTGACTCCTTGTGAAATTCTAGAGACCTGGAGAATGGCCAGTGATTTTCTCTTGTTTAAGAATGGAAACAGAGATAATTCAGGTAATTATAGGATGCTGAGCCTGTCGTCAGTGATGGGGAAGCTGTTGGAGAAGATACTGAGAGACAGAATTCACTAACATTTGGAAGTGAATAGATTTGTTAGTGATAGGCAGCATGGAATTTTGTGGGGAAGGTTGTGTCTCACCAATTTGATTGAGTTTTTTGAGGACATGACAAGAATGATTGATGAGGGAACGGCAGTGGATGTTGTCTACATGGACTTTAGTAAGGCATTTGACAAGGTACCTCATGACAGGCTAGTACAGAAGGTAGAGTCTCATGGGTGAGCTGGCTAGATGGATACAAAACAGGCTTGGTTATAGAAGACAGAGTGTCGTGGGGGAAGGGTACTTTTCAGAATGGAGATCAGTAACTACTGGTGTTCTGCAGGGATCAGTACTGGGACCTTTGTTGTTTGTAATATATATTTATGATCTGGAAGGAAATGTAGTAAGTTTGTGGATAACACTAAAATTGGTGGATTTGCACATAGAGAGAAGGATTGTCAAAGGATACAGCAGGATATAGGTAGAATGCAGATTTGGACAGAGAAATGGCAGATACCATTCTAAACAAATGCGAAGTGTCGTATTTTAGAAGATCAAATTTAGGTTTCGAATTATACAATAATTGATAGAACATTGACATACAGAAAGATCCAAGAGTACAGGTCCACAGATTCCTCAAAGTAGCAATACAGGCAGATAAGATGGTCAAGAAGACAAACAGCATGCTTGCCTTCGTTGGTTGAGGCATTGAATATAAAAGTTGGCAAGTTATGTACAAACCTTTAGTAAGGCCACTTGGAATATTGTGTGCCATTATGGTCACCACACTATCAGAAGGGCACAAATACTTTGTCAAGGTTTGCCAGGATGTTGCCTGGTCTGGAGGATTTTAGCTATGAAGAGAGGTTGGATAAACTCAGATTGTGTTCACTGGAAAGAAAGAAAAAGGCTGAGGGGCGATGTGATAAAGATCTGCAAAATTATGAGAGGCATAGATAAGATGGATAATCAGAATCTCTTTCCCAGAGTGGAAATGTCAACTACAAGAGGGCACGGTTTAACGTGAGGGGGGACGTTTAAGGGGGAAGTGGAGGGAACTTAAGGGAGAGGCTGGTGGGTGTCTGGAATGCATTGTGAGTGGAGGTGGTGAAACAGGCACATTAGCAATGTCTTAGGTATAAAACAGGAGGCAAACATAGGGAAAGAAACTGTGTAGAGGCAATAAGTAGCGGATTTAAATAGGGATTGGAATCAGCACAGGGTTGGTGGGCCAAAGGGCCTGTTCCTGTGCTGTATTGAATTGTATTGTATATATCATGTAGTCAGAGATTAATTCATTTACTTTCTTTACCTTTTTTTGTTTCTTTTTTAAAAAGAACAAGTTGTGTGATGATTGCTATTGTTATTCTCCTCATATAGCAAGCAGTGTCACTCCTTGCTGTTCTGTGTATTTATTCTATCTATATTTCATTGTGAGGCTAAAGTATATTGAGCATGGCTCTCAGGGTGAAGGAGCTTCAGTATCACTTTCTGTTGTACCAGAAGATATCCTTATATCCATGGGAACAATTGATCCCTAACACTTTCCAAGCCATGGCAAACTGTTTGGGTGAGGTGGAAACATGGTTGAACAAATGTAACCTTATCTTTTGAGACATTGTGTAAAGCCCTGCTTATCTGTTGCTGTTTACTACTCAACATTAGTCAGCAATCAGACATTCAATCCCTCCTAATGTTCACCCAGACAAGAGGAGATGCTACTGTATTTTCCATTTGAGGAAGATAATTTTAATCCATTTGGAAACTCACACGACTTGATGGATGCTGGTTTTACATACTTCCCAAAATATTTTCTGGTGACTCTTCATCTTCAAGTGGACATGTTCCTTTTCTGCAACTTAAGGGATAAAAACCTCCAGGGTGTCTTGCTCAAAAAGACCATTCCTTTAAATATCTTCAGAGCGCCATTCTTTATTAAGTGCAAGTAACAGTGCTTAAAGAACTGAGGTCAACTTGTCAAGTATCTAACCAGAAGGCACAAGCACAGACTGCTCCTGTTCCAATGGATAAAGTATTGCAGTCAATCTATTGATATTATTAAAATGACCTGAAAGACTACTTAAATCATTTGAGAGTTCATTATCATTCCGAGTATGAAGACAAAAGCAGTACAGTCACGACAAGCATCTAAATAGTTAACACCTACTGCAATTAATCGTATATAAAAGACATAGCAGTGCACCAGTTTGCTATCAGTTTCAAAACTGCCAAATAACAGCTTACTGTTGTCTTTCTAATGAACAAGCCTGCTGTTGTATTTTTCTGAACATGTTTGACAAATGTAAGGTGCAATTTAAGTTTGAATAATAAATTTAATACACAATTATTTTGCATATGAAATATTCCTGAAGGATTCTAAACATGATTCACAATGAGGCAGCATCAGGCTACTTCAGTGAAGGAAGTTTACAAGATTATCTAGATTATAGGTGAGTAGTAACGTTCAGTAAGCATTGTGCATACAGGCTAGACAACCAAAAGAATTATACAAGTGTGACTACAAGAAGAATGGTCAAGCAGAATTTCACATTTAAGTTAATGGATAAATCTGATGAAGCCCTGCAACACATCTTGAGAATATGTATAGCTCCATGCTTTCACTTTAACATCCCAACACGGAAAATCTTGATGCTTCCTGAAGCTCAAGGTGATGATAAAGAAGAGGAGATTAGAAGGACTGCTCTTAAGTGGCTGAGGAAATCCTCACATATTCTATATAAATCCGAGGACACCATTCAGACCCTGAATGTTGCGCCAATTATTTAAATCATGACTGATTTCTATCTTCACTTAATTCATAAGCATGTACAAGAAAGTCTTCTGACTCAGTATGTGGATGTACCTACTAGAGAAGGTGCAAAACTTGACCCACACTTGGGAAATAAAGCAGGGCAAGTGACTGAGCTGTCAGTGGGGGAGCACTTTGGGTCCAGCAACCATAATTCTATTAGTTTTAAAATAGTGATGGAGAAAGACAGACAAGATCTAAAAGTTGAAGTTCTAAATTGGAGAAAGGCCAATTTTGAAGGTATTAGGCAAGAACTTTCAAAAGCTGATTGGAGGCAGATGTTCTCAGGTAAAGGGATGGCTAGAAAATGAGAAGCCATCAGAAATGAGATAACAAGAATCCAGAGAAAGTATGTTCCTGTCAGGGTGAAAGGGAAGGCTGGTAGGTATAGGGAATGCTGGATGAATAAAGAAGTTGAGGGTTTGGTTAAGAAAAAGAAAGAAGCATATGTCAGGCATAGACAGGAGAGATTGAGTGAATCCTTAGAAGAGTGTAAAGGCAGTAGGAGTATACTTAAGAGGGAAACCAGGAGGGCAAAAAGGGGACATGAGATAGCTTTGGCAAATAGAGTTAAGGAGAATCCAAAGGGTTTTTACAAATACATTAAAGACAAAAAGGTAACTATTGAGAGAATAGGGTGCCTCAAAGATCAGCAAGGCAGCAGGAGATGGGGGAGATACTAAACAAGTATTTTGCATCAGTGTTTACTGTTGAAAAGGATATGGAAGTTATAGAATGTGGGGAAATAGATGGTGACATCTTGAAAAATGTCCATATTACAGAGGAGGAAGTGTTGCACAAAAGTGGATAAATCCCCAGGACCTGATCAGGTGTAACCTAGAACTCTGTGAGAAGCTAGGGAAGTGATTGCTGGGCCCCTTGCTGAGATATTTATATCATCGATAGTCACAGGTGAGGTGCCGGAAGACTAGAGGTTGGCTAACGGGGTGCCACAGTTTAAGAAGGATGGTAAGGACAAGCCAGGGAACTATAGACCAGTGAGCCTGACATTGGTGGTGGGCAAGTTGTTGGAGATAATCCTGAGGGAATCCAGGACGTACATGTATTTGGCAAGGCAAGGACTGATAGTCAACATGGCTTTGTCCTTGGGAAATCATGTCTCACAAATTTGATTGAATTTTTTGAAGAAATAACAAAGAGAATTGATGAGGGAAGAGCAGTAGATGTGATCTATATGGATTGCAGTAAGGCATTTGACAAGGTTCCTCATGGGAGACTGGTTAGCAAGGTTAGGTCTCAATGGAATATAGGGAGAACTAGCCATTTGGATACAGAATTGGCCAATGGTAGAAGACAGAGGGTGGTCGTGGAGGGTTGTTTTTCCTATTGGAGGCCTGTGACCAGTGGAATGCCGCAAGATTGATGCTGGGTCCACCACTTTTCATCATTTATATAAATGATTTGTATGTGAGCATAAGAGGTATAGTTAGTAAGTTTGCAGGTGACGCCAAAATTGGAGGTGCAGTGGACAGCGAAGAGGGTTACCTCAGAATTCAGCGGGATCTTGATCAGGTAAGCCAACAGCCTGAGGAGTGGAAGATGGAGTTTAATTTAGATGAATGTGAGATGCTGCATTTTGGGAAAGCAAATCTTAGCAGGACTTATACACTTAAGGGTAAGGTCTTAGGGAGTATTGCTGAACAAAGAGATCTTGGAGTGCAGGTTTGTTCATACCTCCTTTAAAGCGGAGTTGCAGTTGATAGGATAGTGAAGAAGGCATTTTGTATGTTTTCCTTTATTGGTCAGAGTATTGAGTACAGGAATTGGGAGGTAATGTTGCGGCTGTACAGGGCATTGGTTAGGCCACTTTTGGAATATTGCTTGTAATTCTGGTCTCCTTCCTATCAGAAGGATGTTGTGAAACTCAAAAGGGTTCAGAAAAGATTTACAAGGACATTGTCAAGATTGGAGGATCTGAGCTATTGGGAGAGGTTGAATAGGCTAAGGGTATTTTCCCTGGAGCGTCGGAGGCTGAGGGGTGACCTTATAGAGGTTTATAAAATAATGAGAGGCATGGATAGGGTAAATAGACAAGGTCTTTTCCCTGAGGTGGGGGAGTCCAGAACTAGAGGGCATAGGTTTAGGGTGAGACAGGAAAGATATAAAAGAGACCTAAGGGGCAACGTTTTTACGCAGAGGGTGGTAAGTGTGTGGAATGGGCTGCCAGAGGAAGTAGTGGAGGCTAGTACAATTGCAACATTTAAAAGGCATTTGGATAGTTATATGAATAGGAAGCATTTGGAGGGATATGGGCGGGACTGGCAGGTGGGACTAGATTGGGTTGGGGTATCTGGTCGGCATGGACGGGTTGGACCGAAGGGTCTGTTTCCATGCTGTGCATCTCTATGACTCTATGACTCTAATATTTCTTTGTGCATGTCGATTTCAGCTGACATTTTCAGTTCATCCCTAGCCTCAACAGCATTTTTGGAAAGAGAAATCCAAATTTCCACTATCCTTTGTGCTTCCCAAAATGACTCTTTAATGGCCTGGCTCTCCTTGTAAAGTTATGCCTCTTTTCTGGATTCCTTTCTCTCCCTCCCATTCCAGCAGAGGAAATAATTTCTCTCCATCTAGCCTAAGGACTACTTCAATCATGTTAAACACCTCAATTAGATTATCCTTTAATCTTCTATATACAAGGAAATGCAAAGTAAATCTCTATAATCTGTCCTCGCAATTTAACCCTTTATGCTCAGTGTAATTCTGCACCCCCCATACTTTCATCTACTGCATTACAACAATTCTTCAAAAGCACTTAATTGGCTGTAATGCACTTTCAGATGTCCCTTGAGTTTTTACACAAATGCAAGTTGGTAAATTATTCAAATAGAAGTAAAGTACTGTGGATGCTGGAGATCTCAAATATAAACAGGAACAAAAAGAAAGAGAAAATGCTTAAGAAACTTCAGGCATGGCAGCGTTCATAGAATTATACAGCATGGAAACAAACCTTTTGTCCACCCAGTCCACACCGACCATAAGCCCAAACTAAACTAGTCACACCTGCCTGCACTTGGCCCATATCCTTCCAAACTTTTCTTATTCATATACTTATATAAATATATTTTAAATATTGTAACCATACCCAAATCCACCACTTCCTCAGGATGTTCATTCCAAACATGAACCAGTCTTTGTGTAAAGAAATTGCCCCTCACGTCTTTTTAAAATCTTTCTCCTCTCACCTTAAAAATATGGCCCCTAGTCTTGAACTTCCCCACCCTAAGGAAAAGACTCCTGCCAATCACCTTACCTATACCCCTCATCATTTTATAAACTTCTTTGAAGTCACCCCTCAACTTCCTATGCTCCAGTGGAAAAATGTCCCAGCCTATCTAGCCTCTCGTTGTACCTAAAACCCTCCATTCCCAGCAATATCCTGATAAATCTTTTCTGAACCCTCTCCAGCTTAATAATATCCTTCCTAAAAGGAAGGGTGACCTGAACTGGATTTTCAGCTCTGACCTGAACTGGACACAGTACTCCTTATAAGGCCTCACCAATGTAAAACAATTAAACCAAATACATGGAGACAGAAGCAGCGTTAACATTCTAAGTCGGAAATTACTCTTCTTTAGAACACAGGACTCAAAATCATATCAGATTTGAAACATTCACTTTGTTGCTCTTTCTACTGATTCTGCCAGACCGGCTGAATTTTTCCAGCACCTTGTGTATTTTACTACTAAAGTATCAGATGCTTATCAGACATCCTGCATTGGATAAGCATAGATTTCCTCCAAATAAATATCAGGAAGAATGAAGTTCATTGTTTTCACTCCATGCTTCAAACTCAACTCTCTAGACACCAACTCCATCTCTCTCCCTTGGCAATAGATTGAGATGAAGCCAGTTGTTTTGCAATCTTAGTGTTATATTTAATTCCAAAATGGTTTTCTGGTTTTTGTACGTCACAACTCTAAATCTGCCTATTTCTACTTCTAGAACATCACTTATTTCACTTCTGTCTTAGTTCATTCATGCTTTTGTTACCTCCAGACTCAATATTCCAGTACTCAGCGGGTCTCCCACATTCTACCCTCCATAAATTTAATTGTAAAGCTTGCTGAAAATATATTGAGGCGAATGGCTACAGGTAATATGCAAAAACATTGCTGAGTTAAGCTGCCTGTATTACCTCCTCCAAAGCTCCAGGTCATGTTTAAACAATTAGTCACAGCTATTTGATTCCCCAATGTTGAGAGCTATAATCAGAAGTCACATGACACCAGGTTGTAGTTCAACAGAAGCACACAGCTACAGAATTTATAGGCGGAGAGATCAAACGATCATATAAATGCTCTGAGTGGAGTGTCGAATAATAAGTCTCTGCAGGTGATCAAAAGTTCAACTCCCCCTCCCACTCTGCCAAGGACATGCAAGTCCTGGGTCTCCTCCAACGCTGCTCCCTCACCACCCGACACCTAATGCCTCATCTTCCTCCTCGGAACACTTCAACCCCAGGGCATCAATGTCGACTTCGCCAGTTTCCTCATTTTGCCTCTCCCCACCTTACCCCAGTTCCAATCTTCCTCAGCACTGTCCTCATGACCTGTCCTACCTGCCAATCTCCCTTCCCACCTATCCGCCTCTGACCTATCACTTCCATCCCCACCCCTATTCACCTATTCTACTTTTTACTACCTACCCCCGCCCTCCTCTCTGACCCATCACCTACATCCCCACCCCATTCACCTATTGTACTCTTTGCTACCTTCTCCCCAGCTCCCCCCCTCCATTTATCTCTCCACCCTGGAAGCTCCCTGCTTCGATTCCTGATGAAGGAAATGCCAATTTTCCTGCTCCTCGGAAGCTGCCTGACCTGCTGTACTTTTCCAGCACCACTCGAATCTAAACTAAGGTGATCAAAAGTGTCAGACAGTGTAAGCAAAGTGTCAACAGTTGAATAACACGTGTAAAGCTGACCTATTATCCGATTAAATGAGGTAGACAGATGATTACAAAATATTAAAAGTAAGGTGGTGCTGAAGACAAACCAAATGTCTCGAATAATGTGATAGGCGTGAGAGTCATTTGTCGACGGTCTAACCAAAGTAATAGGTAATCCAAAGCTGTACAAACTAATAAAGGTAGAGTGATCATAACAATTTATCAAGGTGATGAGGTCAAAACAGGACAGTGAGGAATATTTTACAGGAACATTACAATGTGGTAGGTTCACATGTAGTGTAAAATGAACCCAAAATCATGGTTGAGGCTATCTTCATGAGTATGGAACTTGGCTATCGGTTTCTGCTTGGCAATTCTGCATTGTTGTGTATCTCAAAGGCTGTCTTTGAGGACACTTGCCTGAATATTGGAGGCTGAATGTCTTTGACCACTGAAGTTTCCCAAATGGGAGGGAACATTCCTGTCTCGGGATTGTTGCAACGTGTCCACTCGTCCATTATCGTAGCATCTGCATGGTCTTGCCAATATACCATGTCTTGGGGCATCCTTCCCTGCATTTGTATGATCTTTTGAACTATCTGCCTTTGCCCTCGATCTCTCTGCCTATAAATTCTGTGTCTGTGTGATTCTTTCTCACTTTACCTGATGAAACGGCTACGTTCCGAAAGCTTGTGATTTCAAATAAGTCTGTTAGACTATAACCTGGTGTTGTGTGACTTCTGACTTTGTCCACCTTGGTCCAACACCAGCACTTCCAGATCATGACAGCTACTCCTCCCTCATTTTGGTTCTCTCCTTATACATTGTCTTATACAGCAGGAACAGAGAGTGCGGCATTGATATTAAGGTCAAAAATCAAACAACACAAGATTATAGTCCAACAGGTTTATTTGAAACTGCACATTTTTGGAGCTCAGTTCCTTCCTCAGGTGTGGTATGACAGAGAAGTATATGGCACAGTATTCAGAAGCAAAAAGTTAACAACTTTAAAACTAGCTGCCCTTGTTAAACCCTTTAATTAGTTAGGACGTAGACTGCTGATTAAAATGTAAATCCAGATTCCTTTCAAGTCTTTGCCCTTAGATAATATTAAAGTTTTTATCAATATACAAGAGGTGACATCTCAGGTTAGGCAATGCACTTTAGTTGTGAAGTCCCGTTTTGAATCTGTCCATGTTTTAAGCTGAGGCCAAGTTTTTTAATGTTTTTGACAGAAAAGAATCTTGAATGAAATAATACCCCCTGTGTGGGAAGGTGAGTGTGTGTGAGAGAGAGAGAAAGAGAGAGAGAATGTGTGTGCATTTGAGAGAATTTGTGTGTAAGTGTGTATTTTTGCGTGTGTGCCTGTGTGTAGGTGAGGGTCCGTGTGAGTGTGTGAGAGTGTGTGTGTATGAGTCTGTGTGTGGGAGTATGTGGTGTAGTGGACTTACCTGTCACGTGACATGAATCCAAGATCACCGGTGAGGCCGTCCTCATGGGTACAGAACTTAGCTGTCAGTCTCTGCTCAGCGATTTTGCCGTTGTTACATATCTCAAAGTCTGTCTTGGAGGATGCTCACATGAAGATTGGAGACTGAACATTCTGGACCGCCAAAGTGCTCCCCCACTGGAAGGGAACACCCCTGTGTATTGATCTTTGTATAGTCTTCATTCATCTGTTGCCATAGTGTCTGAACGGTCTTGGGCATAAGCCCGAAATGTTGATTCTTCTGCTCCTTGGATGCTACCTGACCTGCTGCGCTTTTCCAGCAACACATTTTCAGCTCTGATCTCCAGCATCTGCAGAACTCACTTTCTCCTGTCTGAATGGTCTTGCCAATGTATCATGCCTTGGGACATCCTTGCCTGCATCATATAAGATAGACAACATTGACTGGGTCACATGAGTACCTGTTGTGTATGTGGTGTTCCCATGTGTGATGGTAGTATCCATGTCAATGATCTGAAATGTCTTGCAGAGGTTGCCATGGCAGAGTTGTGTGGCGTTGTGGTGGGTGTTGTCCTGAAGGCTGGGTAATTTGCTGTGAACAACGGTCTATTTAAGGTTCAGCGGTTGTTTGATGGCAAGAAGTGAAGGCTTAGAATAGATTGTGACAAGGTAGCTATAAAGCAAGTTTAGTGAAAACATCGAAGGCTAAATATCTAACCACCTGATAAAGGAGCAGCGCTCTGAAAGCTAGTGCTTCCAAATAAACCTGTTGGACTATAACCTGGTGTTGTGTGATTTTTAACTTTGTCTATCCCAGTCCAACATTGGCTCTTCCACATCATATCTAAGGCTTTGGATGTAGTGTTTGTTACAGTCCTTGCACGGTATTTTCTAAATGACCTTAGTTTTACTCATTGTCTGTACAGGGTCTTTCAAGTTCATTAGCTGCTGTTTTAGGGTGTTGGTGGGTTTGTGGGCTATTCATGATGCCAAGGGGTGTGAGTAGTCTGGCAGTCATTTCCAAGATGTCTTTTGATGTAGGGTAGAGTGGCTAGGGTTTCTGGATGTGTTTTGTCTGCTTGTTTGGGTTTGTTGCTAAGAAATCAGCAGGCTGTGTTCATTGGGTACCCATTCTTTTTTAATATACTGTACAGATGATTTTCCTCTGCTCTGCATAGTTTTTCTGTGCTGCAGTGTGTGTTGGCTCATTGAACATTGCTGAAAATGTGTTGCTGGTTAAAGCACAGCAGGTCAGGCAGCATCCAAGGAACAGGAAATTTGACGTTTCGGGCCAGAGCCCTTCATCAGGAACATTGAACATTGAACATTGAACTCATTGAACATTGGACAAACAGGCAGAAAACTAGCCACCAGGATACATGAACACCAACTAGCCACAAAAAGACATGACCCTCTCTCACTAGTATCCTCACATACGGATGAGGAAGGACACCATTTCAACTGGACAACACATCCATGCTCGGACAAGCCAAACAAAGACACACCTGAGAATTCCTAGAAGCATGGCATTCCAACTGGAACTCTATCAACAAACATATCGAGTTAGACTCCATCTACTACCCCCTGAGAAAAGGAACAGGAAGTGACTTCACCACAGGAAATGACATCACCAACCCAAAGAAACCCAAACATATAAGTAGAAAGCAAGAATTTTCAGCATTGCTTTGCATGAAGTGCATTGAAGATGTTATCTAGTAAGGTAACGAAACGTCTGGAAATGAACCTTTCAGATCAGTGAGCAAATCTTCATCCAAAACCTCAACCTGAGCTCCAAATCTTCTCAAAACTTGCTAATATCTAAGGCTTGTTCATACAGTGTCTGTGTTGAAGGTGCAACAAAAGGAAAATGGAGTGAACATGTTGAAGGTATATTTCACACTTCACACAGAGTCATAGAGATGTACAGCATGGAAACAGACCCTTTAGTCCAACCTGTCCACACCATCCAGATATCCCAACACAATCTAGTCCCACCTTCCAGCACTCGGCCCATATCCCTCCAAACCCTTCCTATTCATATACCCATCCAAATGCCTCTTAAATGTTGTGATTGTACCAGTCTCCAACATCTGGCAACTCATTCCATACACGTACCACCCTTTGCGTGAAAAAGTTGCTCCTTAGGTCTCTTTTGTATCTTTCCCCCCTCACCCTAAACCTATGCCCTCTAGTTCTGGACTCCCCAATCCCAGGGAAAAGACTTTGTGTATTTATCTTATCCATGCCCCTCATAATTTTGTAAACCTCTATAAGGTCACCCCTCAGCCTCCGACGCTCCAGGGAAAACAGCCCTAGCCTGTTCAGCCTCTTCCTATAGATCAAATCCTCCAACCCTGGCAACATCCTTGTAAATCTTTTCTGAACCCTTTCAAGTTTCACAACATCTTTCCGATAGGAAGGAGACCAGAATTGCATGCAATATTCCAACAGTGGCCTAACCAATGTCCTGTACAGCCCCAACATGACCTCCCAACTCCTGTATTCAATACTCTGATCAATAAAGGAAAGCATACCAAATGCCTTCTTCACTACTCTATCTACCTGCGACTCCACTTTCAAGCAGCTATGAACCTGCACTCCAAGGTTTCTTTGTTCAGCAACACTCCCTAGGACCTTACCATTAAGTGTATAAGTCCTGCTAAGATTTGCTTTCCCAAAATGCAGCACCTCGCATTTATCTGTATTAAACTCCATCTGCCACTTCTCAGCCCATTGGCCCATCTGGTCAAGATCCTGTTGTAATCTGAGGTAACCCTCTTCGCTGTCCACTACACCTTCAATTTTGGTGTTATCTGCAAACTTACTCATTGTAGCTCTTATGCTCTCATCCAACTTATTTATGTAAATGACAAAAAGTAGAGGACTCAGCACTGATCCTTGTGGCACTCCATTGGTCACAGGCCTCCAGTCTCCACCACCACCCTCTGTCTTCTACCTTCAAGCCAGTTCTGTATCCAAATGGCTAGTTCTCCCTGTATTCCATGAGATCGAACCATGCTAATCAGTCTCCCATGGGGAACCTTTTCGAACGCCTTACTGAAGTCCATATAGATCACATCTACTGCTCTGCCCTCATCAATCTTCTTTGTTACTTCTTCAAAAAAACTCAATTCAAGCTTGTGAGACATGATTTCCCACACACAAAGCCATGTTGGCTATCCCTAATCAGTCCTTGCCTTTTCAAATACATGTACATCCTGTCCCTCAGGATTCCCTCCAACAACATGTCCACCACGACTTCAGGCTCACCGGTCTATAGTTCCCTGGCTTGTCTTTACCGCCCTTCTTAAACAGTGGCACCATGTTTGCCAACCCCCCAGTCTTCCGGCACCTCACCTGTGACTATCGATGATACAAATATCTCAGCAAGAGGCCCAGCAATCACCTCTCTAGCTTCCCACTGAGTTCTTGGGTACACCTGATCAGGTCCTGGGGATTTATCCACCTTTAACCGTTTCAAGACATCCAGCACTTCCTCCTCTGTAATCTGAACATTTTGCAAGACGTCACCATCTATTTCCCTACAGTCTATATCTGCCATTTCCTTTTCCACAGTAAATACTGATGCAAAATATTCATTTAGTATCTCCCCCATTTTCTGTGGCTCCACACAAAGGCTGCCTTGCTGATCTTTGAGGGGTCCTATTCTCTCCCTAGTTACCCTTTTGTCCTTAATATATTTGTAAAAACCCTTTGGATTCTTGTTTTGAGCTGGGGGAATTACTTAAGTGTTGTCTATTCTGGTACTCCTGTTTTTATTGCTCCAATTCACTTGAAGCATGTTTGAAAAGTAACACCTCATTCGATTATCTGGACTTCAGTTTAACTAAGAATCACACCCTATAACTTGTCTCGCACTGCCTAATTTAATAAATGTCTGGCAGATGTCCTTTCAAGGTTAGAGCTAAAGTTGTTTGTTGCCTTGCTGAATTTCTTATCAGCAAACATTGTCCCTGCTTGTTCAGAGTGGGTGCAGTGACGTATTGTTAGTGAAAGCCTTCTGGCTGAAAATCCTTTTAAAGTAAACTCCCTTTTAAATGAATGCAGGGAACTCTGCATCATACGAAAGATTACAGATGTGTGGAAATATTTACCATGAAAAGCAATAAATGTTAGCTCAAATTTGATAATGTTCATATTAGAATCTGTAAAATTGATAGATTTTTGTTGGAAACGAGTGTGGAGCAAAGGTGCATGAATAAAGTTGTTTACAGATCTAAGTTAAAAAACATTCCACACCAGGTTATAGTCCAACAGTAGTCATGACTTGGAGATGCCGGTGTTGGACTGTGGTGTACAACACCAGTTAATAGTGCAACAGGTTTAATTGGAAGCACACTAGCTTTCGGAGCGACGCTCCTTCATCAGGTGATAGTGGAGGGCTCGATCGTAACACACAGAATTTATAGCAAAAATTTACAGTGTGATGTAACTAAAATTATACATTGAAAAATTGATTGTCTGTTAAGCCTTTCATCTGTTAGAATACCATGACAGTTTCACTTCTTTCATGTGTAAATCTCAAAACCTTTTTTTAAATAAAAAAGTTGTATTCTCAGGTTAGCTGTTAACAATGGTGATAGCTAGACAATATATTGAAGGTGTTGGCTCCCTGTGTTCTCTGTCTATGCCATAATGTTTAGATTGATTCTAAGTGAGATAACGGAGTTTTAAATGAATTCATGCAGTTTTTGAGCAAAGTACAATGTAACCCTGCAAGTACAAACTCACCCTACAAAATATATGTCTGCATGTGGGTCTTTGTCTGTGTGTGTGTGTGTGTCTGGGGTGGGGGATTGTGAGTGTCAGTGAGGGAGAGTGTATATGTGTGTGCGCGTGTGAGTGTAAAGGAGAGGATGCATGTGTGAGTTTGGGTGTGTGTGCGTCTGCAGGAGTGTGTGTGAGTGTCTGTATATAGGAGTGTATGCGTGCGTATGTGTGTGTGTCTGGGGTGGGGGTTTGTGAATGTCTGTGTGAGAGAGTGTATAGGTGTGTGTGTGAGTGTAAAGGGGTTTAAGTCTGTGAGAGGGTGCATGTGTGAGTTTGGGAGTCTGTGTGTCCAAACCATGTCTACAGCAGCTGTAATCTCATTATATGACTAAGTTTGAGGTACTGAATGGCTTACTCCATTAGAAACTTATTTAACAGTTAAAAGTTAAAAGTTAGCCACTTCCTTACAAGATGCATCTTCATCAAAATAAGCAGAGATGCCTGCTGGATATTACCTACCTCAATTAATGGTTAAAAATCACACAACACCAGGTTATAGTCCAACAGGTTTAATTGGGAGCACACTAGCTTTCGGAGCGATGCTCCTTCATCACCTGATGAAGGAGCGTTGCTCCGAAAGCTAGTGTGCTTCCAATTAAACCTGTTGGACTATAACCTGGTGTTGTGTGATTTTTGACTTTGTACACCCCAGTCCAACACCAGCATCTATAAATCAATTAATGGTGTCTGTTTCGATCCCAAAATTAATCAGGTGAACTGGTTCACATGTGAGAACAAAGGACAGTATCAAACAGGAATATGTCCTTCTCCACACCAAGCCTGTGCTGACACATGACACCTTTCTAAACTAAAGATCTTTTGCCTCTGTGTGGTCTACATCCCTCTATTCCATGCCTATTCAAGTATCTGTCAAGATGCTGCTTAAGGCCATGGGTGACCTGCTGTGCTTTTCCAGCACTACTCTAATCTTTGTCCATGGGAAACCCTGTCTCACTAACTTGATTGAGTATTTTGAAGATGTAACAAAGAGGATTGATGAGGGCAGATCCATATGGACTTCAGTAAGGTGTTTGACAAGGTTCCTCATAGTGGACTGGTTAGCAAGGATAGATCAAACGGAATAGAGGGAGAACTATCCATTTGGATACAGAACTGGCTCGAAGAATAGAGAGTGGTGGTGGAGGGTTGTTGTTCAAACTGGGTGCCTGTGAACAGCAATGTGCCAAAAGAATCAGTGCAGGATTCACTGCTTTTTGTCAATTTTATAAACAATTTGAATGTGAACATAGGAGGTATGGTTAATAAGTTTGCAGATGACACCAAAATTGGAGGTGCAGTGGACAGCGAAGAAAGTTCCCTCAGAGTACAACAGGATCTTGATCAGATGAGCCAAGGGGCTGAGAAGTGGCAGATAGAATTTAATTTAGATAAATGTCAGGTGCTGTATTTTGGAAAGGGAAATCAGGGCAGGAATTATACACTTAATGGTAAGGTCCTGGGGAGTTTTGATGAACTAAGAGACCTTGGAGAGCAGGTTCATAATTTCTTAAAAGTAGAGTCACAGGTAGATAAGATAGTGAAGAAGGCATTTGGTACGCTTTCCTTTATTGCCTGTATTGAGTATAGGAGTTGGGGATCATCTTGCAGCTGTACAGGACATTGGTTAGGCCACTTTTGGGGTATTCTGGTCTCCCTGCTATAGGAAGGATGTGAAACTTGAAAGGGTTCAGAAAAGATTTATGAGGATGTTGCTAGGTTTGAGGGTTTGAGACATATGGACAGGCTGAATAGGCTGGGGCTATTTCCCCTGTGTGTCAGAGGCTGAGGGATGACCTTATAAAGATTTATAAAATCACGAGGGGCATTGATAGGGCAAATAGACAAAGTCTTTTCCTTGGGGTGGGGGAGTCCAAAGCTAGAGGGCATAGGTTTAAGGTGAGAGGAAAAAGACATAAAAAGGATCTAAGGGACAACTTTTTCACACAGAGGGCGTGTATGGAATGAGCTCCCAGAGGAAAAGGTGGAGGCTGGTAGAATTACAGCATTTAAAAGGCATCTGGATGGGTATATGATTAAGAAGGGTTTAGAAGGATATGGGCCAAATGCTGGGAAATGGGACAATAATAGGTTGGGATATCTGGTCGGCATGGATGAGTTGGACTGAAGGGTCTGTTTCTGTGCTATACATTCCTATGACTCTAAATGTTGCTGTTGTATCTATTTCAACCAGATCCTCTTACGGCACATTCCAGACACTTATTGCCCTCTTGTGGAAAAAACTTTCCTCTCACATCTTTTTCATACTTGCCCCCTTTTACCTTGAACCTATATTCCTTAGTAATTGGCATTTCTGCCCTGGAAAATAGTCTCGGATTATCCATTCTAACCATATCTCTCATAATTCTGTAAACTTCTATCAAATCCTCTGTCCCCTCTCCAAAGCCTCCAGATTTTTCTTGCAGTTACATAATATTCCAAATATAGCCTCACTGAAGTTTGTCACCAGGCCGTTTTTTTCCTTAAAAGCTGTTTCTTTTCTCAAGGATACTGTATCCTTGGTTTTTTTCCAGAGGGGTCGTGAACAGGCCTGGCTCCGAAACGACTGGGTTTGGTACAGGGATGAAAGGACTTTTAATTTATACTAAAGGTGAATCTTTAGGCCAAAGCTTTTATATTTTAGAAGTAACCTGTATAAGTCAAAAGGTCGTGGCTAGCTTGCTAGCTGAGCAGTTCAATCGAGGACTAGCTAGGAAGTTCAGCTGTGGAGCTGTGTGGACACAGACTGTGAGACTCTCTCTCCTTCTGCCCTTTTAACTTCAACCTGTAAAAACCTTTGTTTCAGTTTTACTCTATGTTTAAGTGGGTTTGTTTATTAGGACTGTTGTGTATATTTGGAACAGCATAATTATGTCTAGTTTGGACAGACTGAGTTCTGTAGGTGTTTTTTATCCTGTTCTTTGTGTTTCATTCCATAATTTTGAGAATACATTTTTGTCTGTTTTAAACCCTGGTAGTCAACCTAGCTAATTTACTCTGGGTAATTTTCACTGCACACTTACCAAAACAAATTGCAAAGTTATGGTCTGGGCTGCCTGCTTAAGAATGTTTTGACTGGTTTGGCCTAGTCCATAACAAGTTTTATGCAGCTACAACACAACTTGCCAATTTTTATTTTCTATGCCGCACTGATGAAGGCAAACATGCCATATGCCTTCTTGACCACTTTATCCACTGTGTTGCTACTTTCATGGAACTGTGGATCTGTACACCTAGAAAAGAAAATTCTGTACTGAAGTTTGGACTATAGGCCTTCCCTACCAGCCTGAGATATGAAAAATGGTGCATTGATTATGGAACTTTATATAGTCCAAACATTGTGTTTATATTAGGGATTCTGATAAAAGACGTGATACATAAAGTCTATCACTGTGTCTCCAGATGCTGCCTAACCAGCTTTGTAGTTCCAACACTTTCTGTTTTTATTCCATTTACAGTGATTGAGCAAACTCATGTATTACTCTGGTACTGAAGTTAAGTTATACATTCAGAAAAATATATGCAACAGCAATTACTTCAAATGATAACAGCAAAGAGTTGTCAGATATAGATTACTTACAGTGTAGAAACAGGCCCTTCGGCCCAACAAGTCCACACCGACCCGCCACCCAACCAAACCCATTCCCCTACATTTACCCCTTCACCTAACACTATGGGCAATTTAGCATGGCCAATTCACCTAACCTGCACATCTTTGGACTGTGGGAGGAAACCAAAGCACCCAGAGGAAACCCACGCAGTCACAGGGAGAATGTGCAAACTCCACACAGTCAGTTGCCTGAGGTGGGAATTGAACCCAGGTCTGCTGACACTGGGAGGCAACAGTGCTAACCAATGTGCCACGTAAAGAAAGAACACATGAATATACAGTCAGTTATTATTGTATTCTCTGCTTTCTTCAGGTACTATGTTGTCAGTCAAATATCTCCACTGAAACTGCTGCATGACAAAGAAGTAAAGCTCGAAGAGCAAATGAAAGCAGATCAAGTCTATCAGCACAAATGTTGAAAAGACACATCATGCAGTAAAAGAGCTAAATAGAACATTTCTAATAAATAGAACATCTAGCTTGGTTTTAAAAAAATGTACCTATAAAAGGAGGAATATGGGAATATTCACTCTTTTATCAGATTTATTCTTATAAGCTAATGCTGTGCTACACTTCTTTATACAGGTTGCTATTTCAACAAGTTCAAAGTTAAAAATCACACAACACCAGGTTATAGTCCAACAAGTTTACTTGGAAGTACCAGCTTTCGGAGGGCTGCTCCTTCATCAGGTAGCAAATTCAAAATCACTGTTCATGATACTACAACATAATTACAGCACAGAGATAGAAGCCCACATTGGTGTGTCGGCTCCACAGGAGTCTTCATCCGCTCAATCTAATCTTATCAATATCGTTACCCTTTTTCCCACATGTCTATACTGCTCAGCTCAACCATTCCTTATTGTAGAGAGTTGCATATTCAAAACATTTCTCCTTTT
Organism: Hemiscyllium ocellatum; assembly: GCF_020745735.1. Classification (NCBI taxonomy): domain Eukaryota; kingdom Metazoa; phylum Chordata; class Chondrichthyes; order Orectolobiformes; family Hemiscylliidae; genus Hemiscyllium; species Hemiscyllium ocellatum. The sequence continues at coordinate 120,328,587 of NC_083402.1, read as the reverse complement.
GCTTCAGTTTTTTAATCAAGAATTCTGACTTTGCTACTGAATTTATTATTGACTATGTTATACTTATGTCCCGTATCTCTGCTCCCACCCATCATATACTGTACATCCTCAAACCACTTCATTGTAAAGACAGCTCTCAGGTTACTCTAAAACTTTCATTCTTCTAGAGAAAGAGCTGAAGGCAGTGCAATCTTTCCTGATCTATATTGTCCTCTCAATTCTGATGCAATCCAGTCAATATATTTTGCACACTCTCCAGCGTCTCTGTTTTCTTTTTATAATCAGAGATATTCACACTCAAAGTGTTGCTGGGAAGGGGAAGTTAATTCCAGAGATTTCTGATATTAATGAGATGCAAATACATGCAAGTAATTGGGCTTCTAGTAACCTAATGATGATATAATTGACCTACCACCTGAAAGGGGTGAACTTAATTGCTGGAGTTTATCCCGAGAGTGAGAATATAAGTTTTTATCCCTCTCTAACCGATTAAGTTCACTCACATGCCAACATTCTCATTGTGTTGATGACTGGAAAGTCCTGCCAAATGATTCAGGTCAATGATCTTTTATTGACCTGAAAAATTAACTCCGTTTTTACCCATAGATACTGTCTGACATGTTGGTTATGTCAGGCATTGTTCTGTTTATATACCCTTAAACCTATCTGTGCTTTGTGCCCACAGCACTCCCTGCTGTAGCAAGTTCTATGTTCTTACTGTTCTGTAGATAACAACATTTCTCCTGAGTTCCTTCCTGGATTTATTTGTTGCTATCTTATTTTGATGGCGCCCAGCTTTAATATTGAAAATGACAAGTGAAAACATTTTCTCCAGATGTCCTTAATCAACTCTTTCATAAATTTAAAGGCCTCTGTCAAGTACTTCTTCACTTCTTTTTTCAGAGATTTGTTAAACTGAAGCCAGATCTGGTCTCCAAAGTTCATTGAAATCTTTATGCCCTCAGGTCACATGCTTTGATGACAGTGATGTCTCGTAAAGTAATGTTGAGCATTGAGGAGACGATATAACCAAGTATTTTGAAGAACAGCTGCAGAGTTGTCCTTGGTGCCCTGCCCAATATTTGTCCCTCAACCAAGATTACTAGGAACAGTTATTCTGTTCATTATCACAAGGCTATTGGTGAGAGCTAACTGTGTCAGTTTTCTACATTTAAACAATGATACACTTTAGAAGTATCTTGTTAGTCATGAGATACTTTCAAACGTCCTGCAGTTATGAAAGTACCACATAAATGCAAGTTTCTTTTATCTTCTTCTTCAGAGAAAAGGGTCCCAACCTGTCTTGTACTGTTGTACAAACCCAGAAAGGCATTATAGCTTTGAGGTATATAGGTTTCATCACAACTTGTCATAAAGGATCTACCTTTGTTCATTCAGTCAGCAGACAGACCAGTCTGCTAGGCAATCCTTCAGACAACTATGTATGTATTGTATTTTTTATGGATATTTTTATTGAGAAAAGAACATTTTTAAGATTTGTTTTACAGAATTACAAAAATAATTCAAACTAGTGTATTCCATATTACAATATAATAACAACACCAAAATAAAATTAAATAAATAAAAAACCCCAACTAACTACTAACCTATTCTACAAAAAACCAAAACATAAAATAGGATATCATGCGTTACTAAGAGTAAACAACAAAGTAATCAAATAATTAGATACATTCTCAAAATAGATTTACATCAAGTCATAATAGAACCCATATTTATACGGGATTCCTCCTCCCATGGGCCCCCGAACTAGCCAGAGCCATTACATCAGCTAAACAAAAGCCCTGGACAATATGGCCGAAAAGTCTGTGTTGATGTAGTTTAAAAAGGGCTGTCATGTTTTATAAAATAATTCCTTTTTTGGTGCACCATATTCATGAGGAAGACAAGGGGGATATATTCCATGACTATCTTGTGCCAGTTTGAAGTCCTGGGAGGCTTTTGGACAACCAATTCACTAAAATATTTTTCCTCGCACAAAAAGAGAGGATAGTAAATAATTTCCTCCCGTATACATCCAGGAAGGGAAAATTTGGAGAGCCCAAGAGTAGGGACATTGGATCCAATCCAATCTCTGTACCCAAAATCTCTGTTAAGGCATTCGCTACTCTATCCCAATTGCAGTTATGAAAGTACCACATAAATGCAAGTTTCTTTTATCTTCTTCTTCAGAGAAAAGGGTCCCAACCTGTCTTGTACTGTTGTACAAACCCAGAAAGGCATTATAGCTTTGAGGTATATAGGTTTCATCACAACTTGTCATAAAGGATCTACCTTTGTTCATTCAGTCAGCAGACAGACCAGTCTGCTAGGCAATCCTTCAGACAACTATGTATGTATTGTATTTTTTATGGATATTTTTATTGAGAAAAGAACATTTTTAAGATTTGTTTTACAGAATTACAAAAATAATTCAAACTAGTGTATTCCATATTACAATATAATAACAACACCAAAATAAAATTAAATAAATAAAAAACCCCAACTAACTACTAACCTATTCTACAAAAAACCAAAACATAAAATAGGATATCATGCGTTACTAAGAGTAAACAACAAAGTAATCAAATAATTAGATACATTCTCAAAATAGATTTACATCAAGTCATAATAGAACCCATATTTATACGGGATTCCTCCTCCCATGGGCCCCCGAACTAGCCAGAGCCATTACATCAGCTAAACAAAAGCCCTGGACAATATGGCCGAAAAGTCTGTGTTGATGTAGTTTAAAAAGGGCTGTCATGTTTTATAAAATAATTCCTTTTTTGGTGCACCATATTCATGAGGAAGACAAGGGGGATATATTCCATGACTATCTTGTGCCAGTTTGAAGTCCTGGGAGGCTTTTGGACAACCAATTCACTAAAATATTTTTCCTCGCACAAAAAGAGAGGATAGTAAATAATTTCCTCCCGTATACATCCAGGAAGGGAAAATTTGGAGAGCCCAAGAGTAGGGACATTGGATCCAATCCAATCTCTGTACCCAAAATCTCTGTTAAGGCATTCGCTACTCTATCCCAATAGCTACGGATCTTATGGCATGTCCATAGACAATGCGTGAGAGTGTCAAATTATACTTTACATTTAGGACACATTGGGGATGCTCCTGCCTTGAATTTTGCAAGTCATTCAGGTGCCATGTGAGCCCTGTGAAGTATCTTTAATTGAGTCACCTGAGTTCTGTTACAGATAGAGATCTTTCTGGCATTTTCCCAGACGTCCTCCCACATTTCTAAAGAGATTTCCAACCCTAATTCTTGATTCCAGGTTTTATATAATCATTCCATGTTTTTCGAGACCTTATTGTATAGTGAATGATAAAGAGTACTAACCGAGGGCGGCCCCGTTGGCTGTAGCTCTCTCCTTTCCCTATCCAATTTGTAAGGATTGACTATCAGTGTGGTCTTCTTTTGCATAAAGTCTCGTATTTGAAAATACCGAAAGAGGTCCTTGTTAGGCAATCCAAACGTCTGATGCTGCTGCTCAAAGGACAACATAACCTCCTCATCGAACAGGTCTCCCAAGCATGAAATATCTCTGGACTCCCAAATTTTAAATGTAGCATCCATCAGCCCTGGCTAAAATCCCGATGCTCCCACTATGGGAGTATAAGGGGAGGTTTTTTTGCAGGTTAGCCTCATCTTGTTGCATTATCCTCCAGACTTTAATTGTATTTAGTACAATAGGGTTTTTACAATAGTTCCTAATAACTCTCATCTTGTCCATAAATAATAGATTGATGAGAGGACTTTTTGTTTGACAGGTTTCAATATCTAAACAGATTGATTGTGGGTCACAAGAGACCCAATCAGCTACATAAGATAATATGGAGATCAATTGGTACCTCCTGAAATCTGGAAAGTCAGTCTTCCCCTTGCCTGTGGGAGCTGCAGCTTTTCTAATTTGATAAGGGGCCGTCTACGATTCCAAATAAAGGAGCCAAGCCAGCCGTAAAGCTTACACAACGCCTGTCTCAGCAGCATCACGGGGAGCATTCTCATAGGATATAGAAGACGAGGTAGGATATTCACCTTAACTAAGGCCACTGTGCCTAGCCAGGATATTGGGAGATCTCCCCAGCGTTGAAGGTCCTGCCTTATTTTCTCTAATAAGTGTACGTAATTAGCTTTGTATAGCTGACCAAATATTGGAGTGATAAAAATACCTAAGTACAGAAAACCTTCTAGTGACCACCGAAAGGGAAAGCAAGATTGTCCGGTAAATTGGATACACTGGCAGGGCCTCCCACTGGCATGGCCTCCCACTGGCATGGCCGCTGATTTCATAAAATTGATTTTGTAACCTGAGAACATACCGAACAGATTGACCCCTTGAATTAAGCGGGGCATGGATGTCAAATGATCAGTTAAGAAAATGAGGACATCATCCACATAGAGAGTAATTTTGTGCTTGCCCGATCCAACCCTCGGAGCTGTTATATTAGGGTGCGTTCATATAGCTTCTGCTAGTGGTTCAATCTCTACCATAAACAATAATGGTGAGAGAGGACATCCCTGGCGACAGCCCCTGCTAACGCTAAAGCTATCTGAACTTAAACTGTTGGTGATCACTGCTGCTTTGGGATCATTATATAATACTAAAACCCATTTAGTAGAGACCTCTCCAACACCGAACCTTTCCAGCATATATAAAAGATATGGCCATTCTACTGGATCAAATGCCTTCTCTGCATCCAAGGAGACAGCTAAACCAGTACTGTTCCCTGTTGACAGGCTTGTATCATATTTAAGACCCTTCTAATGTTATTAGTTGATCTGCGACCCTTTATAAACCCTGTCTGGTCCTCTTTTATAATGAATGGTAAAACCCTCTCCAGTCTTAATGCTAACATTTTTAAAAGAATTTTAAAATCCAGATTTAACAAAGATATGGATCTATTGAAGAGCAATCTTTTTGGGTCTTTTCCTTCTTAAGAATGAGAGAAATATTTGCTTCTCTCACTGAAGGCAGGAGGTAGCCCTGACTGGGTGAGTATTTGTACATATTTATGAATGGCCTGGCCAGTTCCCCAATAAATTCTCCATAGAACTCAACCTGGAATCCTTCTGGGTCAGGCGCTTTGCCACTCTGAAGCTGCCTAAATGTGTCCTGTACTTCCTGAGTTGTCAAGGGGGCATTCAAGATCAACACCATCTCTGAGGTTAGACTTGGAAGGCCCAAATTTTTAAAGAAAGACTCCATCTTCCCAGTTCTATCCTCACAGTCCTGTGACTTATAAAATTCAAAATAGAACTTTCTAAAGGCTGTATTGATCTTTTCAACAATCACAAGTCAGGGTACCAGCACTTTATGTAATGGACGGAATGGCTTGGTAAGGTAAGCTAGATATCTGCCAGGCTTGTCACTGTATTCAAATAATCTCTGCTTCGCGAATAATATTTCCCTCTTTGCTGTTTGGGTAAGTGCTGTATTCGAGACTGCCTTAAGGGCTGTGATCCTCTGTAGCTTAGTAATGGAGGGCCTATCAATACACGCAATTTCAGCTGTCTTCAGGCGAGCCTTGAGTAGGCACTGTTGCTCTCCTTTTTGTCTTCTCTGGGTCACAGATTATGAGATAATCAAGCCTTGTGCGTATGCCTTAGTGGTCTCCTACATCATCGAAGGGTTACTGGCCGTACCTGAGTTCATATCCGAGAAGGTTTTGAATTCCTGTGAAAAATACTTTATAAATTTGCTATTCTTCAAGAAGAAAGGATCCATACGCCAATGTCGGGGGCCTATCCCATCATCCCTAGTCCTGACTTCCATATATACAGCGGCATGCTCAGAAATAGTTATATTACCCTATTTTACAAGACAGTATCGAATTCAAAAGGATCAAGGGAGCAAAAAACATATCAATTCTGGTATGTCACTTGGGATGAAGACACCTCCACACATCTACTAGTCCCAGCTCCTTGTTCAGATCTGCCATTTGCCTAGATCTCAGAGATATACCCGCAGTGCTCCTAGGTATCCTCTCCATTTCTGGGTCAATAATACAGTTAAAATCTCCCCCTACCATTGTATGGCTGACCCTAAAAGCCATTAACTTACAGAATGCTTCCGTTACAAATTTAAAATGGTGTGCCGGGGACAATAAAGATTCAAAATCTCATATTCCTCTCCCTATATTAGGGCTTTGATCAATATATACCATCCAGACTCATCTTTTATCTGGCTTAACATTTGGAAGGAAAGATTCTTCCGATTAAGAATGGCTACTCCCTTATTTTTTGAGCTGAAAGATGAAAAGAACATCCGACCAAACCCAGCCTGTTGTAGCTTTGAGTGTTCCCTATCAAGTAAATGTGTCTCCTGTAAGGGAGCTACATCAACCTTTTCTTTTTTAAGACTTGATAATATCTTTTACCTTTTGATTGGCGAATGGCTCCCCTTGACATTCCAGGTGCACCACCTAAGCGAATGGCTAGCCAGGATCGTCCAGGCAGGCCCAAGACTCCCCAGGAGGAAGAACCCCACCCAAAAGACATTGAATAAAGACCATAGAAAATTCACATGTAAAAAAACTCTTTAAAACATTTAAATCAACACAATTAAGAACCATGAGAATTTGAGGACTGCAGATGCTGGAGTATCAGAGTTGAAAAATGTGGTGCTGGAAAAACACAGCAGGCCAGGCAGCATCCGAGGAGCAGGAGAATCAATGTTTTGGGCAGAAGCCCTTCTTCCTTGGATGCTGCCTAGCCTGCTGTGTTTTTCCAGCACGACATTTTTCAACAATTAAGAACTACACCTAAGTAAAAATAACACAAAACATATTTGAAAGGAGATTTTTCCCCTTGCTCCCAGGGGGCATTACTACCTACCAATAACCCCGCCATAACCTCTCCCAGCTAGGGCCCTGCCCTCGGAGCAGGCATTACAAAATTGAGTAAGTAAATGCAAGTGTCTTATAAAACAGGAGTTAAAAGTGAGTGATCCACCCCTTCCCCCACACCATCCCCTGGATACGTGTAACAGAAATAATATAAAATAGAAATATATAAAGTTACAAAATTACAGTCCCAGCAAGTATTAGGCAACTAAATAAGTAAAAAAAGAAAACCCCACTCTAGAAAAAAACCTCCCTCACAAATCAGATAAGCCGCAGGATCTATAAAAAGGAGACCAAAGAAAGAGTAAAGAAAAAGCCCCTCCCACCCAGATAAGTAAAAGGAGATGGAGAAAAAAAGGGTAAGCAAAAGGGAGGGGGCGAAATAAAATTGTTATCCATACAGTTCAAGTCCCGCGGTCTATTTGAGAGAGTCCAAGAATTCTTCTACTTTCTCTGGTGATCCAAAGTTATATACCGATCCTCCATGGCTGAAGCGCAGCATTGCTGGATATTGCATGGAGTATTGAATATTTAAGTCTCTCAAACGCTTCTACGCCTCATCGAATGCCCTCCTCTTGTGGACCACGACTGGAGAAAAGTCCTGAAATAGCATTATCTTGGAGCCCTTGTACATCATGGCCTGGGGATCCTTCCCCAGGACTCTGGAGGCCTCTAGGACATTGAAGCCGGACTAGAACCGGGCAGGGGTACTGGTCCGACCCAGGCCTGCGCGCAGCAACCTGGAGGGCCCTCTCCACCTGCACCTGGCCCAGCTCTGACTCCAACTTCAATAATTGTGGGAGCCATTGCTCCAAGAAATCCACAAGCTGGCCTTCCTCCTCACATTCGGGAAGGCCCAGCAACAGAATATTTTTCTGATGACCTTGAGTCTCAAGGTCGTCAATGTGCTCCTCCAGAGTCCGGACTCGCTGCTGTGGAGCCCGGACCTGACCCATGGATGACTCAGCAGCAGTGTCCGAGGCTGCAGCCCGTTGCTTCGCCCCTCTGATGCGCTGCTCGAGATTTTCAATCTCTCGGTCATGCTTCTGCTGCTTGATCGAGATCGACTCCCACCTAGACCAGGTCTCTTCAATGCACGCGTTGATCTTCTCCTGCAGTTTGACGATCTTGGAGATCGGCCTCACCTCTTCAGGTAAGTCCCCTGTGGTGGCCGCGGACGTCTCTGCTGCTGAGGGAGGGGGTGGGGGAGGGGTCCCTGCCTGTTGTGAACTGTGGGAATTTTTGCCCTTAGTCATTTTTTTAAAATGCACCAAACTTAAAGTTTGACGTAAAATGGGCAAAAGCTATCTTGAATGATTTAAAGGGTGAGGTGAAGATGAGTCTTAGGCAGAGCACTGGGTCCTACTGGGTTGCCACCATCTTGGATCTCCCCATGTATGTAGATTAGATTAGATTGTCTACAGTGCGGAAACCGCCCTGCAACCCAACCAGTCCACACCTACCCTCGGAAGAGTAACCCACCTAGACCCATTTCCCTCTGACTAATGCACCTAGCAGGATGGGCAATTTAGCGTGGCCAATTCATCTGAGCTGCACATTTTTGGACTGTGGGAGGAAACCAGAGCACCTGGAGGAGACCCACGCAGACACGGGAGAATGTGCAAACTCCACTCAAACTGCCACCCGAGGCTGGAAGTGAACCTAGGACCCTGGTACTGTGAGGCAGCAGTGCTAACCACTGAGCCACCATGCAATGTTAATGAAATCTAAGTACAGCTCCCAGACTGTAAATGCAGATCTGAGATATTGTTTGCACATGCATGTGGGTTGGTACTAAACTTCCAGATATCTGAATTGATATGAATATTGGTCTTTGTGGTATTTGTTAAACGGGTTAACGTATAGAAACCCTCTAGCATAACAACCTGTTCACATTTTCTTAATACCAATAACTCACTTTTTTGACATTACACTGAAATAAGAACAGAAGAAACAGGAGCAGTAGTTGGCCATTCAGCATCTCAACCCTGCCTACTTTCTACAAGATCATATCTGACTTGCCCCAAGCTTCAACTTTGCTTTCATGCCAGCCCTTCATAACCCTCAACATGATATTTTTAAAAACCTATCTTCCTCTTCTTTAAATATTTTCAGTGATCTAGCCTCCACAATCACCTGGGATAAAGAATCCCAGACTGTTAGTCTACAATTATTATTCATTCCTTATCCTGTGGGAGGTGAGAATCCTTCACGTCACAGTTTTAATTAAGACTGCCCTTAGTTTGAGATATCTCCACATTTGGAAAATTCTTCTCAATACCTAGACAGTCAAGCTTCCTCAGGATCTTTCGATAGTATGTTTCAATAAGATCACCCTTCACTCCAAATGCGCTAATGAATAAAGGTATAATTGGTTTAGCTGTTCTTGATAAATTAACCTCTTCAATCCAGGAACTGCTTCCAATGCCAGTAAACATATTTTCAACACTGGAATCAAAACTATATACTGCACTCCAGGTGCAGCCACACTAATGCCATGTACAGTTGTAACAAGACTTCTATTTTAAACTCCAAAACCTGAGCAGTTAAGATTAAAATTCCATTTACATTTTTAATTACTTGCTGCATCTATATGCTAACATTTTGTGTTTCATGCATAAGAACAGCCCTCTGTTCCCTCTGTGCTGGACTTCTTTGGAGTTTCTCTCTTTCTTTCTCAAACAATAATTGTCTGCTTTTTTATTCTTCACATCGAAGTCCATGACCTTACACTTTCCTACATTACATTCCATCTGCCACATTTTTGCCCAGTCACCTAACATTTTTAAATACGCTTACAGGTTCCTTATGTTCTCGTCACAACATGCTCACCAAAACATTTTTGTATCATCAACAAATTTAGATACATTACACTTTTCCCTTTCCTCAAAGCCATTAATCTCCATAGAAAATAACTGAGACCCTCGGATAGATCTTTGTGGCACTCCATTAGTTACATATTTTGAAAAAATTCCCATTAATCCCAATTTTCTGTCTTCTTTGTATTAAACAATACTTGCTTGTATTTCTGTTTTCCAAAGGACTACATTTATAAACTATCTGCTCCTTCTGTTAAATACTACTTATTAATGACCAGTAATGACATATAACACAGTAACACCAACAATCTATCCAAACTAAAAGTGTTAATGTTGGTACATGTAAAGGATTCCAGGTCAAAGAGGTTTGGGAACATGGACTGATTCTAAATATTAAGTTATCTTAATAATATACAAAGATCTTCAACCTTCAATCAGAAATAAATCTGCTAACAGAACAAATAATATAGCAATAAACCCAACAGTTAAAACTCAGCAACATACAGTCCTACAATATTCTTCAAAGTTGAAAGTGGATCAGAGGGAGGGATTACTGCACTGTCAGGAAAGCCATCTTTTGGATGAAACATTGATGCCTTTTTATTAACATTCTGACTGATATTTATCCCTCAACCAACACCTCCAATCGGTGATGTTCTCATCAAAATCTTTACATCAAGACAAACTTGAATCACAGAAATTGAATGGGCCATCTCCACAAGTAATTAGGAAAGCACATGATAAGTTTTGTTTTTGTTTAAAAAGGTTGAACATAAATGTAAAGAAGTGTTACTTCAATTACCCATGGATTAGTGAAGTCACATCTAGAGTAGTGTCTACAGAATTTGTCTCCTTACTCAAGAAAGGACAGACATACCTAAAAGGGAATACACAAAGGCTCATTGGACTGTTTATGGGGCTGAGGAGATATTGAGGAAGATATTTGCTGATTCGCTATATTTGCTGATTTTTAGAAGAATGAGAGCTCAGGGATCAAATTGAAAGATAAAATTGTTACTGCATTTGACAGGAAATACAGACAAAAGTTCATGAATCTAGACAGAGTCACAGGCTGATATTCACTTTGTTCTTATATGAAATGTTTGGTTGAGGAACCTTAATGCCCTCAAAAAAACCAAAGATGCAGATGCTGGAAATCAGAAACAAAACAGAAATTGGTGGAAAAACTCAGCAGGTCTGGCAGCATCTGTGGAGAGAAAGCAGAATTAGTGTATTGGGTCCAATAGCCCTTCTTCAGAACTGATTGGAACGAGAAAGATTTTGGTGTATAGATTAAAAATGGAATGAAGGGAGAGGTGAGGGGTAAATGAAAGATGGAGCTTGAGCCCAGAGAAAGAGAAAACACCAGTTGGGCAGACAAAGGAATGGTAAACCTTCTGCTCCAGATCAAAGGGTAGCCATGGGCACCTGTATGGGCCCCAGCTATGCCTGTCTCTTTGTTGGCTACGTAGAACAGTCAATCTTCCGTTGTTACACCGGCACCACTCCCCACCTCTTCCTCCTCTTCATCTCATCAACATCCCGCCCCTCCGCCCTCAAACCCCTCCAACCGTAATAAGGACAGAACCCCCCTGGTGCTCACCTTCCACCCTATCAACCTTCGCATAAACCACATCATCTGATGACATTTCCGCCACCTCAAAATAGACCCCACCACCAGGGATATATTTCCCTCCCCACGCCTTTCCACCTTCCGCAAAGACCGTTCTCTCCGTGACTACCTGGTCAGGTCCATGCCCCCCGACAACCCACCCTCCCTTCCTGGCACCCTCCCCTGCCACTTCAGGAAGTGCAAAACCTGTGCCCACACCTCCTCCCTCACCGCCATCCAAGGCCCCAAAGGAGCCTTCCACATCCATCAAAGTTTTACCAGCACATCAACCAATGTCATTTATTGTAGTCGTTGCTCCCGATCTGGTCTCCTTTACATTGGAGAGACTGGACGCCTCCTAACAGAGTGCTGTAGGGAACATCTCCGGGACACCCGCACCAATCAACCCCACTGCCCTGTGGCCCAACATTTCAACTCCCCCTCCCACCCTGTCAAGGACATGCAGGTCCTGGGTCTCCTCCACAGCCGCTCCCTCACCACCCGACGCCTGGAGGAAGAATGCCTCATCTTCTGCCTCGGAACACTTCAACCCCAGGGCATCAATGGGGATTTCACCAGTTTCCTCATTTCCCCTTCCCCCACCTCATCCCAGCTCCAACCTTCCAGCTCAGCACTGCCCTCATGATCTGTCTTCCCTGCCTATCTTCCTTTCCACCTATCCACTCCACCCTCCTCTCTGACCTATCACCTTCATCCCCACCCCCAATCACCCATTATACTCTTTGCTACCTTGCCCCACCCTCCTCTCTAAACTATCACCTCCATCCCCACCCCCATTCACCTATTGTACTCTATGTTACTTTCTCTCAACACCCACCCCCCTCTCATTTATTTCTCCAGGCACCCTGCCTCTATTGCTGATGAAGGGCTTTTGCCCGAAATTTCGATTTTCCTGCTCCTCGGATGCTGCCTGACCTGCTGTGCTTTTCCAGCACCACTCTAATCTAGACAAAGGAATGGGTACAACTCAGCCTGAGAGAATGAATAGCTACTAATGGGGGCCATTAATGGCTAATAAAAGATTGATTGTAGTGTGAGCCCATGTGATGACATACCTGGGGTGTAAGGGTGGGTAAAGGGCATGGAAGAAGATGCTCAGACTCTAATATGAATGGACCCAATATTGAATCCAAAAGGCCGTGGAGTTCTCAAGTGGAAAATGAGATGCCTTTCTTCCAGCTTACGCTGCATTTCATTGGAGGACTGCACCAAGTCTTAGACAGACATGTTAGCCAGGAAATATGATGGTTTGTTGAAGTGGTAGGCAACAAAACATTCAATGTCATTAATGTGAATAGAATGTTCTACTAAGTAGTTGTCCAGTCCATGCTTTATCTCCCCAGTGTAGAGGAACCACATTGTGAGCAGCGAATACAGCAGATTACATTGAATGGAATACAGGTAAATTGCTGCTTCATCTGGAAGGTGTGTTTGGGGAGTTTGCATGGGGAGGAGAGAGGAAGTAGATAGGCTGATGTCGTAAATTATATGATTGCATAGAAAGGTACCATCAGGGTGTGGGGAGATGTGGGGCTGAAGGAGGAGTGGAGTAAGGTGTCCTGGAGGGAATGGTCCAAATGGAAGGCTGAAAAAAAAGGGAGGGGAATTTGTGTGGTAGTGGCATCCTATTGGAGGTGGCAGAAATGGCAGCTAATGATCTTTTGGATGTAAATGCTGGTGGGATAGGAAGTGAGGATGACCAGAAACTTAGCACTGTTGTGGGAGGGAAGAGAGGGTATTGAGACCAAAGTGCAGGATGTGGGTTGGACACGGCTGAGGGTCCTGTCAAGCATGGTGGTGGGGAATCCTTGGTTGAGGAAGATGGTGGACATCCTTGTAGAAGCTGGCATCATTGAAACAGATGTGATATAGATGGAGAAACTGGGAGAAAGGAATTAAATCTTTACAGGAAGCAGGATGTGGGGATATAAACTCAAGGTAACTATGGGGGTAGATGGACTTGTACTGGATATTGGTGACCAGCTTATCCTCAGAAATAGAAACAGAGATATTGAGGAAGAGAAGGGAAGAATTGCAGATGGACCAGATAAAGATGAGAGAGGAATGAATATTGGAAGTGAAATTGATAAACTTTTCCATTTCTGAATGCGAGGGGAAGCAGCACTGATGATATCATCAATGTACCTGAGAAAGATTGTCGGGGAAGGATCTGAGCAAGTCTAGTACAAGAAATGTTGCATGTACCCCACAAAGTGAAAGTCATATTTGGGGTCTATGCGGCACCCATGGCCAGAAAGTGGGAGGAGTTGAAGGAGAAGTTTGGCAAGCTCAGCCAAACAGAGGAGGCTGGTGGAGGATAGGGATGGTTTTAGGCCCAGTGAAACACAGAGGCCCCGAAGCCATATTGAGGAGGGATGGATGTGTAGAGAGATTGCACATCTGTTGTGAAGTGGAGGTGACAGTAACACGTGAACTGGAAATTCTGAAACTGATGTAGTGCATGAGAAGAATCTTGACTACAAGAGAGAAGGGACTGGACAAGGGGAGAAAAACATCAAGTCAAGGGAGGAAAAGATTAATTCTGTGGGGCAGGAGTGGGCCGGAACAATGTGCCTGCCTGGAGAGTCCTGTTTGTGGATTTTGGGATAAAAGTAGAAGTGACCTGTGCTTTGGTAATAAAGCCTGCCAACATGGGTGTCTCTGTTATTGTCTGGCACTACTGACCTCTGCATTGTGTAGGCTGAACACCAGCTCTCAGCCACCTTCTCCTATCTCCCCCTTACTTCCACCACTGAACACCAGGTATTTGTATCCACAACAGTCACTAACCTCATTTCATCTTGTGATCGCCCAACAACTGCCTCCAAGCTCATAATCCCCCAATGCTACAAAGCCCACTTCTACCTCCTTCCCAAATTCCAGATACATTGTTTTTGCCCTCTCCTGCCCCACAGAACTCATCTTCTCCTACCTTAGTTTTTCTCCCCTTGTCCAATCCCATCCCACTTACATCCATGATTTTCCTGATGCTCTACATTGGTTTCAGAATTTCCAGTTCGCAAGCTCCAGCTGCCTCCTCTCCACCATGGACATGCAATCCTTTTACATGTCCATCCTCCATCAGGATGGTCTCAGGGCTCTCCGTTTCTTCCTTGAAGAAAGACCTGAATCAATCACCCACTTCTGTCTGGCTGAGCTCGTCCTCACTTTGAACAACCTCTCCTTTAACTCATCCCACTTCCTTCAGGTCAAAGTGTTGACCATGGGTACCCACATGGACCCCAGTTATTCCTGTCTCTTTGTGGTGTACGTGGAAAATTCCTTGATCCAGACCTACTCCTATGATTTGCCTATATTTCATTCAATATAGTCATAGAGATGTAAAGCACAGAAACAGACCCTTTGGTCCAACTCTCCATGCCGAGATATCCCAACCCAATCTACTCCCATCTGTCAGCACCTAGCCCATATCCCTCGAAACCCTTCCCATTCATATACCCATCCAGATGCTCCATTTAAAAATGTTGCAATTGTATTAGCCTCCACTACTTCCTCTAACAGCTCATTTCATACACGTAACACCCTCTGAGTGAAAAAGTTGCATCTTTTGTATCTTTCCCCTCTCACCCTAAACCTATGCCCTCTAGTTCTGGACTCCCCCACCCCAGGGAAAGGACTTTGTCTATTTATCCTATCCATGCCCCGCATGACTTTATGAACCTCTATACGATCACCCCTCAGACTCCGATGCTCCAGAGAAAACAGCCCTAGCCTATTCAACCTCTCCCTATAGCTCAAATCCTCCAACCCTTACAACATCCTTGTAAATCTTTTCTGAACCCTTTCAATTTTCAAAACATCTTTCTGATAGGAAGGAGACCAGAATTGCATGCAATATTGCAACAGTGGTCCAACCAATGCCCTGTACAGCCGCAACATGACCTCCCAACTCCTGTACTCAATACTGTGACCAATAAAGGAAAGAATTCCAAACGCCTTCTTCACTGTCCTATCTACCTGCGACTCCACTTTCAAGGAGCTATGAACCTGAATTCCAAAATCATTTTGTTCAGCAACACTCCCTAGGACCTTACCATTAAGTGTATAAGTCCTGCTAAGATTTGCTTTCCCAAAATGCAGCACCTCACATATATCTAAATTAAGCTTCATCTGCCACTTCTCAGCCCATTGGCTCATCTGATCAAGATCTCATTGTAATCTGAGTTAACCTTCTTCGCTGTCCACTACACCTCCAATTTTGCTGTCATCAGCAAGCTTATTAACTGTACCTTTTATGCTCCCATTAAAATCATTTATGTAAATGATGAAAAGTAGTGGACCCAGCACCGACCCTTGCAGCACTCCACTGGTCACAGGCCTTCAATCTGAAAAACAACTGTACACCACCACCTTCTGTCTTCTACCTTTGAGCTAGTTCTGTATCCAAATGGCGAGTTCTCCTTGTATTCCATGAGATCTAACCTTGCTAGCCAGTCTCCCATGACGAACCTTGTCGAACGTCTTACTGAAGTCCATATAGATCACATCTACCACTCTGCCCTCAGCAATCCTCTTTGTTACTTCTTCAAAAAACTCAATCAAGTTTGTGAGACATGATTTCCCACGCACAAAGCCATGTTGACTATTCCTAATCAATCCTTGCCTTTCCAAATACATGTACATCCTGTTCCTCAGGATTCCCTCCAACAACTTGCCCACCACCGACGTCAGGCTCACTGGGCTATTGTTCCCTGGCTTGGCCTTACCACCTTTCTTAAACAGGCTAAGTATTCGTTGCTCACATTGTGTTCTCCTCTACATTGGGGAGACAAAATGTAAACTGGGCAACCAGCTTTACAGAACACTTTTGTTCCCTCTGCAAAAATGACCCCGAAGCTTCTGTTGCCTTCCACTTCAACACACCACTGTGTTCCCTGGCTTAATGAGCTCCAATGAAGCTCAGTGCAAAATGGAAAAATAACATCTCATTTTCCACTTGGGGACCAAAGCAACCTTTGGGACTCAGTATTGAGTTCAGTGTTTTGGGCCTGAGTACCTTCTCCCCTGACCTTTACTACAATGCCCACACACCAGGCTTTGTCATCATATGAGCTGCTACCACATCAATCTATTGTCAATTACAAATAGTCCCAATTAGCAGTTATTGATTCCACCAGGCTGTTCATTACCCATTCCTTTGTCTGCCCAGCTAGTATTCTCTCTCTCTCTGGGCTGCATCTCTACCTATTATTTACTCGTTTCCCCGTTCCCCCACCTCATGCCTTTAGTATATATACCAACCTATTCCTAGCTCCAATTAGCTCTGATGAAAGGTAACTAGACCTAAAACATTAACTCTGCCTTCTCTCCACAGATGCTGCCAGACCCAATGCACACAGGTTGGCTGTTCCGTACCCTATACAACAAGTGCTCTTCAAAAAGCTCTGTACCAGTGGCACAGTTCACTTCAGGTGATTTGACCCTTTTGTAACAGATCAGTAAATAACGCCATTAGCTCAGGTTGTGAGGACTTTGCTTAGATTGGCTGAGAGCTAAAGAGACTATCATCAGATGAGGTGGCCATTCAGTCAGTTTCCTCTCATATGAATGAACTGGTGTTTTTAGACCAGGCTGCCTGGACTGCAGCCAACGTAAAAACTACACCTTTCATAAACACACAGCTCTCTGACAAATACCATCCTTGTTTTCCGTCTCAGGAGGTTGAAGGACTTTGGGATATAATTTTATACTCCATTTGTAGGGCGCATGCAGGGGCATCCAACATAAATCGTTCTTTAAGGATTTACATTTTCAACTGTTTGGTTAAAAGCTTTTTTTATTTACTTGAGAAAGCATGTGTCAAGCACAAATAGCATGAATTCACTGTTCCTCACCCAGACAAAGAAAGAAGTGAAGGAAAGAAAGACAAAAGGATTTGACTGACTGACTCACATTTCTTTCACAATCTCATGACCTTTAATGCACACAGGTGCCAAGCAATGACCATCTTGAAAAACTATAATCTAATTATAACCCCTTGACATTCAACAGTATTATCTTAACTGCTTCCCTCTCTGTTGGCATCCTTCAGGTTACCATTGATCAGAAATTGATCTGGGCTTATCATATAAATACTGTGGTTACAACTGGGGTCAAATTCTGGGAATTCTGTGGTGAGTAATTCACCTCCTGGTTGGTCAAAGCTATTAGTTATCAATGTCAGGAGTGTGTTGGAATACTCTTCCCTTGTCTGCGTGGAGTACAGTTCCAACAACATTCAGGAATATTGAAACCATCCAGGTCAAAGCAGTTGCTTAAGTGGTACAACATCCAGTACCTTCAACGTTTACTCCCTCTACTATTGGCAGATCAAAGCAGCAGTGAGCACCATTTCGAAGATGCAATGCCACAATTCATCAAGGCTCCTATGACTTCACCTCCAAACCTATGGCTTTAACCACCTATAAAGATAAGGGCAGTCGGTGCATCAACTGGTTCCCGTGTAAGACACTCTCCATCCTGAATTTGAAATATATCACTGTTTCTTTACTGTCACTCAGCCAAAAGCTCATATCTCCCCACAAAACAGCTGTGCTTGTGTATATACACCACCTGGACTGCAGCTGTTAAATAAGTTCATCATTACTTTCTCAAGGGTAAATTGGGATAATAAATGCTGGGCTTTGTCAACAAAACCCACTTCTTTTTAATGAATTAAAAAGAAGACTGAAATCACTCCTGAAGCACTCTAGATATCACCATATAGCTATTAACCCTATTTACTGTACATATTGTGAACAACTTTTTTAAAACTCCATGCAAAGTCCATGCATTTGGACACCAGGTGGGTGGTCTTGATGGGAGTAATCCTCTCCACTCAACATATCCTCATACAGCAGGAAAATTACGGCTAATGTCTTTTTGTCCAGAAGTACTCTCTTTTTTCATTATAACCTTTGAAATGTTTGGATTGAATGTTCCAATTTCACTCTGAGAAACTTGTGCTTTAGAAGTCTATATTTATCATCTATTATTAGAATGTTCTTTTTGTGGTATTTATTTTTTTCTCTCCATTAACGTCTTCTACCAAACATGGAAATCTGTCGTAAACACTATTTCTGGTGGGAGGAACATCCAATTAACCTTTGGATCTCAGCCAATAGTTCTCATCAGAATCTTGAAGACAAAGTGTTGTGACACTTTCTCTGATTCTCTGTCCCTCCCTTACTTTCTTGGCATTAGAATATGATAAACCAGTTAGGAGGGACAAACTGATTCATTTCCTTGTTCAATTCTTTGGCTTACCACAACAAAATATAATTTTAAAAGAAAGTGGTATTAGCCATTTTTTATATTATTTCTTTGCTTGTACCCCCAAAGTCAGAAACAAGTCAGCCAGCTTCCTTATGTGTAGAAAAAAGAAATAAAGTAAAATAAAGAATGTGATATATTTTGAATAAAAAAACTTACTTAAGCAAAGATTGTTAACAAAAGATTTAAAATGTGCAAAAATAGCCAAGTACCCTTGTTAAAAATGAAAACACAGGCATAAACACATGGATAACAAAACACTTCACTACATTAGCTTAAAGATACTTTGACAAAGTAACAGCTAAATGCACAAAAAAAAATCAGATTGTCTAAATGCTGGTCTGCACCTGAAATCACAAGCTTGTGACTCTGGGGTTCAGTAATGAATAGTTGAATTCTCTTTTTGTTCAAACAGTGCCATAGATTTAGGCATCTCCTTTAAGAAATCTCCACTCGTGACAATGAGATCTTCCAGGGTATTTCCAACTTGCTTTAGTGACAAAGGTTTCAGGGAGAAGATATAGGTTGTTTCCCTGTGGTAGGTCTTCTCTGACTATCTTCCAAAACCATAGTCATTACATCCACAAACAATCAAACCAGGTGGTATGACCTCCTCTGAAGAGGTTGTAGATTCAGTGATTTCATTCAAGCAGCTGGTATTCTGTACAAATGCAATGTTTTTGTTGCTGGTGTGGCTAGGTACCTTTGTTTTAAAAATTCTCCTTTTATCTACCGGAAGGATGTTGTGAAACTTGAAAGGGTTCAGAAAGGATTTACAGGGATGTTGCAAGGGTTGGAGGATTTGAGCTATATGGAGCAGCTGAATAGGCTGGGGCTGTTTTCCCTGGAGCGTCGAAGGCTGAGGGGTGACCTCATAAAGCTTTATAAAATCATGGGGGGGCGGGGGGGGGGGCATGGACAGGGTAAATAGACAAAGTCTTTTTTCCTGGGTTGGGGGAGTCTAGACCTAGAGGGCATAGGTTTACAGTGGGAGGAGAAAGATATAAAAGAGCCGTAAGGGGCAACTGCCACCCTGCCTACCCATTGTAGGCCCACACAGAACATAGGAAAGCAAACTTGGCCAAACCAAACCAGAAACACCCAGCATGCCTCAGCAGTGACCAAACAGGCTGACACGTGAAATCAGATGGAACTATAGTCAATTGCGGATAAGGAATTACACTTTCCAAAAGACACTAACAACACACAGATATCCCAAAGTCCTGAGGGCAGTCTCATAACACAGCAATACCAAAGCCACTCAAAGGACAGGTCAGACGGAGAATACCAAAGAGCCTCACTCCCAGGACAGGAACAGTGGAAGCACCTTACTGTTTCAAAAGAAACACTCTCACCTCCTTGCAAAGAGAGCTGCAATCTCCTGAGCCCATCAAGAACTCATTGATACTGTCAGGATGTTACATTGTGTCAACAATTAGGACATTCTTCTGATAAGTGTTTTTCAATTATCATCATTGTAACTGGATTACTTAATTTCCAAATACATTGTACAAGATTCCTATAAAACCTGGCTTCATCCTCAGCTCAGGGAAGAGAATTTTTGGCTACCTGGACAGACTGTCTGTGCTGTTTCAGTTTAGTCACTTTCTCTTCCGCAATATAGCCGTACCAATAATTTCACTTTAAACTGTGCTTTGTGATCTCTAATTTATCGGGCTAATTTCTCTGACACAGACGCTTCAGCTCAGACCCTGATATCCTAACCTAATCTAGTCCCATTTGCCAGCACTTGGCCCATATCCTCTAAACTATATCTAGTTGGCATGGACGGGTTGGACCGAAGGGTCTGTTTCCATGCTGTATATCTCTATGACTCTATGTCTTATAAAAAAAAGGTGTGTTGTGTGGTGCACCATACTTGTGAAACAAATCCAAGGAAATGTGCTCCATAATTAACTTCCGCCATCCCAGCAAGCCAGGCGGGTTCTTAGACACCCAACTCATCAGAATGTTCTTCTGTGCACAGTAAGTAAAAATATTAAGTAGTTTCTTCCCATGCCCTTCTAAAGATGATGAATTCAGTAGTCCGAGAAGGAGAGATGTTGGGTCTACTTTAACTTCAGTCCTCAATACCTTCCCTATCTCTCCTGCCACAGCGCTTCAATAAACACGGAGCCTGTGGCATGCCCAGAAGCAGTGGGTAAGAGTACCAACACTTATTTCGCATTTGGGGCACATTGGATATGCCCTTTTTTAAAACTTTGCCAGACGGTCTGGTGCCAGATGAACCCTGTGCAGAACTTTTAACTGCATAGCACATATCCTATTACAAATTGAGATTTTTCGCATGTTCTCTCATTTGTCCTTTCGTGTTTCAGAAGAGATGTCGCTCCTAGCTCTTGCTCCCATACCTCACATAACTGGTAAATATCCTGCCAGGCCCTGCTACCCCAGTAGGCAATAGAGGGCACCAACTGAAAGGGTGCTTGTGGCGCTTAGCAACAACCTCTCTGTATCGGGTTTATAGGGCTTAGTGAGAAATGTAGTCTTCTTCTGGATGAAATCCCTAACCTGAAAACAATGGAAAAGATCTCTGTTGGGCAGCCCGTATTTATGGCTTAGTTGCTCAAAAGAATCATAACCTCCCCCTCAAATAAGTCTCCCGAACTGGAAACTCCTCTTGCTGCCCATATTTGAGTCCATCATCTCTGGTCAGAACCTTGGCATACCAACTATGGGAATGAGTGACAAAGTCTTGGATAAGCAACCCTCACTTTGACGCATCGCCCTCCATGCCTTCACTGTACTAATAACAATTGGGTTCCGGCAGTGGTCCATAACTGTCCTCATCTTATCAATGAACAACAGGTTAATAAGAGGGCACTTTGTCTGGGACGCCTCAATATCCAGCCATATCGAGTCCGGATCGTTACCTGCCCAATCACACACAAAGCACAGCGTGGAACTCAATTGATACAGCCTGATGTCTGGGAAATCAACTCCTCCCCATCCTTGAGGCAACTGCAATTTGATAAGTTTGATGAGGGGCTGCCCACGATGCAAGACAAAGGAACTAAATCAACCCATAAGTTTCCGCAACGTTGAACTGGGAAACATTATAGGGAGCATACGCATGGGATAAAGCAAACGAGGGAGGACATTTATCTTAATGAAGGCTATTCGGCCCTACCACGAAATTGGAGGAGCGTCCCACCTCTGGAGATCCCGCCTAATATTGTCGAGCAGGTGAGCAAAATTAGTCCCAAATAACCGATTAAACATGGGGGTAATAAAAATGCCGAGGTATCGGAAACCTGCCCGTGACCACTTAAAGGGGAATCTCGGGCCACCGTCAACCTCTGGCACTTCCTTGAGGTTCCCCAAAGACATAGCCTCCAACTTTGCAAAGTTGATCTTATATCCTGAAATAGCCGCAAATGAATTGATACATTGTATCAATTGGGGTACAGAGGTCATCATGTCCAATAAAACAGAAGGACATTGTGAGCCCTCGATCCCACTTCTGGAGCGGTTATGTGGATGTTCTGACGAATGGGTTCGGCCAGCAGCTCTATCACCAACATAACAACAGTGAGAGAGGGCAGCCTTGACAACTATCCCTGCCAATCCTAAGGTTCCCAGAATTCACCCTGCGGCCAGAGGGTGGTGATGTAAAACCTCCACCCACCTAGCAAAGACCCCACCCAACCCAAACTGCAATAAGACATGAAAAAGATATGGCCATTCCACCCAGTCAAATGTTTTTTCTGCATCTAAGGAAATCACCAACCCCTGGATCGATCATTGCTGACATGCTTGGATAATGTTATTAGAGGACCCTTATAAAACCTGTCTGATCCTCTTTGACAATATAGGGCAACACATTTTCCAATCTCAGCGCCAGGATCTTCCACATATTCTTGAAATCTGAATTTAATAGAGAGATGAGCCTGTATGAGGCACAATCATCAGGAACATTTCCCTTCTTAAGAATGAGGGAAATATTAGCTTCTCTCAAAGATGATGGTAAGCATTCAGGCATATAGGAGTGATTGTACATTTCCAGCAACAGCCCTGACAGAATCTCTATAAACTCCTTGTAAAAAACACCCAGGGGACCATCAGGGTCAGGCGCTTTCCCACTCTGCAGTTTCCTAGCTGCCTCCAGTAATTCCTGAACTGTCAAGGGGGATTTAGGAGAGGAGTCTGTTCCAGGGTTACCCCCGGGAGGCTGAGGCTCTTAAAAAAGGCTTCCATCTTGGCCCTCCTATCCTTGCAACCTTCAGACTGATACAATTCAGAGTAAAGACTCCGAAATGGCTCATTACTCCTTTTGGCGTCGTATGTAAGGACCCTGGTGCTGCCTCTATTGCAGTAATGGATTAGGGAGCATAATTTTTCCTAGTCAGATATGCTAAATACTTCTCTGGCCTATCCTCATACTTTGTCTAGCAGCCTTTGTCTAGCAAAAGCAAGTTCTTTCTTTGCAGTTTGTATAAGTATTGAATTCAAAGTAGCCTGAAGAGCCATGATCCGCTGTAACTTGATCACTGAAGGCCTTGCAAAATGTGCCGCCTCAGCAGCTTTCAGCTGTGTCTCAAGTAGATGCTCTCCCTTCAGTCGTTGATTACAGAGGAAGAAGTGCTGGTATCTTGAAACGGTTAAAGGTGGATAAATCCCCAGGACCTGATCAGGTGTACCCGAGAACTCTGTGGGAAGCTAGAGAAGTGATTACTGGTCTTCTTGCTGAGATATTTGTATCATTGATAGTCACAGGTGAGGTGCCAGAAGACTGGAGGTTGGCAAACGTGGTGCCACTGTATAAAAAGGGCGGTAAAGACAAGCCAGGGAACTATAGACCGGTGAGCCTGACCTTGATGGTGGGCAAGTTGTTGGAGTAAATCCTGAGGGACAGGATGTACATGTATTTGGAAAGGCAAGGACTGATTCGGGATAGTCAACATGGCTTTGTGCTTGGGAAATCATGTCTCACAAATTTGATTTGAGTTTTTTGAAGAAGTAACAAAGAAGATTGATGAGAGTAGTAGATGTGATCTATATGGACTTCAGTAAGGTGTTCGACAAGATTCCCCATGGGAGACTGATTAGCAAGGTTAGATCTCATGGAATATAGGGAGAACTAACCATTTGGATACAGAACTGGCTCAAAGGTAGAAGACAGAGGGTGGTGATGGAGGGTTGTTCTTCAGACTGGAGGACTGTGACCAGTGGAGTTCCACAAGGATCAGTGTTGGGTCCTCTACTTTTTGTCATTTACATAAATGATTTGGATACGAGCAGAAGAGGTACAGTTAGTAAGTTTGCAGATGACACTGAAATTGGAGGTGTAGTGGACAGCGAAGAGGGTTACCTCAGATTACAACAGGATCTGGACCAGATGGGCCAATGGGCTGAGAAGTGGCAGATGGAGTTTAATTCAGATAAACGCGAGGTGCTGCATTTTGGGAAAGCAAATCTTAGCAGGACTTATACACTTAATGGTAAGGTCCGAGGGAGTGTTGCTGAACAAAGAGACCTTGGAGTGCAGGTTCATAGCTCCTTGAAATTCCTGGTGTCACAAGGAATTAAGGGCTACGGGGAGAATGCGGGTAAGTGGAGTTGAAATGCCCATCAGCCATGATTGAATAGCGGAGTGGACCCGATGGGCCGCATGGCCTTACTTCCACTCCTATGTCTTATGGTCTTAAAGTGGAGTCGCAGATAGATAGGATAGTGAAGAAGGCGTTTGGTATGCTTTCCTTTATTGGTCAGAGTATTGAGTACAGAGGTTGGGAGGTCATGTTGGGGCTGTTACAGGACATTGCTTAGGCCACTGTTGGAATATTGCTTGCACTTCTGGTCTCCTTCCTATCAGAAAGATGTTGTGAAACTTGAAAGGGTTCAGAAAAGATTTACAAGGATGTTGCCTGGGTTGGAGGATTTGAGCTATCGAGAGAGGCTGAACAGGCTGGGGTCTGAGTTTTCCCTGGAGTGTCGGAGACTGAGGGGTGACCTTATAGAGGTTTACAAAATTATGAGGGGCATGGATAGGATAAATAGACAAAGTCTTTTCCCTGGGGTTGGGGAGTCCAGAACTAGAGGGCATAGGTTTAGGGTGAGAGGGGAAAGATATAAAAGAGACCTAAGGGGCAATGTTTTCACGCGGAGGGTGGTACGTGTATGGAATGAGCTGCCAGAGGATGTAGTGGAGCCTGGTAAAATTGCAACATTTAAGAGGCATTTGGATGGGTATATGAATAGGAAGGGTTTGGAGGGATATGAGTCGGGTGCTGGCAGGTGGGACTAGATTAAGTTGGGATATCTGGTCGGCATGGACGGGTTGGACCGAAGGGTCTGTTTTCATGCCGTACATTTCTATGACTCTATGACTCTTGCCAAATAGGAAATAGCTAATCTCCTAGTAAAGCGATCTCCGATAGCATAGACAGACAACTAGCCATGCCTGAGTTGATAATCAAAAACTCCTGAAACTCCCTCAAAAAGTATTCCACACATTTTGCATCCTTAAGAAGAAATGGTTCCAGACACTGCAACCGTACCCCTTCACTCTTGGCCTGAACCTCCAAATATACTGCTGCGTGATCAGAGATAGCTATGTTCCCCATTTTACAACCCATAATCAAAGCCAGAAGGGTCAAGGGAACCAAAAAAAACACAATCCTCATGTGACATTTATGGGGGTTTGAAACAAAGATGATGTCCCCGCCGGTAGGGTGAATATATCTCCAAATATCCACCAGCCCCAACTCCTCACATAAGTCAGCCATCTGTTTGGCTTACAAAAAAATAGTTGAGGGCCCCCTAGGATCCTGTCCACTGTTGGATTCAAAAGACAATTAAAATCCCCCCCCTATAATAATGTGCTGTGCTGCAAAGGCATTCAACTTAGAAAAGGTACTGACCAAAAATTTGAGGGGATGCACCGGAGGACAGTAAACATTTAAAATGCCATATTCCTCCCATGTATCAGGGCCTGAAGTATCACAAACCACCCTTGCTCATCTTTCACCCGCTCTAATAATGTGAACAGAGGATTCTTCTTGATAAGTACAACCACTCCCCTACTTTTAGTAGTAAAGGATGAAAAGAATACCCGATTATAGCCGTCCTGTTGTAACTTCATGTGTGTCCGATCATCAAGATGGGTTTCCTGCAACAGAGTGATTTCAATACTTTCCCTCTTAAGGCTAGAAAGCACTTTTTTTCCTTTTAACAGGCAAATTACTTCCCTTGATGTTCCAGGTGCACCATTTAACAAGACATTTACTGAGACCCTTGAACCCCTCTGAGGAAGAACCCTGCTTGCAATGCACCGAGCACAAATAAATGGAGACTCATAGAATCACAGAATTGTGTATTCAAAAACTATTCTAATCAGAATGACAAACAACTATTGCTACCAAAAAACTACAAGGAAAACCAACCATAAAACCTTGAATGGGAGACTCTCCCACCTGCCCATAGGGGGCTCTCACCCTACCCATCCCCCCCTGCACAGCTCCTTCAGGCCCAGACTGTGCCCCAACCTTAGGCAAAATAAAAGTAAATAAACAAGGAGATGATCCTTATGCCAACAAAAGAAGACAAAGTCAGGAAAAGCACTCCACCCATTCACGGCTCCATGTCACCCCTATTTGTGACTAAAAGAGAAAAAGAACAAAAAAAAAGGGTAAACAACAAATGGCACCTATAAAATTTCCCATGATAAAATTCGATTATAAATATTTAATAGGAACAACATATTCCAAGACTTTTGTTTTTTTTAAAAAAAGATACTATTAGGGAGAGAGAAAAGAAGGGAAAAGGGAAAACACAGGGAAAGAAGGAAAAGAGGACAAACATTAACCGTATTCTTCTGACCAGTCTTCAGACTATTTTAAAGTGTCTACAAAGTTCTTACCTTTATCTGCCGAGTCAAATGTATAAACTGAGTCTTCCTGGCTGACACGGAGCACTGCGGGGTACCTCGTGGAGTACTAGATGCTCAGGTTCCTCAGCCTCGTTTTTTTAAATAAATATTTTTATTGAAAAGCTTTTTTAAATCTTTGCTCAGCCTCTTTTTAACTTAATCGAAGAAATTTGTCTTCCAAATTACAGCAGCTGAAAAATCCTGGAAAAACACGATTTTTGACCCCTTGTGCAACATTGCCTGTGGATCTTTCCCTGGTAATCTAGAGGCTTCTATCACTTTTTCCTTGTCCTTATATGTGTGGAAGTGTACTCGGACCGGGCGAAGGTGCTATACCAGCCCAGACCAGCGCACCACCACCCGATAGGGCCTTACAATGTGCAGCCGTCCAGATTTAATTTGAATGGTCAGGAACTGTGGCAGCCAGTTGCCCACCATCCTCACCCTCCAGGAGCCTGACAATCCAAAGATTTGTCCTCTGACCTCAATTTTCGAGGTCGTCAACCTGGTCTCACAAGGCCTGCCCTTCCTGCTCCAGCACCTGGATCCATCCAGACGAGGAGTCAATCGCCGCTTCCGAAGCCATAGGTTCAACCCTCCACCTTCTTCATCCGCTCCCAGAAGCCCTGGAGCTCCCCTTCATGTTTCTGCAGTATGGACGCAATGGGTTGCACCTGGGCACATATCTCCTCAAATGCAGCCTCAAACTTGGCGGAAAGTCTTGCCATCGACGCTGACAATTCCTGTGAGTCCATGAGGTCCCCTGGGGGTTTGGGAGAGGCTGCTACTGTGTCCTCCTTGCTGCTGTTTGCTCACTCCTTTTCCTTTTCATATCCCTCCCACTCTAAATTGTCAATGAAAATGTGCTCTTCAAGTTTTTAAATAAACAATTCCTCCATATAAGTTGGCCAGGTATGGTAAAACAAAACACCAGTATGCCTTGGCTGTTAGGCAGAGCTGTCCACAGCAGTTCTACTGAATCGCCGCCATCTTGCTGAGTCCCTCAAATCGTTCCCTTTTTAACATTGCTACAGCCAGTGCATTCCTCATTATAATGTGATTTGGAGACGCCAGTGTTGGGACTGGGGTTTACAAAATTAAAAATCACACTACACCAGGTTATAGTCCAACAGGTTTAATTGGAAGTACTATGAAGGAACAGCGCTCCGAAAGCTAGTGGTTCCAATTAAACCTGTTGGACTATAAGCTGGTGTTGTGTGATTTTTAACTATGTACACTTCATAACATTTCACCATGTAAAGAAATTCTCATCTTACCTGTGTTTTTGCCAGTTTTCTTCAATGTATGCATTCTATTACAGATCCCACTCCCCACCCCACCCCCACTAGTGTAATTAGTTTCTCCTTTATTACTCTGTTGAAATCCTTCTTAATTTGGAACAATTCAACTCAATATTATTGGCAGAAGCTATGGGATGAGTCACTTCACTGAGCCTTCTTGGCTGGAAAATGTTGCATGATAATGAGATAATGGGATACTTTAAAAAAAAACTAGAATGCATGTAATGAAAGTAAATCCGAGATAATTTTAAGTGACTGATATCTGAAGGTAGGTTGATTTTGGAAATCATATACAAGATAGCAATTTTCTTTTGTGAAACTAGAATCTAGATTAATCTCACCACACAACGACTTCACTTTAATCAATAACAAAATAATTCCTACTTAAAGTGAAAGACTTGAATTTCTATAGCACCTTTCACAATTTCAGAATGTTCAAATAATCTTTAAAGTCAACGATGTACTGTTGAAGTGTAGATGTGGAGATGCCGGTGTTGGTGTGGGGTAGACAAAGTTAAAAATCACACAATGCCAGATTAATGTCCAACAGGTTTATTTGAAAGCATTGATTTTTAAATTTGTTGAAATATACTCCCTGTTGAAATCGAGGAGACATGGCAGTACACAGCAAGCTTCCACAATCACCACTGTTACAATAATCATAGAATTTATTTTGTTCTAAAAATATGCATGCTGTCAAAGTTTTTCATTTTGCACTCACCAGGTCAGACTCGAGAATGGTAAAAACAAGGACTGCAGATGCTGGAAACCAGATTCTGGATTGGTGGTGCTTGAAAAGCACAGCACAGGCATGTATTCCTAATGAAGGGCTTTAGCCCAAAACGTCGATTTTACTGCTCCTCGGATGCTCCCTGAACTGCTGTGCTTTTCCAAGCACAAGAATGCTAAGTTTCAAAGAGAGCAACAAATTATACTGCATGAAAAGAAATATAACCAAACAGCACACCTTTTTTTTAATTTAACAGGAGCACATGGGACTTTGGTTCCCTGGTATACTCTCCTTGGCAATGCCTCAGTCAAGTAGAGTCAACTTGCCAATCGATCTCTATACTTTTTGCATGCAACGCAGAAGCAGAAAAAGGGGAAAGGGGGAAGCTCAAAAGGGAAGGCTTATGATAGGATGGATGACAGGAGAAATTAATTGACAAAATGGATGTTGGAATAAGCTAAAGTGGGATGGTAACAAGACAAGAATCATTCACAACTGCAATGTGAAAAATATGGGAGCAGTAATTATGATTTTTTTTGAACACGATGAGTAGAAAGGGTTTAAAGATTGTGTTCTTGATAGAGAAGGTGTTATCCTTTGAGCTTCATTGGAAGAGCTTGGGAGTCTGAGGGCAGAAATGTCAGTGTGGGAAAATTAAAATGACAGGCAACTGTGAGTGTGGGGATGTGTTTGCAAACTGACAGAATAGGTTGCTTCCCTTCAATGTAATAGATGGCAAATCCAACTATAGATCTGAAAGAAGACAGGATCATTTACACGGGGAAAAACATCTACGTGTTGACAAAGACACCATCACACAGTCTGGTAATGGATGTTTTTTCAAAGATTTCTACATATCATCTTTTCCATGAAATGGAGGTATAAACAACTTTCAAAATGACTTAACACTCTGCAACTCCAAATCTTAAAATGAAATCCGACTGTAACATAAACAAGTAGAATTTAAATAAATTTTACTGATAAGAAGCTGCCAATGAGTTTCTTTTGGTTGGATATATTATGAAATCTCAGAACCCATTGCTTCCAGTCTGCACGTACTGTGCTTTTTTTTATCCTGGCTATCTGCCTGGGCAATGCTCAATGTAAGAAATTGCATTTTTTAAAATTTAAAGGAACAGTGCGCTTAGTATAACAAACTCTAATTTCAGAATGACATAAGAAATGTACTCTTAACAATATTGGTTGAATTAGAAATTATTCTTTCGCGTGGGAAAGAAATGGAAAGGTGGTGTAATTGTGGTAATGTCACTGAACTCATAATCCGGAAGGCCAGGTTAATGTTCTGGGACCAAGAATTTGATTCTCAACAAGGCAGATGGTGAAATTTGATTTCAATAAAATTTAGCATAAAGAGCAGGCCTAATGGTGATGTAACCATGATCAATTGTCGATCAATTGTCAACAATGATCAAAAACTGGCCTTGAGGTTATGAAATTTGCTGTCCTGACCTCGGTCTGGCCTTTGTGTGACTCCAGACCCACAGCAATGTGGTGGATTCTGAACTACCTTCTAGCCTATCAAGGCAGCCAAAATGCTGCCAAACCAGCAAAGTCCGTGTCCTGCAAATTAATTAAAAGAAAACAACCCACAGTTGAACCACTTAGACTAAAAAGGTGACCGTTTTGATCCTGGTTTTATTTTTTCTTGCTTGACCTTAAACAAAAAACTCAAAAAGCCCAACAATTAGCATTAGTATTCATGGTTAATCAGGATGGGGGTGGGGGGTTGGAGATGTTGAGAAATAAACCAAAGTTATTCAGAATTAATTGTTGTTAAGTGTGGTATGTACTTACAGGCATGCTTACAGTCATAGAGCACAGAAACAGGCCCTTTGGCCGAATTTGCCCATGCCAGTTAGGTTTACACTGAACTAGTCTCTTTGCCTGCATTTGGCCTCTATCCTTCTAAACCTTTTCTATCCATATACCTGGGAGAAAGTGAGGACTACAGATGCTGGAGTACCAGAGTTGAAAAATGTGGAAAAACACAGCAGGCCAGGCAGCATCTGAGGAGCAAGAGAATCGACGTTTCGGGCATAAGCCTGAAGGAGGCCTTATTTTTTCAACTCTATTCATATACCTGTCCGAATATCTTTTAAACATTTTAATTGTACGTCTCTATCACGTCCTCTGGTTTGTTGATGGTTAATAACTGATTGCAGCATAAAGTCTGATCAGCATTAAATAAATAAACTCTCGGGTTCCAAATTCCAGTTGACATTTTCCTGGAGGTTATATCGCATAGAACTCCTGCTGCCTATTCTCCTGTCATTGGTCCATCCCTATGTCAAATTACTTTCTCACAGCCAATTGAAGAGTGAGCAGGTTCTTCATTTTCTGTTAGTCAAACAGACAACAGACATTTTCCAAATATGCAATATTTTTAATCATGGAAGTGTCGAAAAGATGGAAAACGCATCCAAATGTTTTAGGTTTTAATGATTTTTCTTCTGGATTACAAGCAGTAGTGTTCAAGAAATTAATTTGGAAATACTGTAAGTCAAAGCACCTCAATTACGCACCTATTTTAAACTGCAATTAAGATTTCTGCCTCTATGGTCCTTTCAGGCAGTAACTTCCTGATATGCATCATTCTCTGGATGATAAAGAAAAACAACTCCCCTCCAATCTTTTCACTAATTACTATAAATCCATGCTCCTGTTTATTGATTTCCTTGCAAATGCAAGTAAATCTTTCCTATCAACACTATCCAAGATCTCACAATTTTTCACACCTCAGTTAAATCTCCCCTGAGTCCCCACTGTTCCAAAGAAAACTCCATCTTCACTAATCTTTCTTTATAGCTAAAATTTGTCAATATGTCAATCCCTGCAATGCCTCACCTTCCTGCATCAAAGGTAAAGTGGGCAAGTGCTTTTTCACTTTACTGAAGGATGCTTCATTGTTCCTTCAAATGTCAATTGTTCCACCAACAAAGCTTTTACAACAATTTTAAATGAAAGTCATAAAACCATTGAATATTCCAGCACAGGAGGAAGCCATTTGTCCAATCATGTCCATCTAGCACTGGCTTGAGAAGGCTGCTCTTCACTAGGAGCAAAAGAAACTGGAGAAGCATCAGATGAAAATGAAGCAGATCAAAGTGAAAGCAATGTAGAACACCAGCTAACCTGGAGGAGGAGAGGAGGCTGCTGCCTTGCCAGAGTTTAAACTCACACCAAATTGAAATGTTTGATTTCATGAATAAAAAGGTAACCTCGTTGCATTTAGATAATTGATCAGCAATTTATACAGCAAGCTCCACACCTGACATTTAAAAACTTGGCAAAATGCATTTTTCTCCAGCTTACCCAACATCTCATCTTCGATTCTGCATAAATTTCAACAGAGTAGCTTTGGGACTGGATGTCATCTCATCCAACCCTATTTGCCAACTTCAACCAACACTGGATATGAAACCTTGAGAATTGAAGTATGGTGATTTACAGTCTGCAACAAGCCAAACAGTAGTATGTATTAGTGATTTTATTGTGGTATTTGTGGGAGGGTAATTTACTGATCCATGGGTTTATCACATAATTTCCAGATGGTCATCAATGCAGACATCAGTTAGGTTTATCTCAGGCTGTTATCTGCATCTGTTTGCAGAATTTGATTATGAAAGGATCTAATTTCCCTTGCTGGCTGGTGTCATTAGTGAATTCATTGGCAACACAGGCTGTCATTGCACAACCCGAAACTAAGGAGTAGATTAAGAGTTTTGGGTTGGCTTGGTTCAGGTATGTGCTGAAGATACATTGAAAACTGAGTCAGAAAATCATAACATGCAAAGAAGCCTTTTGGAGGGCAGGCTTTCATGGTAGAAAGCAGCGCACCACTGATCAAAACTGACCTTAGGTAGGGCCACATTAAGAAAGCCCTGCATTTGGGAGGAAAATGTTTTCCAGAGATTCTGCACTTTTGCCTCAACCCCCTTCCTCCTTGTCATTATTTTCCTGGAATTTCATATTTGGACTTAAGGCAAAAGAAAGGTTAGTGCAAGTTGAACTCCTCTTAATATAGATACATGTAACAATTATTACTATTATACAGGCATTGTAGCCAACACATATACGTCAGGGATACTTACAAAAAAATGGAAAAAGAAAATTAACCTCCTACAGTCTATATTGATATGATCGGTCTCTCAGGGGTATGGCAACTCCTAGAAGTCTATCTCCTCACCTGAGGAATCTTTTCTAGTTCAATCTCATGTCATGAGGGGCAAAGATAAGGTGAAAAGCCAAGTTTATTTTCCCCTAGGCGGGGGAACCCAAAACTAGAGGGCATTAGATTTAAGGTGACAGGGGAAAGATTTACAAAAGGCCTGAGAGGTAACTCTTTCACACAGAAGGTGGTGCATACATGGAATGAGCTGCTGAAGGAAGTGGTGAAGGCTGGTACAATTGCAACATTTAAAAGGCATCTGGCTGGGTATATGAATAGGAAGGGTTTAGTGGGATATGCACAATATGATGGCAAATGGGTCTAGATCAGGTTGGGATGTCTGGTCGGTGTGAACGAGTGGACCAAAGGGTCTGTTTCCATGCTGTATGACTCTATGACATATCCATGGCCCTGCAAATGTTTTGGTGTGCAGATAATCATGCAATGCCTCTCTGAGAACGTCAATGGAATCTGCCCTGAGCATACTCTGGGGCAGCGCAAAGCAAGCAGAAAACAACCCAGAGTCATGTCTTTCTTTAATGCTGGTTGCCAACAGGACTCTGCTGCAGACTAGCCTTCTATGGCTAGAGACTGGCAACGCTCCAAACAACTTTGCACCCAGAGGCACGCGGTCTTGCCCACGCTGAAGGGGGCGTGACCGACGGTCGTGACGTCACTCGCATGCGCGGCGGGCTGTGTGTTGCTGGGCGCATGCGCATTGGTGTCGGGAGCGATGGGCGGTCGGTTGGCTGAATGAAGCAGTTCGGTCAGTGAACTGAAGGTAAGCCGTCGGTTCTTCGGACCTCAAAAGGTAATGGTCAGCTCTTATTGATGGCGACGTGGTGGGCTTGGCTTGTCCAGAAATGTTCAGTCGTTGTTAACGGGTTCGAGCGGCAGCACGAGAAACTCCTGCACTTAAGGAAAGCGACGCTGGGGGGAAAAGTCCAGTCACCTGTGGAATGAGAGCAATGCAGGCAGAGCTGGGGGAAAAGTCCAGTATTTCTGTAATAATAACAATGCAGTCACGGCTGGGTATACGTTTGGTATCCTGTGCAATGACAGCAATGCAGGCAGAGCTGGGGGGAAAAGTCTAGTAACCTGTGGAATGAGAGCAATGCAGGCAGAGCTGGGGGAAAAGTCCAGTATCTCTGTAATGATAACAATGCAGGCAGAGCTGGGGGGAAAAGTCCAGTCACCTGTGGAATGAGAGCAATGCAGGCAGAGCTGGGGGAAGAGTCCAGTAACCTGTGTAATGAGAGCAATGCAGGCAGAGCTGGGGGGAAAAGTCCAGTATCTCTGTAATGATAACAATGCAGGCAGAGCTGGGGGGAAAAGTCCAGTCACCTGTGGAATGAGAGCAATGCAGGCAGAGCTGAGGGGAAAAGTCCAGTATTTCTGTAATAATAACAATGCAGTCACGGCTGGGTATACGTTTGGTATCCTGTGCAATGACAGCAATGCAGGCAGCGCTCGGGAAAAGTCCCATGGCAATATTGCAGGAAGGGCTAGGGGAAAGTCCTGTGCTCTATCTAATGACAGCATCAGAGGCAGGAGCTGGGGAGGCTGAGGGACCACAGGTTAAAGGTCAGGACACACTACTGTAACAGAATAGGATCTATTTGCCTATAATCAGGAGGACTTAGAGAAAGTGCCATTGGGTCATAGCTGGTTTTATTAAGAGTTATGGATAGTGCTAGTTGTGAATGCTATCTGTAAGGGAAAGTTGGCCAGAAGTATCTCATTCATTAGTTTGATGCTCCCAAATTTAGATTGTTTTTTGCATAATCAACTCTCTGTTAGATGTATAAAGTGTCAAGCAATGTGGCATGCTGCCATCTTATTAATAATTCCTTCTGGGTATAATCTTTTGCTGCTTGAGGGTGCAGTGCTAAATTTATATTACATTCATCATAACAGTTAATTCTTGTGAAAGGCAAGCATGTTGCCAAAGCTTTTTTGTTTTGCACTCTTCAGGAGTGCAAGAATTGCAAATTTCAAACGATCAAAATTTTTAACACGTCAAAATAAAAAAGGAGAAAAGTGTGTTGGTTAGTTTACATTTTGACTCTGGTGCAGTCCTTGCCATAACAAAAGCAACAGAGAGCAACATGCTCCCCCTACCTTCTGCTTAAACAAAAATAGCACAAAGTCTATTGTAAGGAAATGTCCCTGCATATCAATATGTGTCACAAGTGTAAATGAGACACACTGAGTTTGACTTATCTTAAGTTGGTTAGTTTAGCTGTTGGCTATATATTAAAGTAGTAAATTGGCACTCACTAAGATAGCTGGCTAAACTCTTGACACCCACTAATGAGTACTAGCTATCAGCTTATAAATCAGTTAAGGATTCAGAGTACAGCAATCAAATTGTCAGGTTTCAGTTGTAATGTATGCATTGCTCCGTTCTGTTACTTAGTCTTCCTACAACTTTCAGAACAAATTTTATTCACTGAGTGGGAATAAGTTTCCAACTTGTCTTATTGCCATTGTTGTTGTGACAGCTTTGTTTAGTTTTTATATGTATAATAAATGTTTATCAGTATTAATTTGCCATTTACCATAGTGGAAAAATACCTGTTACAACTTTGTTCAGAGTGAGGTACCATAGCGTATTTAATTTGAGTTGATCATTTGGTGTGTTGACACTTGTGCTAGAAAAACGTAAACAATTGTTGAAATCTTCAGCGTGTATATTATATAGAAAGCATAGGAATATGTTTGGAATCAACCCATCATTGAGTTGAGATGAAGGTAAAATTGCACTTCTTTTGCTTTGTTTTCCCTCCTTTCAGTGCATATATCTTTGTTTTCAATTTCTTAAATTTACAATAATATCAGTCACTAAATTCTCACTGTTCATATTCTAGAGACATATACAATAGAATCCATGTTTTGTTACACCAATAGATTTTACAGCAGCATTTGCAGAATATTTTTTAATGGGTTAAGAATTGCATGCAGCAAATTTGTAACAATATAGCTCATAAAAAATGTTTGAAGAGTGTTTTAGTTGCGATGGATTTGTATATTCTTATTGATTTGCAGGGTATGGGGATTGGACTGGAGGCCAAATTTTGCCCGTTGCTAATTACTCTTGAAGTTAGTGGTGAACTGCCTTGTTGAACTGTTGCTGTACACTTATTATATTTTGCTGCAGGTTGGAAAGCTGAATAGCTGATTAGATTTTTTCAGATGGCAGTTGATGGTCTGGAGTCAGAGTCCAGACTGATCAGGCTGGCAGATTTACTTCCCTAAAGGGCATTTGTGGACTGGATAAGATGTTAATTTAAAGGCAACCCAGTAGTGTCATGGCCACTGTTACTGATTTTTTAAAATTTTATGTTTATATCGCTGTCTGAATTTAAATCCTGCAGCTGCTCTGGTGGGATTTGAACTTATTTTCGGAGCGATAGTTATTCTTTCTTCACTTTACTTCTGAAAACATGCAGTGTTGGTATGGTATGAGTTTGAGGTCTGTTTCACACAGTTCAATGGTGGTACAATGGTTCTGTTTTTCATAAAGCATGCTAGTGCATGAATTTCTTTAAAAAGTATCTACTAGTACATTCTCATCTCTGAGTTTGAGGTGTGTCAAAATCTTACTTTTTAGCACATTATGGAAGATCAATTTCTAGGTATCACTGATGGAGTGCTGCAAATGTCATCCTCCACCTGAATTACATTTCAGTTGAAGGAGAATACCTGCAGCAAGGTGGCACTCCTTCAGTAATTAATTGCAAAAGATCCCATGATCTTCTTCAAAAACAAGCCCACCCTCACTAGTATCCTTACATATAGATAAGGAAGGACACCACTTCGACTGGGACAATACATCCATCTTAGGACAAGCCTAACAGAGACATGTATGAGAATTCCTAGAAGCATGGCGTTCCAACTGGAACTCTATCAACAAACACACCAAGTTAGACCCTATCTACCATTCTCTTCCCCCCCCTCCAAGGGTGGTAAAACAGGAAATGACAGCACTAACCCAAAGAAACCCAAACATATAAACAGAAAGCAGGAATCATGTACAGTGCCCACTAAAGATGTTACCCAGTAGGGTGATGAAACGTCTGGTAATTGAACCTGCCAGCTCAGCGAACAAACCTACATCCAGAACCTCAACCTGAGCTACAAATCTTCTCAAAACTCTGGTCATCTCAATGAATAACATTGAGAGTTATAATCCTGGCACTTGGGAGCACCTTCACATAGACATCTGGTCAAGAGAGAGATTCGTGCCCTTCTCAAGGCAACTTGGAATGATTAATGAATGTTGGCCTTGCCTCTCAAGTCCTTTGATTCATTTTTAAATAAGAACATAAAATGATCAGTTTCAGTTGCTGTTGATGAAAATTTCTGGTAGCATGTAGGCTTCCTTACTTAATTTTGCCTTGGAGTCCTCATTTAACTATGTCATTGGTTGAAGATGCTGTGGAACATTTAGGTGATAAGTCACATTATCAATGGAAGCTGTTTCATATGATTAAGTTAACAAATGTAGAACATGGCTTGAGAGACACTGGAAGTGTGTTATGTCTGACGCGAGGCAGATATCAGTGTGACCTTGCAGATTTTATCTGCTGTGTTATGAACATGGTTTGCTGTTGAAAAATGTGAAAAGTAATCTTTAATTTTTTTTAATCTTTTCCTCCATTCTTTACTTAGAGGTGGAGAAATTTGGCTGAAGTGTAATTTAGGATATAAAAGTTAGAGCAAATTAAGCAGTTGAACCAAGCATCCACATTAAGTGAGTTTTGGCAGATATTTACCCTCAACCAATGCCAAATAAAGATTTATGAAAACTTTGACATTGGAGCAAACTTCCTCAAATCACACAAATTGGCTGCCACATTTGCTACCTTATGATAGTGACTGCACATCATTGGATATAAAATACTTTGAGAGGTTGAAAGGAGCTATTGAAATTAATGTCTTTCCTCCTTACCATTTTCACTCATTCACTGAATGATGCTGCAACAAATTTATACTTGGCTGAATTGTTTGAGCAATAGCTGCCAGTAAACTGGTGATTTTGAAGTGATAAATAACTTGACTGTAGAATGTGTTCAGTGGAAGTAATAATTTTTCATTCAAAGATGTGAAATGTAAAGCCTGCTTTTGTCAGTTTTAGCAACTGTGTTCAAGCTAGGGCCAGAACCACACATGAGAGTGGATTGCTTCTGATTATACGGTATCAAGGCCTGAAAATTGGATATTGTAAATTGACCCACAGCTAGACAAATTGGGCTTGACATAAATCTGGTCAAACTAATTTAAACAGCAAGCAACAGCTATTAGCTACAGAGACAACAGAAACAAAGTTCAAAAATGTCATAAGATTGAGGGAAGCCAGCTACAACTAAATTGTGTATTAGCGAAATTTCACTCTGACTTCCAACCAGTGCCTGAGGATGTGCCCTTTACGCATCCTTGGTATGATAACAGTGAAAAGTCTTGGTGCAATCCCATTGGATGCTTTGATTGCAGCTCATGGCCTCATTGGCCGAAGGCTACAGAATATTCAGGAAATTGTGGAATGAGAGGGGATAATGACACACACCTATTGGCACCTCCTTCAGCGAAGTTTCTCAGCAAGAGCTTAACCAGGATCAGCATTGGAGCTCTGACTAGCTGGACAGAGATCCACCCTGACCTACAAGACCTACCTTTGTGGAAGAGAGCCAGCCCTATGTCAGAGAGGAAGGAGATTTCAATGACCCAGCTCAAACATTTGGACCTTTGCGGGTAATGTCCTTTCTCAGATGGATGGAGTTAGATTGAGAGTAAATAGTTGGGAATTTGGGAAATGCTCACCAGGTGTTTTAATAAGGAATATTTTGTTAGTAAAATCAAGTTGAATCACAAATCACATTGTGTACTTTTGTCTCCTGACGAGCATTTGGGTGCTTTTAATAAATAAATTGGTCGAAGTGCCCAAAACAATGGACAATATTGGTGCCTCTTAGTGGCCTTCGTTTAGAAGTGTTTATGTAACTTCAAATCAAACCCCACCAACTTTGAACCCTCGGACATCCTGCCTGAATCTGAATTAAGAGGATCTCTTCTCCACATGATGGCCAGGATTCAATTGTGTGAAAGAGGGTCGAGGTTTCTGACCAGTGATTTGTTTCTGGCCCAAAGTGCTTATAATGTGAAGATGACAAATAGCCAGAGGTAGTACAGAATAAGGTACCCATGGAAAACTGAGGTAAGGAAGCCGAATACAGGGTCAGAGGACCCACCAGGTGGTGAGAAACCAGATGTTGGGGTTAGAGACCCATGAGGACACAGAGAAGCTAGTCTTGGAACCTCCAAGGAAAGAAGTGCTCAGGGACCCAGAGTCATGGAAAAGTGAAAAAACAGGAACCCATGAGAGAGGGCAGCAAATTTAAGGGAAACAATATGAGAAATGACACAGTGCCTACAGTGGGTGGAGGTCCTAAAAAAAAGTACCTAAATAACTGGCCCAGGTGTTTCGACCGATACTGTGAGCAAGTATCAGGTCTGGGACCCCTAGAACAGAAATGCTGGAAAACAGTGCAGAAAACTGAATGGAAGCATGCTTTAAAACTTGGCAAGGTTAAAGTAATAGCTGGTTCTGTAAAGCAGCTGAGAGGTAGAGAATGGGAAAAGGTGAAGCTAAGTAATGAAATAGAGAAAATAAGAATCAAAGCAGCAGAGGTACCAGGTGAACATGGGATACTTGGGACAGTTTCAGACCCAGCACGATAGAGTATACTAGGGCGCACAGCACACAGTCAGTGATCGGATCTCAGCCCAAAAAGCTGCGGCCAAGCTGACTGAGAGAGTCTACAGGTTGTGCTCAGAATCCTGGACAAGGCAGGTAAAGAAAACAGAGCCTGTGGTGTAGACCAATTAAAATATGAGTGTGAGATTGAAAAAATTTACATCCCGTTTCCCGGTGCAAAAGGGAATGATGTGTGCATTTGGACAATAGAATTGGATGGGGACAATGGTAATGGGATAGATTGGCAGGAAATGGAAGAACACGCCCATAGATATGCCAAAAGAGGTGAAGATTAGAGATCCCCACCTTATTTTCCACAGGGAGGAGATCATTTGGCATCCCCTAAGATCTTGTTCCAAATAAATCTATTGCAGCCGATGTGACCTCCTCTATATTGGGGAGACGGGCCGCCTACTTGCGGAATGCTTCAGGGAACACCTCTGGGACACCCGGACCAACCAACCCAACCACCCCGTGGCTCAACACTTTAACTGTCCCTCCCACTCCACCAAAGACATGCAGGTCCTTGGACTCCTCCAGCGCCAGAACATCATAACATGACGGTTGGAGGAAGAGCGCCTCATCTTCCGCCTGGGAACCCTCCAACCACAAGGGATGAACTCATTTCTCCAGTTTCCTCATTTCCCCTCCCCCCACCTTGTCTCAGTCGATTCCCTCGAACTCAGCACCGCCCTCCTAACCTGCAATTTTCTTCCTGCCCTCTCCGCCCCCACCCCACTCCGGCCTATCACCCTCACCTTGACCCCCTTCCACCTATCACATCTCCATCGCCCCTCCCCCAAGTCCCTCCTCCCTACCTTTTATCTTAGCCTGCTGGACACACTTTCCTAATTCCTGATGAAGGGCTTTAGCCCGAAATGTCGAATTTCCTGTTCCTTGGATGCTGCCTGACCTGCTGTGCTTTAACCAGCAACACATGTTCAGCTCTTGTTCCAAATAGCCCACTGACCACAACCTGTCAGGACGGCCAGACCAATAATCCAGTTACTTATGCCACCCTGTTTATTGTGGCATAATTGGTGGAAACATAAAAAGGATCGCCATATTTGGGCCTTCAACTAATCCCCTTGATTTTCAAGAGCACATATCAACAAAGGGTCCTTCATGGGTTTGATAATGTCAAGGAGGTAAAATTGATATTCCTGTATCTGAGCCTGCGATCCATTCTGCCTTACCTAATTGGTGGATGTGATCCATATGGACCTCAGTAAGGACCTCTACACATTTTCTCATGGTAGATTGGTTAGCACGGTAGCTGACAAGAGGGTGCAGTGGTAGTGTGACGCATCGACCTGTACCTTGCTGAAACCAGATGCTGATTTGCTCACACTTCCTCCTACTGTTCCCTTGACCATGACCCATCTCTCATCACCAAACCATCATCTCCCAAACCTCCTCACTTCGGGATCTCCCATCCACAGCCTCCAACCTCATTCCCCAATTCTACACCACCCGGTTCTACCTTTTACCCAAAATCCACAAACCTGACTGCCCGGTTGATCTATTGTCTTCGTCTGCCCTTGCCTCACTGAACTCATCTCCTCATGTCAAGTCTGTCCTGTTTTCCTTGGTCCATGAGCTCCTAATGTATGTCCGGGGCACCAACCACGTCCTCCACATCCTCTATGATTTTCAATTCCCTGGCCCCCAAAACCTCATTTTTGCAATGGACACTGAGTCCCTATACACCTCCATCCCCCATGACAAAAGCCTACAAGACCTCCATTTCTTGCTCTCCAGCTGACCCAACTGGTTCCCCTCCACCAATGTATTCATTCAATTGGTGAGCAGGTCCTCACTCTAAACAACTTCTTCTTTTGAGTCCTCCCACTTCCTACAGACCAGAGGGGTAGCCGTGGGAGCTGGCATGGGCCCCAGCTATGCCTGCCTCTTCATAGGATGCGTGGAGCAGTCCCTCTTCTGGAGTTACACCGGCACGATCCCCCATATTTTCCTCTGTTGCACCAGTGACTATATCAGTGCTACCTCATGCTCCGAGGAGTTTGAACAGATCATCAATTTCACTAATACCTTCCACCCTGACCTCAAGCTCACATAGACCATCTCCGATACCACCCTCCCCTTCCTGGACACCACTGTCTCGGTCTCCGGCAACTACCTCAACACAGATATCTATTTCAAACCCACCGACTGTCCCCGTTACCTTGACTGCACCTCCTCTTACTCTCCCTCTTGTAAAATCGTGATCCCATATTCCCAATTCCTCCGCCTTTGCGATATCAGCTCCCAAGGAGCAATTCCACTCCAGGACATTGTAGATGCCCTGCATCTTCGCTCTCAAACCCACCCCTCCAACCGCACGGATAGAATGCCCTCAGGTCCTCCTCACCTTCCACCCCATGAATCTCCAGATACAGTGCATTATCCTCGGCCATTTTTGCCACCTACAGTCTGGTCCCACCCCTATCTGCGTTCGACAGGGACCATTCCCTCCACAACTCCCATGTTAGGTCTAGCCCTGCCCCCCCAGCAACCCGCCATCTACAGCCGGCACTTTCCCCTGTCACCGCACAAGGTGTAAAACCTGCACCCACACCTCCATCCAAGGCCTGAAAGAGTCATTTAAAAGTGAGCGGAAATTTTCCTGCACATCTGCCCACCTCATCTATTGCATTCGTTTCTCTCGATGTGGTATCATCTACATCAGGCAGACAGAACGCCAACTTGTGGAGTGGTTCAGGGAAAATCTGTAGTCTGCACACACCAAACAACCCCACCACCCTGTGGCCAACCACTTCAACTCTCTCTCCAACTCCTCCCAAGGGCATTCACATCCTAGGCTGCCTCCACTGCCAAATCAAAGCCATCTGTCAACTGCAGGAAAAATGCCACATCTTCTGCCTTGGGACTTCACAACCACATAGCATCAATGTTGACTGCACCAGTTTCCAAATTTTACCTCCCCCCACTTCAATCCAGATCCAACCTTCCAACCACTTTCTCCTGGTTACCAAGGTTAGATCACATGGAGAACTAGCCATTTGGATTCAGAACTGGCTCGAAGGTAGAAGAGACAGGGTGGCGGTGGAAGGTTCCTGTTCAGACTGGAGGCCTGTGACCAGTGGTGTGCTACAAGCATCAGTGCTGAGTCCTCTGCTTTTCTTCAATTATATAAATGATTTGGATGTGAACATAGGAGTTATGTTTCGTAAGTCTATAGGCGACAACAAAATTGGAGGTGTAATGGACAGCGACAAAGGTTACCTCCGAGTACTATGAAATCTTGATCAGAGGGGCCAGTGTGGTAGATGGTGTTTAATTTAGATAAATGTGAGGTGCTGCATTTTGGAAAGGTAAATCTTAGCAGGACTTATACACTTAAGGATAATGTCCTGGGGAGTGTTGCTGTGCAGAGACCTTGGAGTGCAGGTTCATAGTTCTTTGGGAGTGAAGTCACAGGGCGATAGGATAGTGAAGAAAGTGTTTGTGTGGTTGTCTTTATTTGTCACAGCATTGAGTATAGGAGTTGGGAGGCCATGATGCAGAAGTATAGGACATTGGTTAGGAATACTGTGTGCAATTCTGGTCTCCCTGCTATAGGAGGGATGTTGTGAAATGTGAAAAGGTTCAGAAAAGATTGACAAGGATGTTGCCAGGGTGGAGGATTTGAGCTAAAGGGAGAGTCTGTTTTCCCTGGAGCGTCAGGCGCTGAGAGGTGACCTTAGAGAGGTTTATAAAATCATAAGTAGCATGGATAGGACGAATAGACAAGGTCTTTTCCCTGGGGTGGGGGAATCCAGAACTAGATGGCACAGGATCAGTGTGCGAGAGGCAAGATTTAAAAGGCGACAGAGGATGGTGCGTGTATGGAATGCGGTGCCAGAGGGAGTAGTGGAGGCTGGTACAATTACAACATTTAAAAGGCATCTGGATGGGTATATGAATGGGAAGGGTTTAGAGGGACACGGGCCAGTGCTGGCAAACGTGACTAGGTTAGGTTAGGATATCTGGTCGGCATGGGTGAGTTGGACCGAAGGGTCTATTTCTGTGCTGTACATCTCTATGACTCATTTGGCTAATCCTGACAGTGCCCTGTTAGCATGGTCTACAGGGTCTTCCACTTTTCCAAGGCTCCCTGGAATTCAGGATGGTACGCCTTTATTTAAAGTGCTGTATGCCTAAGCTATCCATGAGTTCCTTAAACGCCCTAGCAGTAAAATTAGACCCTTGGTCTCACTGAATCTCTCTGGTCGCCCATACTGGATTTAAAAAAAAGCTACTAATTCCTCCACCACCCTTTTTGCTTTAATACTCTGTAATGGAATTGCCTCCAGAAATCTGGTAGACGCATCCATTATAGTTAGCAAATATTCGTTCCTACTTCTAACTTTAGGGAGGGGACTTATACAATCAATCACATCCCGTGTGAAAGGTTCTTTGAATGTGGGAATTGGTAACAAAGGTCTTGATTTTATTTCTGTCTGTAGCTTACCTATCATTTGGTATGTTTGATTTAGATTAGATTAGATAACTTAGTGTGGAAACAGACCCTTCGGCCCAACAAGTCCACACCGACCAGCCAAAGCACAACCCACCCAGACTCATTCCCCTACATTTACCCTTTCACCTAACACTATGGGCAATTTAACATGGCTAATTCACCTAGCCTGCACATTTTTGGGTGCTCCAGTTTCCTCAATAAGCATTGGCAACTAACCTGTATAAAAGGGATGTGTTTTCTTTGTTCAGGGCAACACTTTGACCTGACTTCGCATGCCTGTGAAGAGGGTCCAAGGGGGTCATCTAGCTTATACAAGCTTTAATAAACTTTAACTGTTTGCAGAAGATGGTGTGCGCGAATGGCACCTTGTGTCATTGAAGTCTCTGGAAAAGAATCTAACATTTATGCAGCCTAGGCCAATGGAATTGCTTTTGTACCCTTACCCTGAGTCTTCCTCACACCCAGATGACCTGCAATTCTTCCTGTCTGTATGCTACCGGCTACACAATCTGGTGCTCTTCTGCCCGTTTCTCCTTTGCACTAACCTAGGATAGTTAGGATTCTATCCTTTAAATAACCTTCAGGAATACATTGATTCCTTTTTAGTGTATGTATCAATATATATACCTTTTTATTGTTTTGTCTTTCTGTTGTAAGTCCATTATCCTTTCTAAATACTTCTGCCTGACCCTATTCCTGTTCAGGTTTTTCCTGCACCATTACATCTAACAGTGTGTCAGCTAGCTGAAAATCAACTTCTTCATCTTTCTCTTTAGTGTTTGCTTCTTGCTGTGACTTATGACGGTAGGATCTTGTTACTACACAGTCTGGAAAAAATTCCAGGGTATTTTTCTTTTAACTCCTCTGTT
Source organism: Hemiscyllium ocellatum (assembly GCF_020745735.1). Taxonomy (NCBI): domain Eukaryota; kingdom Metazoa; phylum Chordata; class Chondrichthyes; order Orectolobiformes; family Hemiscylliidae; genus Hemiscyllium; species Hemiscyllium ocellatum. Next base: position 120,283,782 of record NC_083402.1, on the reverse strand, counting down.
CCCTGGTTTTCCTTTTGGCTTCTCCACAACAAGGAGTGTCACTTACACCTTGCATCCTGCCAGATCGTTCCCAAGAACAAACTGTATTCCTGGAACTGACACTCTGTCAATCACTCCCACTATTACTTCCCCAGTCTTGATTTGGCTCTGCAACCTGATCTTCACAGGGGAACGCTAAATTTCTGTCCATCTATTTCACAAATTACCATTCTCTCGGGTAACGTCAGAAAGAGTGCAAATACTTTCATTTCTTGCTATTAGAGACTAATTAGCTCCCATATCTCAAAGTTGTAAATTCTTTCCCCTCTTCCCCCTTTCTTCCTGAGTAAACTTTACCCACAGAGGTGAAGTCTTTATAGAGATTGGGCACTAACTCAATACCCAGCCCCTGCCTCGGCTGTGCACTCTCCTGTAGCTCCTCAACTTTTCTTGGAGTTTCCTTTACTACTTCCACTAATCCCATTAGCTTAGCCTCTTTTATCACATCTTTTCCCAAAGCGACTTGCTTCAGTGACCAGCACTGTGATCTTATGTGTCCCACCTTCTGGCAGTGAAAATACCATTTCCCAGTGTCCTTTTTAAACCACCAGCACTGTACTTTTGTGATCCACTCTTTTACAGTGAAAGCACCTGAGATTTTTCACTCTCTTGAGTTTCCTTTTTCACTTATGATAAACTATTCCCAGTCTGGTTCATGCTTTGTTTTGTAGTGAAGGATGTCCCCTTCTCCCAATTTCTATCTGTCTCAGGATGAAATTCTGCCGGGAGCTAAATTTCTCTTTATGCACCAATGCATATTAGTTTGCCATCTCTGTCTTTGTGGATTAACTGAAAGTTCAAGTAGTGAGAACAAGTTCTTATCATCTCTGGAAGAGTGTTTTTAAACTCGTCGAATAGAATAATCTCTGTTTTAGAGACTCGTATGCCTTATCTATCTTTAAGGGCCACACCCTTCTGTCAAAATTACTATGTTTACTACTTTGGAACTCATATGTTTGATCTGGTTCCTTCTTTGTTTTTGAACCCTTGTCTATATGCTTCTGGTACCAATTTATAAGCACTCAAAATAGCCTTTTTGACGTTGGCATAATCTCTTGACCCCTCATCTGACAGTGCTGCAAATACCTCATTAGCCCTGAGACCAGCTTAGTCTGAGCTAGCATTACGTAGAAGTTCTCTGACCACTCCATCTGTCTAGCTAATTTTTCAAATGAAATAAAGAAAGATACAACAACTTTCTCATCAAAACGTGGCGATGTTTTAACACACTTGTTTATGTCCCTACCTTCTCTCTTCATCTCCATCCTGTTAACTTGACTTTCTTGACTAATTCACAGCTTCTGAAGTTCAAATTCTTTCTTTTTGCTCATCTAAGAACTTTCTCTCCTTTTCTTTTTCCTCTAGTATGGCTTTTTTCCTTGCTTTATCTTCTCACTCCGTTTGCCTAAATTACAACTTAAGTTTTTCTAACTAGAAATAGAATTCCTGCAGTGTGGAAACAGGCCCTTTGGCCCAACAAATTCACACTGAGTCTCCAGAGACTCATTCCTCTACTACTCAGTATTTGCGCCTGAATAATGCACCTAACCTGCACATCCCTGGGCAACCAAGCATGGCCAATTCACTTAACCTGCACATCTTTGGATTGTGAGAGGAAACCAGAGCACCCAGAGGAAACCCATGCAGACACGGGGAGAATGTGTAAACTCCACACAGACAGTTGCCTAAGGCAGGAATCTAATCCGATCTCTGGCGCTGTGAGACAGCAGTGCGGACCACTGAGCCACCGTGCCGCCCCAAACTCTACTGCACTTGTCTGTTTCTCTGTTACACCTAAGAGCTTGACCAACTCTATTACAATTTCAGCTTTCCTTTTGTCCCTGGTTAAACCCAATTCTAACCTATTTTCTAATTCTAAAAGTACATCCTTCCACTGTCTTTCTGAATTTAACAAATTTGGGAAGCATCTTCAAACCCTAGAACCTCTTTTGCAATGTTAACAGCAATTTCCTTCCTCTTTTAATTTTACCAACCACAAGTAAACAAATTTTCTCACCTATTTTATTTAAAGATCTAGGGCATTATTTAGCAAGTATTTAAATCTGCTGGGATCTTTCGTACCCAAAATCTGTTCAAATCTGTCCAAGTCCCTGACTGGATGTGTTTAAATCTGTCCAAATCTTGAATGAGGAGCCCCCCCAATCTATTACGACATGGAGGTGAATCCCTCTGTTAATTGAACCAAACATGCAGAAAAGCTTGCTTGGCCTTGTAATTTGTTAAAATGAGTGACCGAGAACTCCCAAATTCCACTATTTAAAGTAAATAACATCAATTTATTTTTTAACTCTAAAAGTGAACATTAACCAACAACTGTTCACAACTCTAAACCCCCTTTCTCTGAATTGCTTACTATCTGCCTCCAACTCTATAGCAATATGCTGTTACAATACGACATTTACTGAAGTTACATCAACTTAATTTCAAAACCACACAGTCACTGTCGTCTTGTGTCTTCAATCTCTTTCAGCTGAGGATCACCCTGGGTTGTTCAGTTTGTTTTTACTGCGAATATGTTTAACATGAAAAGGTACTTTGGTAGCAAGTGTTGTCTAATTTCTTTGAGAGCAGGATGTTAGATGAGCAATTTCTACGACATTTGTTCTCACTTAAAGGTAGAGTACACGCCCTCAACTCATCGCTGTCCTGTTGAGATTTTGTGGAGCACATAGATCCAGAATGGCACTTAACATATCCCAAGATTTAGATAGCATTTGGTGCACACGGGAGAAAATTCTTCTGAAAATACAGATACAGGAACAGATGGCTGCATGCGCGCAGATGTACTCCTACCTCCGTTATACCCCACTAATCCATCCGGGTCATAGAAGAATATTGTCGTAAATCTCTGCTACCACTGAGGCCTGAATGTGCCAATGCAGGGCTACACCAACATACAATATGATGGGCATCATCATTTTCGTCTTCGGGTCAGTTATCATTCCATCACCTAAATTTTAATCACAAAGACCTGTGGAGCGCCGCCCGCACCCCCCCCCCCCCCCCCCCCCCCCCCCCCCCCCCCCCCCCCCCAATGGAGATGACACAGCCTATTGTCTACATTATTCGTTGGATTGCCAGGATGCAGTACTCGGAAGTGCTAATTGGGCGAAGGTGCTGTAAGCCAGGTCAAAACTGCTTGCAGTTCAGTTGTATGAATATGAACTCTGCTCTGTGTGGTAACTTTCTATGGTTTCTTTATATATTTTAATGTATGATGAACAAGGTGAATAAATCATCCAATACATTCCTGATTTTTCATGTTGCTGTAGTGTAATAATGAAGGGTGAACTTGGAGTGAGGAAAATAATAAAAGTCTGTACAGATGTCATTTTGATTAAGAATTAACTTTTAAGTTCTTCTCACTGGCAAATATTGTTTAATTATTATGGAACATTTTTGTGGTACACTGATTACTATGTTAACTTTAAATTGGAGAAGCTCTAGTTTTGATTTGTTGATTTATTCTCAAGATACTATATCAAATCTTATGGAAGGGCAACACATTTCTGATTGTACTATATTTGCGGATTGTAAACCAGGTGTAACTGGTTTGATGAAAAGGCAGTGCAGAATCCTTTTTAAAATTTTGAATTAACCTTTTCAAGGGTGCTGTGATACACCTGGAATTGGTGAGACTTGAACTTGGCCTCTTACATCTTCTGTTTATACGTAGTAATTTTGGATGCCAATATGAAGGAATTAGGTAGATGTTGCATTAATTAGGCTTTCTTTGAGGTAGAATATTAAAGGAGTAATTATAATTGAGATGTTTAATGTGAATGAAGAAGTATATTGAATTCGATAGGATTTACAGATGGCCTGACCTATTCGGTGTTTAAAATTTCATCTCTTCCAACCCGCTTCAATTCATCCAATTAGCATGTTTTCTATTCCTTTCTCCCCTCATGCTTTTAGCTAGATTCCCCTTAAATACTAAATGTGGTATTTGTTCCATTACTTAGTGGATAAAGAAATTTTTCCTAAATTCCTTAGTGGATTTATTAGGGCTAGATATATAGATGGTCCCCTAGTTTTGATTTTTGTCTGCAAGTGGAAAATTTGTCCCTACCTCTACTGTATCAAATTTCTTTTATAATTTTAAAGACCTCTCACTGGTCATTACCCAGTCTTGAATTTCATAGATGATACCTCATACCTGGTAGCAACCTGGTGAACCTTATCTGGGCAGCCTCCAATGCCATTATATCTTTCCTTAGAGAATGGGCACAAAACTGTTTACAGTATTCAAACTGTGGTTTGATTAGTGCCTTGGATTCTTTTAACAAAACCTCCCTACACTTTCTATTCCATTTGCTTTCTCTGTTGTTCACTGAGCTTGATATTAGCTTTTTGTGATTCATGGATGAGGACTCCCAATCCATTTGTTTTGTAGCTTTCTGCAGTCGCTCTCTGTTTAAATAATATTTAGCTGCTCTTTTTTTTACCTAAGTGCATAATCTCACATTTTCCCCCACATTACATTTCATCTGTCAAGTTTTTGCTGATGTTTTTAATGTACAGAACTTTCACAGTATTGCAAATGTGGTCTTATCAATGTTTTATACAGATTTGACTGAACTTGTGTTTTTTAAAGCATGATCCTTAACAAGTTTAACATAATTGTGTATATTCCCTTACAATTAATTCATTTGATATGTCATTGTGAGAAATGCTTTGATATGTTAATGTGGGATTGCATGCATCTCGAAACCAAGACCAAAAATCTATACAAATAGTAAATTTCACACTCACCACCTTTTTAGCTGAAGAGGCTTCTGAATTCCTAGTTGGATTTATTAGTGACTAAGCCTCTTCCACTACTGGAGAAATCTACATCTAGTTGATACAGACTTTAAAGATTAGAATGGGCACGCAGTCATTTATAAGCATCAGATTCAATACCAGGATGTTTATTCAGCTCCGCTGACCAAGATAAATGAAAGGTGTTTCTGCTAGTAAAAGTTCTGAACAAGGCAGTATAACCTCAATTAAAGCTAGTCTACGTAGCGTCAATGACTGGAAGCACTTCTTTATGAAAAAAGGCAGTGTAATGTGAAACGATCTTGCAATTGGTGCGTCAAAACTACAACAATTTCTGGAGAAACTCAGCAGGTCTGGCAGCATCTGTGGAGAGAAAGCTGAGTTAATATTTCGCGTCCAGTGACTCAGAAGGGTTATGGTATTTTAAAAAAAAATGAAACCAAGATGATTAGATGGGGTTTAAAAATACAGATCAGCCATGATCTTAAATGAATCATGACATGAAGGATTGAATGACCTCTTGTTCCATGTTCTGCTGAAAGTACAGTTTATGATAGTGTGTTTGGTATTTTGTATGATATCTTGATAAATTAAAGGACAATAAAAATCCACAAACAACATTTGCAGTTTTTCCTTTGTTCTGCCTACATGACTCTGAATTTGGACCCATAATATGTTTACTGGCAGTACCAGCTTACTATTTATAACTGTCTATTTTGTGCTACTTGCCCATTATCAGTTTAAGACTGGATTTTGTCCAGATCTTCCTTTATGTATATGCAGTTACTTCATTATCTGAGGAATTGCGAATGGAACATCATACTAAACACCTCTAGATGGCTTCATTTCGGTTATTTGGAGCTTAATGCCTTTTGCATTGATCAAAAAACCAAAAGAACTGCGGATGCTGGAAATCAAACAAAAATGGAAATTGTTGGAAAAACCCAGCAGGTCTGGCAGCATCTGTGGAGAGAAAGCAGAGTTAATGTTTTGGGTCCAGTGACTCCTCTTCAGAATTCATGGTAGTTAGGAAAACATTTCTTTCTGAAAAAGCTAGAGTGGAGATACAGACTACATGATAGAGGGAGATAGAGCCCAAAGCAAGAGAAAAACAGTTGGGCAGATAAAGGTTGGAAAGCAGTCAGCTTAGGAGAATGAGTGGCTACTAATGGCGCTATTAGTGGCCAACAATAAGTTGTGTTTAATGGCAAACCATGTGATCACAAGGCCTGGTGTGTAAGGGTGGGGGAAAGTATAGGGAAAATGCCAAAGCCCCAAATTTGTTGAACTTGATATCGAATCCAGAAGGTTGGAGAGTCCCAAGCGGAAACTGAGATGTTATTCTTTCAGATTGCACTGAACTTCGCTAGCAAGCCTGACACAGATGTTGGCCAGGGAACAAGGTGGTGTGTTGAAATGGCAGGCAATGGGGAGTTCAGGGTCTTTGCAGACAGTGTAGGTGTTCTGTGAAACAGTCACCTAGTCTACACCCACCCATACTACAGATGATATTTGTTTTGTTGCAGGTGCAAGAATAGGACAGATCGTGTTAATCCATAGGTGGGATTTAATATTGCCACGCAGGTCCTGTTTACTGTTCAGGATTGGTTGAAACCTCCATTGCTTTTGTGGGACAGGGCTTCAGACATTTGACTGCCCATGTTGGACTTTGAAACAAAAGCAGAACTTGTTGGAGAAACTTAGCAGGTCTGGCAGCACTTGTGAAGAGAAAAGTGTTAATGTTTTGAGTCCAGTGACCCCCACCCCTCAGTTTTGACCCTTCCCTGGGATTCAGGGCCCTGAGGTGGAAATCCTGCCTGTCCAGAGATACTGGCAGGATCATTGGTGGATCCCTGAACTCTGACCAGCGAGGGTGGGATACTGGGTGTTGTGGGACATGGGTTCAGGTGTTTTGGAGACAAGGTGATAAAGGATGGCTTTCAGCGGTAACTTCTCCTCATGATTGTTTGGTAAATCAGGCACTAAGTGAACTTTGAAATGAGGATTTCCCACCCACCAAACCCCTCAAAAAAAATCAGTAAACACAACGGTTTGTCGGGGGGCAGTCTTCAGGAGACAGAGGAATACTGTGCCACTTGCAATTAATCTCTGAGCCCTGATTAAATTCTGATGCTCAGTATTGAACATCATGCTGTGGTGTGCAAGTTTCCTACATTGGTCATTACTGCCGTCAACTTGGAAGTTGGGGGAGTGTGTCTCCTACTATTGGCAACTTCCTTCTGCAGCGAAGTGCGTCGAGCAGCTACATTTACTGCCACAGCAAGCTACATTAAATCCAGTCTCTTGTAATATTCTTTTAGTTGTGTTCGAATGGTCAGTGAGTCTAATGTCAGTGATAGGGAAATTTATTGGAAAAATGGAGGGGTCAAATCGATCTCCACTCAGTCAGCATGGCTTCATCAGTGGAGATCATGTCTAACAAATTTGATTTTTATCAAGGAGGTGACTAGATGGGAGTAGTGCATTTGATCTGGTATAAAAAGTGAGGTGAAAGTGCTAAGAGCCCATGGGATCCAGGGCAATTTGGCAAATTGGATTCAATGTGACTAAATGGCAAAAAGCAGAGAGTGATGGTTGAAGGGTGTTTTTGTGACTGGAATGCTGTGTCCAATGGTATACCATGGGTTCTGTGCTGTAACCTTGCTGTTTTCAGAGTAAATTGATGATCTAAACACAACGGAAGTATGGTCAGTAAGTTTGCAGATGACGTGAAAATTGGTGTGATAGATAGCGAGGGGGAAGGCCTTGGACTACATCACAACATAGATGGACTGATCTGATGCGCTGAACAGTGGCAAATCTATTTCTGAAAAGTGAGAGGTGATACACTTCAGTGGGGCAAGAATGCACATGTTGAATTTCAGGACCCTGTGAAGTAGGATTGGAGGGACTTTGGTGTGAATGTCCATGATCTTTTAAGGCAGCATGGCAGGTAGATAAGATGATTAAAAAAGGCATGTAGGAAAGTTGTATTTATTAGTCATGGCATTGAATACAAGAGTAAGGAGATTATGATGTAGTTGTATATAATGTTAGACCACAATTTGAATACTGTGAATTTCTTGTTGCTACACTATAGGAACTTTGTTTGCAGTAGAGAGGGTGCAGAGGCGATTCACCAGAATATTGCCTGAGCTGGAATGTTATGCCAGTCGGCTCTAAAGAGAGACTATGTAAACTGGGGATGTTCTCCTTGAAGAGGGGGACCTGTTTTGAGCTGCAAAACGTTCTGCAGGACAGAACTAGGGTAACTAGGGTCTTAGTAGAACGGTTAATAACTGGGGGACAATTTTACATTAGGGAGTAGGAGGTTTAGGTAGATTTCAGGAAATATTTTTTCCTTCAAGAAGCTTTTGGGTATCTGGAACTCATTGTCTAAAAGTATGGTAGAATTGGAAACCCTCAAGATATTTAAGAAGTATTTAGATGAACATTTGAAACACCATAGCTTGCAAGGCTGTGGGTCAAGTGCTGAAAAATGGGATTGGAATGGATGGATGTTTGGTGAGCAATACGGATTCAATGGGCCGAAGGGTTTCTTTCTGTGCTGTAGGAACTCTGTGACGTGCTCGCTGGCTCTAATGTGGTGCATCTTAATTTTGGAGTCCTAAAATTAACTTGTTAACTTTATTTTAACAAAAACATTTTAATTTTTTTTACATCTTAGGTGATCCTTCTTGACCGTTGGGCATGTTGAAAATAATGAGCAATCCATATGCTGACCTCTTGGAGCCCCTTGATCCTAACAGGAAGGAAAAGAAGTTCTACAATCTGTGCAAATTGGGCGATGAAAGATATGGTGAGGAAGCACAAAATATCACCGGTTATCCACTGGATGCATGTATTTGAATTGATTGCTAACTCAGTGGCCTTGTGCCAATCTTGGAGAATCCAGCAATTTTAAACTGCATTGTTACTGAGTGCTGCACTTTGGAAACTAATGGTTCAAGCCCCTCTTCAGGACGTGCAAAAAGAGGGGAAAAAAGCAATGCTGCAGTTCTTTAACCAGTAGTGTGTTGACTTCTGAGGAGGAATTATAATATTCCTGTGCATATTATAGTTCATTCACTGTTATAAGTTGCACTGTTTATATATGGATTGTGAAATGAACAGGCAGTGTAATCATTTCAAAATGAAATGTGGATAGTAGGATCCTTTTGCAGCTTAAAAGGTGTAAATTATTTCAGAAAAAAGTCAGTGATGGATGGAATGGACCTAAGTTTTACACACTTCATAGACTTTTACTTGTAGAGATCACGTCACAAACATGTATATCTAAACCTGACAACCACTGTTTCAGTCTGCACCATATAATCTTTGAAAACCAAATTAAAAAACAAGTCAAAGGGCATCTTTAATTATCTTTGATGAACTATTTGGACATTACATCATGAGGTGGGACCTGAATCTGGATCTTCTGTCTCAGAGTTAGGGTTACGATCACTGCTCCATAATGTCCTTAGGGACACCTGATGTAGGAGGACAAATGGCTTCCCAGTTAATGCCCACCATTTGAATACATTTCAACATGCAATTAGTAAACAGTTAGCAATGTTTTGTTAATGGTTTTATTTTCACTCATGCTTTGCTGTGACAGGTGCCAAGAGGACATTGAAATTGAGCTTATTCTACCATCATACAACAACAGTTACTGAGAAATCTAAAACTGAAAAACAAAAAGCAATGGAAGTTGCAAGAATATTTTTTATATCTAGGCTTGTAACTAGTTAGGTCACATCCATCATCTCCTAATTCCCATGAATCTTTGAGGATGAGGGTTTTCATAAAGCCACTGTTGAGATAAATCGTCAAGTGCTTCTAGTTTACATTGGAAACTAAAAAATAAGTGTATGCTCTACATCCAAATGATTGAATTGTTAGAAAATGACCAAAGGGGCACAATTTATTATCATATTGATCACAGAGCAAAGATCCCATTGCTATATAGTTCACAGTGCACAAGTCCTTTTGGTGGAGCAGCAATAGCAGGAGTTTCTGGAGATAATCTGAGATTCACAACAGAATTCATGCCAAGGAATAACATGCTAAGGGGAGGAAGAGGCAACCATAGCTGACAAGAAAAGTCAGGGACAATATAATACCAAAAGAAAAGGTATACGATGTGGAGAAGTTTAATAGGATGCCAAAAAATTGGGAAACCTTTAAAAACCAGTGAAGGACAATTAAAGAAAACTAGAAGGGTGGAAAAGATGAAATACGATGGCAAGTCAGCTGGAAAACGAGGCTGGAGATGTAGTGATCTGGAACACAGATGGTGAAATAACTGAATAGGTACTTTGCATCAGTTTTCATGGTGGAAGATGCCAGTAGCATATCAGAGATTCCAGAGAGTCGAGGGACAGAGGTGAGTCTTGTGGCTATCACTAAGGAGAAGGTGATAGGCTAGCTGAAAGGCTTAAAATGGATAAATCACCCAGACAGAATGGACCACTGTATATCCCAGGGTTGTCAAGGAGGTAGAAAACGAGAAATTATTAGCCAGTTAGTCTGACCCTTGTCATTGGTAAGATTTTAGAGTCCATTATTAAGGATGAGATTGCTGAGCACTTGGAAGTGCATGGTGAAATAGGGTTGAATCAGCACTGCTTCGTGAGAGGGGAGGTCATGCCTGACAAATCTCTTAAAATTCTTTGAGAAATTGATCAGCAACTTAGACAAAAAGAGTCAGTGAACATGATCTACTTGGATTTCCAGAAGGCCTTTGACAAGGTGCCGTAAAGATAGCTGCTAAGTCTATGCCCATTGTGTTAGGCATTACATACTGGCATGTTGACTGGCAAAAGGCAGAGAGTAGGGATAAAGGAGCCTTTTTCAGGATGGCAGCTGGTGACCAGTGGAGTTCTGCAGGAACTCACATTACACTTTAATAATCTGGACAAAGGAACTTGGAGAATTGTTGTTACATTTGCAGGTGACAACGATAGGTGGAAGGGCTGGGAGTGTTGAGGAGGCAGGGAAGCTACAGAAGGTCTCGTGCAAGCTAGGAGAATGTGAGGTTTAGCACTCTGAGGAGAAAAGAGGTATAGACAATCTTCTAAAGGGAAAAGGCTTTGGAAATCTGAAATATAAAGGGATGTGGAAGTTGTAGTTCAGGATTCTGTTCGGGTTAACATGAAGGTTCAGTTGGCAATTAGGGAGGCAAATGCAATGTTAACATATTTTGTGAAGGCTAGAATGCAAGAACAGGGATATATTGCTGAGGTTATATAAAGCTCTGCCAGACTGCATTTGGAATATTGTGAGCAGTTTTGAGCTCCGTATGGTAAGGAAAGATGTGCTGGCCTTGGAGGGGGTCCAGAAGAGGTTTACAAGAACTATCCTAGAGATAAAGGGCTTAGCATATGACGAGTGGTTGAGAACTCTACTCAATGGACTTCAGAAGGATGAAGGGGGATCTTACAGAAAACTGAGGGGCCTGAATAGAGTAGAACTGCAGATGTTACCTCCACGAGTAAGAGAGATTAGGACCCGATGACTTTCTTTAGAACTGAGATTTTTTTCCTCCATAGAGGGTGAATCATCGAACATCATTGCTACGGAGGCTGTGGATGTCGTATAACTGAGTGTATTTAAGACAGATAGCTAAGTTCTTGAGTAGCAAGGGTATCAAGGTTTACGTGAGAAAGCAAGCGAATGGGGTGGAGAAGCATATCGGCCATGATTGAATGGTGGAGCAGGCTTTTTTGGCCAAATGGCCTAATTCTGCTCCTAAATGTTATGGTCTTGATTAGAATCTACATGTTATTCAGGAGTTGTACCAACAGCAAATGCTATTATTAGAGGAGAAGCTGTTGATTTGTCTGCAGAGCATAACTGGTCCTTCCTTAAGTAAATTTAATGAATAGTGTTTCTGCACTTGATGTTAATGGTCTGTGGTAAGTAAGTGAGAATCTAGTGGATATAATCATATTTCCGATACAACTCTGCCCTGTTGGTTATTCTCCTCCACTTTCTTTGCCATTCCCATAGTGGCCTTCAGTCACCAAGTTCTTTAGCTCTGCAATTCTTTCCATAAAGCTTTCCATTTGCCTACACCTGTTGTCTCGTTTAAGATGCAAAAGTTTACTACTTGGAATATTCCTTTGGTTACAAGTCCTAATATCTCTCTGTGCATTAAATTGTGAATCACCTTTTTTACTTGGTTAAAGTTACTGTAGGAGAAAGTGAGGACTGCAGATGCTGGAGATCAGAGCTGAACATGTGTTGCTGGAAAAGCAGAAAGTTGCTGTATAAATAAAAGTTATTTTTGTTCTCCCCTTTCCTCTTCCTCTCTGTCCACTATTTCTTTAACAGTGCTGCTGCTGCTTACTTATTAACTAGCTGTTTCTGAAATCTACGTCAGCTGCTTCTGTGATTTTTATCCTGTAATTATTGTCCTAAGTTATTTTAAGATGACATTCACTCTTCTTTCCCTTGATAGCACGTTTGCCATTCTCTATCCGGGTACTTCTAGAAGCAGCAGTCAGAAACTGTGACTGTTTTCTTGTGAAGAAAGATGATGTTGAAAACATATTGAACTGGAAGGTGACCCAACACAATGGTGTTGAAGTGCCTTTTAAACCTGCTCGTGTCATCTTGCAGGATTTCACGTAAGTGTAGTTTTAGCATTCCATAATGCGTTAGTGAAATCCAATGAATACAGTTTGTAAAAAGAAAAATGATTGTGGATTATATTCTATAATGCACAGATTATATTTAGCAAGAAGAATTATGATCAAAGGGCAAGTTGTATTTTGATTCGTATAGTGGATTGACAGAAGCTTGATTCAGTGCATCTATCTCCATAACAAATCAATTATTTCCTGTTTTATCACTTCCTAATGTAATTCCATGGTACCTAAAGTTAACCAATTTACTAAGATAAGTTTTATGATCAGTTTTGTCATGTTTGGTTTCATTTTTGCATTCTCTGGATGGTATTTGCAGATTGTGTAATGTATAAAATATGTATAGTGTTTGCTTTAAGCATAATATAATTGAAATAAAAGCTATATCTTGTGCACGAAAAGCAGGAGAAATCCAATCTGGCCAATTACTGCTCCATCATTCTACTCTTGATCATCAGTAAAGTGATGGAAGATGTCATTAAAGATTCAATCAAGCAGCACCTGCACAGCAATAACCTGCTCACTGATGCTCAGTTTGGATTCCACCAGGGCCACTCAGCTGCTGTATTCATTACAGCCTTGGTTTGAACATGGACAAAACAGCTGTATTCCAGAGGTGAGGTGAGAGTGACAGCCCTTGACATTGAGACTGCATTCGACCATCAAGGAGCCCTAGCAAAACTGTAATCATTGGGGATCAGGGCATACTCTCTACTGGTTAGAGTCACACAGGTTGTTCTGCTATAATGTGGCAGCTATGTTCCTCTGCAACCTCATGCTAGAGAAAATTGCACTGTAAGAAATCTGCTGCAGCAAACCGTTATACCCGCTCAGTAGAAAGTTCACATTATCCAATGTCCACAATTCGTCAGGTGCGTTATAACAAATTCGCACTGAGGAAATGTGCATAATAGCAGAATGACCTGTTATCAGGTACATAAGAACATGGTTGTGGTTGTTGGAGGTTAGTCATCCCAGCTCCAGGAAATCTGCAGAAGATCTTTAGTATCCTGAGTCCAAACATCTTCAGCTGCTTCATCAGTGACGTTCCCTCCATCATACGGTCAGAAGTGAGGATGTGCACTGATGATTGTACAATGTTCAGTACCATCTGCAACTCATTAAATCCTGAAGCAGTTCACATTCAAGTGCAACAAGATCCAGACAATATTTAGACTTGGGCTGACAAGTAGAAAGTAACATTTGCACACTGAATCCCTACAATCATTCTCCTGGGGGTTACCATTGATCAGAAACTGAACTGAACTCGTCATGTGAACACAGTGGCTAGAAGAGCAGGTCAGAGACTGAGAATACTGCAGTGGGTATCTCACTTCCTAACTCTGAGTCTGTGCATCATCTACAAGTCACAATTCATAACTGTGATAGAATACTCCCCACTTTCCTAGATTAACACAGCCCCAACAACACTCAAAAAGCTTGACACCATCCACTACAAAGCAACCCACTGGATTAGCACCACATCCACCTCCTCCTCCACTGACACTTAGTAGCAGTGTGTACTGTCTAAAAGCAGAAATTCATCAAAGATCCTCAGCCAGCATCTTCCAAACCCATGACCACATCCATCTAGAAGGACAAGAGCAGCAGATACATAGGATCACCATTATCTGCAAGTTCCCTCCAAGCCACTCATTATCTGACTTGGAAATATATCTTTGTTCCTTCACTGTCGCTGGGTCAAAATTTTGGAATTCCCTCCCTATATGGGGATTGGAAAGCAAGTAGGCAGCTCATCAGCAGCACCTCAAAGGCAGCTGGGGTTGGACAATAAATGCTGGTCAGCCAGCGACCCCACGACCTACAAATGAATTTTTAAAAATGCAAAATTATTTTGCTACATCCAACACTTGCGTGAGGCTGTTCTACACAGATCAGTGTTCTTGATGCATTGATTTAAGGTCATGGGTTTGTGGGAAAGCATTGTTTAGGATGGGCAATGTTGAGAATAGCGTTAACTCCAGGTGAGACACATGACAACATGAATCCTAGAGTGACTTTGGTAAAGAAAAAGTAATCAGTCCACCAAGTTTCATTAAAATGTTAAAATTTGGATGCATTCATCCAGTATGAACTGCTGGAGAAGCTAAGCAGTTTACTAGGTTGATATGGTAGGGAGTTGGCCACTGAGTACTTGTCAGGAATTCATAATTCAAGATTTGTCTGTGGTTAGAAAATCAGTACAGGTTAGGGTCTAATCCTGAACATTGGAATACAAGCTCAATTGAGATGGTTATCTGAGATTTTCAAGATGCTTGAAAGCACAACCGCCATTATTTGGTGAGCAAATTCCATGCAAGCTGTGAAGGAGTAATTTCTTCAGGCTGGATTAGATTTGGTTAGTCCAGTTAACTTTCTGTTCAATGTGTATTTTAGTGAGGATAATATAATTGAATGCAGGGGGTCAATGGTTGTATTCTGGCACTTGTGTTGTGTGAATGTTGCATGCCACTTGTCAGCTAAAGTCTAAGTTCAGGTCTTGCTGCTTCAGTATTTCAAAAGTCATGAATAGTGCTGAACATGGTGCAATTGTCAGTGAGCACCCCTATTTCTGACCTTATGGTGGAAGGGCAGTCACTGATGAGCAGCTAAAGATGCTGAGATGACTGATCTCCAGGAACTCCAATTTTCCTTTGTGCTACGTATGACTCCAACCATTAGAGTTTTGATCCACTTCCCGTTGACTTAGGTTTTGCTAAGACACCTTATTACCATACTTGGCCTTGCTGTCAAGGGCAGTAGAGCAGTCACTTTCACCTCACTGGCTTAAGTTCTGCCTTTCTGCACTGTGGTCGTAGCATCTAAAAATCTGTCATCCTGTGCCGAATGCATTCAAAAACATGCTCTGCAATTGAGAATTCCAAAGATCTTTCAACCTTTTGAGTAAAGGCATGGTTTTATAACAGGCACGTTCTGTGAAAATGATCTGACATCTGTGACTATTTGCTTTGTCTTCAGTGGTGTACCTGCTGTGGTTGACTTTGCTGCTATGCGAGATGCTGTGAAAAAACTGGGGGGAGATCCAGAGAAGATCAATCCAATTTGTCCTGCAGATTTGGTTATTGATCACTCCATCCAAGTAGATTTCAACAGATGGTAAGTTGTGAAGGTTAAAGTTCCAATATCACCAGTTTGAGTGTTGTTCATTTCAAAAAGGATTTTGGATTGCTTTGTAAAATTTTGTAAAGCAAGATCTGTTTTGAGTGAAGGTGATTTTACTTGTCTAATTAAATTTTGTTTACCATTTTGATCAAAAGCAACAAACTTGGGGGTTGAAAAAAGCATTTGGCCTCATTAACTTTACAGGTTTATTGCCAATAGTACAATAACTGTCAAGTCTGATATTTTTAAAGCTCTTACTGAGTGCATAAATTCTTCTGAATGGTACGCCTATGCAGAGACAATAATAAGATGAATGATCAGGTGGAATTAATCCCTTGCCCTAATCTAACTCTGGCAAATGTGTTTAATACGCAGTGCAGTGATGAATCATCTTTAAAGTTGTCTTTATTATTCCTTACTTTTTGCCTCTTGTAGCATTGCTGGTGCTGCAGAACTTTTAGTTTAATTGCTTGCTTATAGATCAGTCCAGATCTAAAATGGTGGTCCATCAGACAGCATATACTATCAGGAATCTTCCCATGTTGATCATTTTTTTGAAGTGGAAACACAGCCAAAATTTGAAATGTTGCGATGCTGTGGTTTGGAAAAGAGGAAGAGCATTAAATTTAATTATTTTCATACTGCATTTAACAGGGTGCAAAGCTTGGGTAGGGCAAATTAACTTCAAAAAGAAGGAAAACTGTATCAAATTTTAATCTGATGTCAAAATTTGCCTTGAAGAAATGACTAAAGTGTATGATGGAATTATGGGTACCGAAAATCCAAAGAGATGACTATTATATATTTTGAAAATTTGGAAAGAGAAGCACCTGAGCATGTTGACAGCCTGGGCACAAGTCACATGCCAGTTAGACTGTAGTTATAATATGACTACTTTAAATTAAGTGTGGACATTGGAAAAAAATCAGTTCCAACACATTTGTGACAGCAGAAAATCAAGTTATACAAAGTGTAAGCAGTGCAAGATTTTAAATTCTTTTCAATAATTACTTGAAGACTTGACTATGTAGGTGCTCTGAGAGGCTGTTAATCTTGAGCTGAAACGTCTGGATTGGAATGACAGTATCGGGCTAAGGATTAGGCTCTTTCGCTGATCTGAGAAATATTTCTGCACATGGAGGGTTGTGAATCTTTGGAATTTTCTGTCCTGGATAGTTGTGGTAGCTAGTTGTCAAGTACGCTCAAGTTTGACAGATTCTTGGCGACTCGAGGAATTAAGGGCTCTTGGGATAAAGCAGGAAAATGAAGCTGTGGATGGTCATCCATTATCCTATTGAGTGACAGAACCCTGTCAAGGGAAGTGGCACACCCCATTCAAATGTAGTAGTATTGGAACCAATATTTCATCAAGTCATGATGGCTAGTCATCAAATAATTAAATCCAGGTCAGCATAATGTGGTCAAACATTTTTTTGCTCCTGGAGTGATGCATGGATGTATCTGCTGTTTTCTTTTTCTTTGCCTAAAAAGTAATAGCAGACAATTCCATTATAAATTGTTCTGAGCATGCCCTAAGTGCATATAGCAGGATTCTACTGGAGACTGAAGTGACTAAAAAGTCAGTCAAAAATGATTACTTAATTCCAGTTGACAAAAAAATATTATTTTGGATCTGTTGTATTTCATGAAACCTCACAGTAAAAGACAGCAGTTATGTGTAACTCAGTTGCATATAAACTTAATTTGCATAAACAGTAGCTGCAATTATTTCATTTTATAACAAGTTGAAAACAAGTGCATGGGTAAAATAAGGCAAGTATCGCATTACATCTTGCAATAATTAATATGCTTCTATTAACTACAGCATTCATACTGAGCAAGTGTAGAGTTTTGCAAATGAGGGCTCATTGTGTTAAAACTCAAGTTTCCGAGGATCAGCAAATTATTATCTTACACTGAACCCATGTACAAAGTATTTTTGATTCATGAGGTGCTTTTGTTTAAATTATGTACGGATCTACCGAATTCTGTGCTGGTTGTTACCAAGGCATTGGCACCCCTTTTTCTCAAAGTAGGCTACCACATTACTTCTTTATTATAGATTAATTGAGTGCTGTTCCTCTTCTAACCCATGCTGTTTGCTTAGCCTTTTTTTTGGAAAGGCCATCTGTTTTGTGTTCGTATAAATGTGCCTTGTTTCCTAAAACCATTAATCTATTTATAGTGGTTTTAGTTTAGATTTGCGTGACTTGTTTTGCTTTTTTTAATATAGACTTGATTTATGCACTTGTTAGTTTTTTTCAGATAACAGGCTCACTTTGATGTATTGAAGTACAAATGACTCCTTGGGGAAGTGGAAAAATAGGATAATATGTATATTTAATTACAGAATGCTGATGATAGACTAAATTGAATACTGCTAATCTATATTTACGATCACATCAGAGAACTTGTTTGAATCGACATATGCAGCCTTCTTTCTGAAATTAAAGCTTTTTTTCCCCAGCATTTTAAATGCGTTAGCATTTGCACGTAGTTTCAGGCAGTTTATGCATAGCAAGATGAATTCTTGTGATATGGAAATTATGCTGCCCCTTTTGAATCCCAGATTTTGATGTGCTAAAATTAACTGTTAAATATTAATTTAAACTCCACACTGTGCTTGTAGAGAAAGCCTTTTTCTATTTACATTGGTATGCAATATTCTGTGAAGGATCAAAGACTTCTGTGGGACAATAGAGGAAATAGAAAGAGGATGAAATTACGTTTGAATGGTAATCAAAGCTGGTAATAGGTTAGTTAGGCCATCCTGGCAGTGCACTTATGACTTGGTTCAGTATCATGAGTCCAAACGAACCAAATAAAGATGCAAGTTCCCACTTCTGGAGGTTTTTGAGTTAATACTAAGGCAGGTCAGCAAGATCCAGGAAATATCAGGCAAGAGAAACAACTTGATTTTGATTTTAGTATTTGGTCTTGGGCATACTAAATTTTACCCAATAAAAATGCATGAAAAGACTGTTTGGAAATGGGTAAACCCTGTGACTGAAGTAAAGTTGGTTCTGTCCACTAAAATGATTGCATTTTTAAAATTCATTCATGGGAAGTGAGTGTCACTGGCTGGGCCAGCATTTATTACCCATCCTTAGCTGCCTTTGAGAAGGTGTTGGTGAGCTGCCGCCTTGAACCACAGCACTCCATGTGCTGTAGTTAGATCCATGATGCTATTAGGTGATGGAGTTCCAGGAATTTGACCCAGTGATGGAAGGAACAGATATATTTTCATGTAAGGATGGTAAATGGATCGGAGAGGTCCTTGCAGATGGTTGTGTTCTTATGCATTTACAGCCCTTGTCCTAGATGGAAGTGGTCATGAGTTTGAAAGGTGCTGTCTAAGGAGCCTTGGTGAATTTCTGCAGTGCATCTTGTGGATGGTACACACTGCTGCTACTGTGTATAGTGGTGGGGGGACTGAATGTTTATGGATGTGGTGCCTATCAAGCAGGCTGCTTTGTCCTGGGTAGTGATAAGTTTCTTTATTGTTGAATGAGCTGCACTCATCCAGACAGTTGAGTATTCCTTCACACTCCTGAAATATGTCTTGTAGAGATGTGTGAAGCATGAGGTATTATTGTGATGCAAATTTGTGGAAATATTAACTAGTTTGGTGCCTTTAAAGAGCTAGAGGAGAGAGTATAATCTGAAAATTCTGGTTTTACAAAAAACCATTAGTACTCTGGAATCAAGATGTAAGTTGCAGAAGGCAATTAGTATCCAATAGAATTTGTTTTCTGAAGTTAATCAGCACTGGGTACACAAATCTTTCTAGTGAGCTGTGCACATTTCCACAACAGGTACTTTTTTTTGTGTGGCTTCAATTAGCTGGTTAAGAACTCCCATTCAATTAACCTTGGTTCTGTAACCTTCAGTACCATTACCTAATGCGTTACCAATCTCGGTTTTGAAATTTTCAATTGGCCTCAGTTGGATTTTGTTTTACGGAAAGAGACTTCCAGATTTCCTCCAATCTTTGGATGAAACAGTGCTTCTGATATAGTCCCTGATTGCTATGCCTCTTGATTCAGGATTATATCTTTTGTTTTCCACTATACCCATTAGAGGAAATAAGGGAAGAGAGATCCTTTAATCATAAACCTCAAATATCTTCATTCAAGGAATACAGGTCAGATCTGTCCAATTTTTCGTAATAAATCAACCATTTTAACCTTGCTAATTACATTAAATCATGAAGTGAACTTATGGTTAAACTGTTAAAACTAATGCTTCTCAAACGTACTCCTGCAATGACCCTATTTAGAGACCTGAAAATTGTCATGATCCCATGGATAATGTGTTTAGTGTGAGGTTGGGAAAATCAGGGCAGGGGACAGCAGGTTTGCAAATATGAGGTTGAGGTTATGAGAAGTATCTGGTGTCATATTGAGTAATGTTATGCACAGAAAAACCTGCATTGTTTGAGATGACAAAGTATCATTCTCTCTATGTAACTGGGAAGTTAAGAATAGAATATTCAGAATTTAGTGTTTTATATTGTACCATTTGGGGTTCATGTTCGAGATGGGGTCAGTCTTTGACCTCCATTATTTCACTGTAAAGTCACAAAGCAGGAGATCTGTCAGTGATTGGTCACCAATTCTCAAATCCCTTCCAAATGTTACAGCAAGTGTATCCTCCTTCCCACTTTAACTATGGTAACATTATTAAATACTTGTGTTAAATGCAGTAGTCATCCTAAAATTTATGTGCCAAATGTGCTCAACCTAAATTAGTTCTGATTTTGCTTTCCTCCAGGCCAGACAGCTTGCAAAAAAATCAAGAAATTGAATTTGAAAGAAACAAAGAAAGATTTGAGTTCTTGAAGGTATTGCTTTTAGTTTTTAGCTTTTGTTTGCTTTTAGCAGACATTCTGTAATAAATTGTATTTTTACCATTTTGTGTGCCAGAGAGAAAATATTTAGTGAATTATTAGACTTGACCTTGTGAACTGAAATAAAGATTCTCCAAGAAGAAAGGTGGGGGGGGGAAAGAACTAGAATTCTGAAACACTTCCAGTTCCACCCACGATGGAGAATAAGCATGGATAATAGCTAGTCTCATGAACTATGCTCAAATATGTTTACATCAGAATTTAATGAGAAAAGACCATGTTTTAAACTTTTGATAATCTTCACTAATCCTAGAATTTCCTTCCTGCTTCCTAGCAGTTGGGTCAGATAGTCAATACTGATAGTTGATAAAATAGCATCAAAGTATGCTCTTCTGTTCTCTCAGTGGCTTAACTACTTAGGACAATGTGCAGCAGGACCATACGACAGCAAGTACCCTGTTTCCCAGTTTTTTGAGATGACTGATGTCGGGTAAAAATTGGCTAAGTCTCCTACTTAGCTGAGTGAGTGGGGGAGTAAATCTGATGAAATTCATGCTCATTGTTTCTATCCGGCAACTTCTGTTGACAAATTGTCATTTCAGATGAGGAAAGGGCAATCTATAGCTGTGATACCTTTGCAGTGTAGTAACTTGGTCAGACTGTCTGTGCTCATACTTGAAGGACAACCTTTATGGACAGGCATGCCTGGACATGCAACTCAGTAAGTAATGATAACTTCAGAAGGGAAATCACCTTAAAACAAAACTTTGTTAATCTGTATTTTGAAGTTCTAACATTCAATGTTTTCCACAGCAATTAATTTAAAGGGATAGGCATTGTATGCAATTATTTAGCTCCTTAATGTGCTGTTGAGTTAAATCTAAATCATTCTTGCATTTTGTTCTTTTAAAGTGGGGTTCTCAAGCTTTTCGAAATATGAGGATTATTCCTCCTGGCTCAGGAATCATCCACCAGGTGAATTTGGAATACTTGGCAAGGGTGGTGTTTGATCAGGATGGCTATTACTACCCTGACAGTCTGGTGGGTACGGACTCTCACACAACAATGATCGATGGCCTAGGTGTGCTTGGCTGGGGTAAGCGACCTGTTAGATGTTTACCTTGTCTGAGATTATTATTAGGATTTAGCTATATTATTGTTCTAGGAAAGTGATGAATTCTTTTTGCTTTTTGAAAGCTGCTCAGATTTTGTATTATTCAAAATTGTTCTTAAATTTTCAAATTTTTAATTAAAAAATCGATTATGCTACATTTAAAATGAAAATTCATCAATTGCAGTTCAAAACCATTCTTTGTAAAATTTACCCAAGACATTTACCAAGAAAAATCCCAGTGAATGTCAAGTACTTCTGTTTTTCTTTAGGAGTTGCAACTATCATTTTATGGGAGGATCTAAATATCTACATTAACTCAATAGGAGCATTTCAAGTAAATCAGAACTCCCCAGGGATTAAACTTACTGAACAGGAGAGTTGGAATATTTAGATTAGAATTCAGACAATGC
Source organism: Hemiscyllium ocellatum (assembly GCF_020745735.1). Taxonomy (NCBI): domain Eukaryota; kingdom Metazoa; phylum Chordata; class Chondrichthyes; order Orectolobiformes; family Hemiscylliidae; genus Hemiscyllium; species Hemiscyllium ocellatum. The sequence goes on along the minus strand of NC_083402.1, from coordinate 120,261,813 downwards.
ATTTGACCTAGTGTTTCAGTGTTGTGCAGCGCACCCCAGCTGCTTAGTTTTGCAGGTGACCTGTTCATTGGGTGTCTCTTGAGACATTGTATTTGGACTGGACGTGTAGCTAGTTTTATTAAAGCAGTGAAAGAAAAGAAAATGAGTGGAACCAACTTACAAGTTATGAGCACAAATATAGGGAAAAAGAGACATTGGCAGGGCAGGCAATTACTTTTAAAACTGATTGTGAGACTTAGATATGGACATGCAAGCAAAGTTCTCATAGGGAGTTGTTTATAAAGAGGGAGAATGCCAAAACAAATAAGCATCCCATACAAGAATAAAGATGCATGATTCATTAATACTTTCTCAACTATCAAGAAAAGACTTTTGAGTTATAGTAAGTCAGGTTTGTTTCTACCTGTTCTCATGACCATTCATGCACACCTTTGCTCACTGCGGTAAGACTAAGAGGAGGGCTGGGAAATGTGCACATGGCTAGGTATCCAGCTCAGGTTGCAGGGTAAGGTTCAGTTTTTCATCTGTAGGCCATTCCTCCTTTTCTTTGCTCTTTGGCAATCAAGCGTTCAGCCCATTACCACTGGAATTTCTTTCCTAAATTTCTCTGCATCCTTACCCCTCGCTCCTCCTTTGAGAGTTCCTTAAAGCCTACCTCTTTCTATTTTCCTGGTATTTCCTTATCTGGTTTGTTGTCAGATTGTTTGAAACTTTTATGAAGCTGCAAAGTTTATAATGCTAAAGGTGTTATGCAAGTACATAATTTTGAGATAAATAATATAAATGTATTTAAGGTAAAGCTAGATATGTACAAAGGAGAAAGACATAGGTAAAATAATGTGAGAAATGTTTATTTTTGTGGTTCATAAAGATTAGCATTGACTAGTCTGCTTCTCTGCTGTAAAATTCCAAATTTTAAAAAAGCCAGTGAATGTGAGCACCTGAATGCAAGATGTGCAGACTGCACATGAGTCTACTGTCCAAAAGAGAACATTTGCAGTAGACCTAAACCTTGTGACGATTCTACTTGCTCAAGTTACAGGTATGGAAAAAAAGTCATGTCAAGGTTTTACACAAGTTTACAAAATAATGCTCAATTGCTATGTAAATATTTGGTTTCATTCTAAGAACCTACGTTGCTTAAATAAAATCTCAAGTATTTCAGTCAATTCCTCAGCACAAAAGTGCAGCCTCACTAATCAAACATTGGGTCTTAGTATGTGTCATAGATTTTGCAAGCATGTAAAACTTTCTTCCTTTCAACAGAATAAAATGTTGAACTAATCCGTTCAACCCATGTTTAGTCATTAAGAAGTATATTTTCCAATTGTACTGTTATGTGGATCCTTGCCTGTTAGGATCATGTATCAGGAAACCTGCTGTATAATGCGCAATTTGTTGTGCAGTCTTTTTTTTAAACCACGGCTGCATGTGATTACTTTTTCCAGCACATGTTGCAGGGGACCTGAGAATGCATTCAATTTTAAGCCACCTGCTTATTGTTATTCTAAGCCAGTTTAATTGATACTCTGATTTAATTTGTCTAATTTATAGTTCACTCTGAACATATTTTAAACTGGTACACCCAGAAATATATGGGGCCAGTTAACTCAGTTTTCTATTTGGTTAGCTTGTGGTTCAATAACACCAACATGACTTTGATTCCTGTTTTAGCTAAGATCTTGCTTGAGCGATAAGTATTGACCAAGACATCAGGGAGGACTCCTCTAGTTTTCTTCAGCATCAGGCAATGGGATATTTTACGTCTGCTTGAGATGGTGGATGACATTTGAGTTTATATCTTTTCTAGAAAAAATGGCATCCACGACAATCAGCATTTCCTTAGTTCTGCACTGGGAGAGTCGGCCTAGATTTTTGTTTAATTTTCTGAAGTCAGATTTGAACCCATGATATTCTGAAACACCATTATCCTAGCACCAGCCATGTTTGGCATTCTGGGTCCCACTAATAATGTGAATATTGTTTTCTTCACAGGTGTGGGTGGCATTGAGGCAGAGGCAGTGATGTTGGGCCAGCCAATCAGCATGGTTCTTCCAGAGGTGGTTGGTTATAAATTGGTAGGAAGCCCACACTCCTTGGTAACATCAACAGATATAGTCCTCACAATTACAAAAGTAAGTACATGTAAAGTTCTAATTTGTGTTCATTTTTATAAAATCAACTAAAAATGTTTTTATGTTTTCAATTTCCACAAATTCTTAATCTAGCATAGAACATAGAATGTTCCAGCCGTCAATGTTGTACCGACCTGTGAAATTAATCTGATATCCATCTAACCTGCGCATTTTCATTATTATTCATATGTATGTCCAATGCCCATTTAAATGCCCTTAACATCGGCTGGTCTACTAACGTTTCCCATCAACTACCCTCTGGCTTTTCAGCTAGCCAACTTCTGATCCAGTTCGCTAAATCACCTTCAATCCCAAAACTCCATATTTTGTGCAATAGCCTACCATATGGAACCTTACCAAACACCTCACTGAAGTCCATATACACCACACCAACCATTTTACCTTCATCCACATATTTTGTCATCTTCTCAAAGAACTCAGTAAGATTAATTAAGCACGACCTACCCTTCACAAACCTGTGTTGACTGTCCCTAATCAAATCGTTCTTTTCCGGACAATAACAAATCCTGTCTCTCTTAGATATCTTATCTAGTTCTTCAGCAACTTCAAACTAATGAAACTATTGTTAACAAAGATTATTAACTTACATATTGAAACAGTTTTCGTTTTTAATTTTCCTTTAAAGCACCTTCGCCAAGTTGGGGTTGTGGGCAAATTTGTTGAATTCTTTGGACCAGGAGTGGTGCGATTGTCCATTGCTGATCGAGCAACTATTGCCAACATGTGTCCTGAGTATGGGGCAACAGCAGCTTTCTTTCCTGTTGATAAAATCAGTCTGAAGTACTTGGAGCAAACAGGTATGAATTTGGAATCTATTGCAATGTGCATTTATAATTAATCTGAGTATGTCGCAACTATTCATCAGCTATCCTTTAGTACTGCATCAACAATGCTGAAGAATTGATTTTAGCCCATCTGTGGAAGCTACAGTACTAGGCATTTTAGTATATTGTGCCTGTGTTGGCTGTTGAGAGTTTGTTAAATTGTCATTATAACTAATCTTTCTCCAGAGTACATATAAATTTTCTCCCCTTGAAGTTGTATGTAAGTTACGACAAGCTATATTTAATTCAGCGACTTTTAAAAAAAAATTTTGCAGATAATCAAATTTCAACTTTGTTGCATCTAGCAACCAAAATAAGACCCCTCAAGTAAGTTAAACCTCTCACCCACACTAGCTATATTACCTGATTAATGTTAGAATTTTGCCACAATTCCAACCAACACTGTCTCTGAATGTGCCCTGGGTTTGATCCTTGTGCAGCGTTGCTCTCTGGAGTTCTCTTCCGGGGGAATCCTGGAGTTACAATCTTACAGGATTTTCCTTTATTCAAATTTGTTGTGAGTGTTATTGATGATTCTTTCATCCACAATACTGCAAGCCTGCATCATACCACCTTATCAGAAATAACTTTTCTGCCCCTTGTTATGTTTTCAGAAGTCACATGACACCAGGTTATAACCCAACAGATTTATTTGAAATCTCTCAAGCTTTTGGAGCACAGCCCTTTACTCTGAAAGCTTGTGATTTCAAATAAACTTGGACTATAACCTGGTATCATGTGACTTCTGACTTTGCCCACCCCTGTCCAATATTGGCACCTCCACATCCTTGTTACATTTGCCACTCGTTGTCTTAAAAGACACAGCTTTCCTATAGTTAACTCCTTAAATTCTTCTGCAGGGCAATCAGTTATCCTTGTGCATAAGGCATAATACCTTGTGGCATAATTTATCATGCAGCTGTTAAAACAGATTGACACACTCTTCTCCCCTGGTATGGCTAATTGCTTTCAGTTCCTCCATAACAGCTTGCCCATGTCCCTTAACAGTTTATTCCAGACAGTTATAGCTGTTTCTTTCAATCCATGCAGTTATTAAAGTTCCGAAGTTTATGCTATCAGTGTTTATTCATTTCCTTTTAGAAGCTTACTATTAAATCTGCTTTCACCATTCTTTTTGGCAGAGCATTTGAGTCATAGTGTTAGCCCTGTTGCTTTTTAGTTGGGAGAAGCTGCATTTTTCACTTCAATAGTATGTGCATGTGGTATGTTTGTGAGTGTCATGATTAATTTGCACAATTCTGGAGATTTATCCTCGAATGTAGAAGCAGAGTTAAGGCTAGACCATCATTTAGCAGGAAATGTCACAGCATGGACTAGTGAAGTAAGCAATCCACAAATGGAAAGGGTGTCTTTGGCCTCAAGTCAAAACTACTGGCTTCTAGGTCCTCATAACTCAGATTGTTTAAAGATACTCCAGTTTGATAAAGTTCTGTACAGAGTTTTTTTCTTTAAAATAAAACCAGAAAACCATCGACTGTGGGGAATGAGTGCTATACACCTATATAGCAGCCTGTTGCAATTTGGACATGTTGAAGCCCTTGGCAATTTATGCTTCTGATGCATGGTCGCAGTCGTACTGTAGAGAAACTGAGCAATCTATTTTTACAACCTAAACAACAGAAAATAGCAACATTGGAAACAGAATAAAAATTTGTTTTAGTGATGTAGAGTGTTAAGAGTTGACCCAGGATATTAGATTTCTATTGTGCATGGGATCTAAAATGGAACTTTAGACTCCTGCAAACGAGGATTAAAACGACTTGCCAGGATAGTGTTCTAGTGCAATGGTACTTAGATTTTAGTACGTAATATTTAGTATCTAACATTTTCCATCACACAAGTGCCGTATTTCCTCTGTGGGCCTTCATTTCCCTGTAAGCTTTCATTCCCCATCACCCTCTTCCCCACACCTCAGCAAAGAGATTCTGAAGGATGAATCACTGTGCTGCTGCACTCTCTGGTAGCTGGTTAGAGTGACATTTGCAGAAGCTTGGGATCTGATTGGCTGGCGGCCAACACAGCAAAGAGAGCGCTTTTTGTTCCCAGTGCAGCATGATTGTGAGTTGCAATCTAATATTTAAAGAAGAACACTGAAAATTGTATGGTCTTGAGAAAACTTTGAATAGCTGTTGAAGGTACTTAATCGCAGCAATGCCAACTGTTTTACAGATTTCTTTTCTCTTTGCAGCACGGAAACAGACCCTCCGATCCAACTCATCCATGCAGACCAGATATCTTAACCTAATCTTGTCCCATTTTCCAGCACTTGGTCCACGTCCCTCTAAATTCTTCTTATTCTTCCTATACCCATCCAGATGCCTTTTAAATGTTGCAATTGTACCATTCTCCACCACTTCCTCTGGCAACGTATTCCGTGCATGTACCACCCTCTGTGTGGAAAATGTTGCCCTTTTGGTCCCTTTTATATTTTTCCCCCTCACACCCTAAACCTATGCCCTCTAGTTCTGGACTCCCCACCCCAAGGAAAAGACCTTGTCTATTTATCCTATCCATGCTCCTCATGATTTAATAAAGCTCTATAAGGTCACCCCTCAGCCTCTGGCACTCAAGGGAAAACAGCCCCAGGCTATTCAGCCTCTGTCTGTAGCTCAAATCCTTCAACCCTGGCAACATCCTTGTAAATCTTTTCTGAGTGCTTTCAAGTTTCACAACATCCTCCTGATAGGAGGAAGACTAGAATTGCACACAGTATTCCAAAAGTGGCCTAGCCAGTGTCCTGTACAGCCCCAACATGACCTCCCAACTCCTGTACTCAATGCTCTATCCAATTAAGGAAAGCATACCAAGCACCACCTTCACTTCCTATCTACCTGTGGCTCAACTTTCAAGGAACTGCACTTCAAGGTCTCTTTGTTTAGCAACGCTTCCCAGCACCTTACTTATAAGTGTATATAGTTAGACTTTTTCATTGCTAGATTTCTGTTGTGGAATCTTTGCATTTTAAAGCTAGGGTTTCCTCTCCTGTTTCAAAACCAATATTTGTTTTAGCTGCTGAAAGATATACTTTCATTAAATAAAGCAATCATATTTACTCCATTCTTTGTGTTCTCTTTTACTTGTTTAAGGTCGAGACGAAAATAAACTGAACTACATTGAAAAATATCTAAAAACAGTTGGTATGTTCAGGGATTTCAGTGATTCATCCCAGGATCCAGAGTTTACACAGGTAAGATGATTCTTGTGTGTTCCAGGTGCGAAAAAACCTTCTTGCCAAATTGTAAATCTTTGGGATCTACAATATGTATACTATGGGAAGTTCATCCCAAGTCTTTCAAGTCAATGGTTATACGGGCTTTAGAGATGAGAGATGAAGTTACAGGTGTGGTGTGATTGGGGAGGACAAAAGGATTAAAAGGCACTGTACAAATGCATATTATGTCCTGAGGATGTCTTGATGCTTCATAGTTGTGTACTTGTAATGAAGAACTCCAGAATTCTACAAATTCATTACTATTAAGGAAACAAGACAGCAGCTAAACTGTTGTGAACTTGTGTTGAATGCTCAAGGGCCTAAGACTTAAACCTCACTTGCTTTTATTTTTGTTTGTACATTATTCCTTTTTTTCCCCCAAGGTTCCACACTTGCCTTTGATTTCTAAACTGTGGGTATTAATTCAGCTGATGAAACTGCCTCTGCTTTCTGGCAGCTGTTTGTACATTCCCCCGCTTTGACAAATGGTCAGTTAGACTCGAAACGTCAGCTCTTTTCTCTCCTTACAGATGCTGCCGGACCTGCTGAGACTTTCCAGCATTTTCTCTTTTGGTTTCAGATTCCAGCATGCGCAGTAATTTGCTTTTATCTTTTTTTTTTCTCATTTTAAGCTTATTACCTGTATTTGTGATTATGTTTTAATGTTGGTATTTTATTATTTTCTGTCCAGATTACTAGGTAATAAAATTTATTTCTTTTACTCAACAAAGCCTTTGAAATCGGCTCCTTCATTTTCTAGGGAACTGAATTTTAATTGATGTATGATAACTGTGTGCTATGATAACTGTGTGCTAAAAAGAAGAATATTTGTTGGATTTGTGATGTGACCTCAAAAAGAGAGGAAGCTGATTTCCCCCTCCAATAATAACAGACCTAAATGTGTCTAATTCACTTCAAATTGTTTATTTTAATTTTTTCTTGTGGATCACATGAATTCTTTATTTAAAGTACTGCACAACATTAAGTGATGTTTCCAATATTAAATGGTCATCGTGTAACTAAGTTACAGATGGTGAAGTACTGTCTCAATCTATATATTGTTTGACAGCTGATAGGCTAGGGATGTGGTTCCACACTTACCTTTGACTTCTAAACTGTGGTTATTAGTTCAGCTGATGAAACTGCCTCTGCTTTCTGGATTCCTGATTCCTGATGAAGGGCTTGTGCCCGAAACGTCGAATTTCCTATTCCTTGGATGCTGCCTAACCTGCTGTGCTTTAACCAGCAACACATTCTCAACTGTATCTCCAGCATCTGCAGACCTCATTTTTTACCCTCTGCTTTCTGGCAGCTGTGGGAGAAAATGATTTTTGCAATCTTGCCCCATTGCCATCGCACAAATCTCTTTGCAAACTCTGATACTAACTTCACATCTGGCTCCAAGCTCTCAGTGGTTCACAATGGAAGTGGACAGTTGTCAGGCATGTGGTTTAGGGGTTGCTCTTCTTGAATTTAGTTGGGCAATGGCAGTGAGGATTTGAACTGTGTGTAGACTAGTGTGTAACTGGGAGAAGTTTGATGTTTGGGCACAGGAATGAGAAACATTTCCTTCACCAGCAATAATGGCTCCATATTTTACAAAGAAGCATAGTTGTAAATGTTGTCTGATGTGTTATAAAAAAAAACTTCTCTTCAGTTTGTTGCTATATGTGTTTTTACTAATGCAAATAAATGTTCCTTTGAAGACATGATTTTGTTCAGACAAAATATGTTGATATCACTCAATGTCTGTTTCCCCCAAAATATGTCAAGAAATGTAATTGCTTTTCAATGTCACTTTCAAGAGCAGAGAATACCGGCATATTAAATGGAGGTTTGTAATCTATTACATGCAATTCTAAATATAGAAGTGTTTTTCAGATTTGGGATAGTAAATTTTCTTCACACTATCAATGGTTTATATTTTAAAATGTTTAGAAAATAATGTTTGTGTTCAAACACGTGTTGCTTTTTTGTACGTCATATCATGTCCTTGTGTTTTGCCAAGATAATTTTTTTCATCCTATGTAGATTGTGGAATTAGATCTCAGCACTGTGGTATCATGCTGCAGTGGTCCCAAACGACCTCAGGACAAAGTGGCTGTGTCCAATATGAAGCAAGATTTTGAAAGTTGTTTGACAGCAAAGGTGAGTTTAATTTAACACCAACCACCACCAGAAATCCAAAAAGGTGAAAGTTTTGTATTGGCCATAAATTTGCTGAAAGATCAAAAAACAATTAATGCGTTTTTGACGATTTTTTCAGGGTTGAAAATACTGAACTTGGTGCCTCAGTGTTGCGATTCAGGCTGTTTCTATTGCACAGATACCCTGGTTTCAGCAACACCTTGCATATATGACTAACCTAAGTGCGCCAGTGGAATTGGGAATAGCAGCTTGTGAAATATCAGAATATTTAAAAATGCAGTGCTGTACTTGAGCCAAATCATCTGGATCAACATAAACTTCTTGATGAAAGAGATGAAGTGTGATTTGCTTAACCTTTCTTGCATTATGCTCGCTCATTCTGAACAGTTGTTGAATGTATTTGGCTAGTTCTAAGGGCATAGGATGCTGCTCAACAATAAGACCATAAGATATCATTTGAACTGTTTGGATCATCAAGTCTGCTCTGCCATTCAATCATCACTGATGTGTTTCTCCTGCTTTCTCACCATAACCTTTGATCTCTTTGCTTATCAAAAACATATCTGTCTCTGTCTTAAATACACTCAAGGCCTCTACAGCCTTCTGTAGCAATGCATTCCACAAATTTACCACTCTGGCTAAAAAACTCTCCTCATCATAGTTCTAGAGGGTTGTGCCTTCACTCTGTGACTGTTGTCAGGTCCTAGTCTCCTCTTCTAGTGAAAACATCTTCTCCACGTCCCTTCTATTTCGGCCTTTTGGTATTCTACGTTTTGATGAAATTTCCCCTCATCCTTCCAAACATCTATGTACACACCTAGAGACCTCAACCATGTCTCATATGACAAGCTCTTCATTCCTGGGATCATTCTATCAAACCTCCTCTGGACCCCCTCTAAGGCCAGCACATCCTCCATTAGATCCAGGCTGCACAAATGCTCACAATATTCTAAATGCAGCCTGATCTGAGGATTACATAGCCTTAATATTATATTCCTACTCTTGTATTCCAGTCCTCTTGAAATACATTTCATTTGCTTTCCTAAATGTCAACTGAACCTGCCTGTTGAACTTAAGAAAATTCTGAACTAGGATTCCAAAGTCCCTTTTTGCTTCAGATTTCTGAACATGTACCCCATTCAGAAAATAATCCAAGCCTCTATTCTTCCTAACAAAGTACACAACTTCGTATTTTCCCAGATTGCATTCCATCTGCTACTATTTTGCCCATTGTCCTAGCCTGTTCAAGTCCTCCGCAGCCTCTCAACTTTATTCACAATACCTGTCCCTTCACTTATCTTTGAGTTATATACAAACTTAGCAATAATGCCCTCAATTATTTTGTCCACACTGTTGATATATAAGGTGAATAGTAGTAGTTCCAACACTGAATCCTGCAGAACTTCACTAATCACTTGCCATCTTGAAAGAGATCCCTTAATGCCCAGTCTCTGTCTTCTGCCAGTCAGCCAGTCTTCTATCCAAGCCAGTACCTTGCCCCTAACACTATGAATCCTTATCTTTATTTAACAGCCTCCTGTGTGGCACCTTCTCGGAGGCCTTCTGGAAATCCAAGTAGATCACATGTACTCGCTCTCTTTGCCTAAGTTGCTCGTTACCTCCTCAAAGAACTCAGGTTTGTCAGGGATGACCTCTTCTTGGTGAAGCTATACTGACTCAGCTCTATACTACGTGCACTTCCAAATGCTCTGCAATCTCATCCTCAATATAGACTGAAAGAATAAAATTAGTCTCATGGAATAAAATCCCATTACCAACCAAGAGCATGCTGACCAGATAATTTCCCATCTTCTGCCTCCCTCCCTTCTTAAACAGGGGTATTACATTAGACATATTTCATTCCTTTGGGACCCTCTCTTATTCCAGTAATTCCTGCAAGGTCATCACTAATGCCTTTCGTGAAATCTGTACAAAGTAAATGTAAAACTTAGAATTATTTCTTGATTAAACCTCAACATTACCGCTCACATTCACAGTATTGCAAATGAGCTTTTCTTTGCCCTTCTTTTTCCTTAGCATTCAATTAGTTGAAATTTGGTAAAGGTCATAATTAAGAATGCAGGAATTTTGTACTGAAACGGAGTTTCCATTTTTTTCCCCTCTTTTTGCCACTTAATTCTTTAGCGAGGATTTAAAGGATTTCAGATTCCGCAGGTTCGTCAAGACGACAAAGTGAAGTTTCAATACAACAATCAGGATTATGAATTGTGCCATGGTTCAGTGGTAATTGCTGCCATCACCAGCTGTACAAACACCAGCAATCCATCTGTAATGTTAGGAGCAGGTATGTCGCACGCATCTACCTACCTACATATGTTTGAAATTTGTGTTTTCATGCTGAATTCTAATTGCGAGTATTTTGGTAGGATACCAGTAGATTTCTAAAACCATGGTTCTGAGTAACTTAGATGATATGTTATTTTACAAAGATTTTCTTAGTTGTGTTGCAGATATGCACAATCTATTCTGCCTTGTCCTGCAACAGAGAGTTGAACATGCTGTAAATAGAACTGTAGATCGATTATAATTTATTTTCTATTGAGAGAGGTTTAGAGGCTGACATGTACTTGCAGATTCTTGACACTAGAATGGAAATGGCTAGTGTGGAATGATCCCAGTGTGTATCTCTCGTTCAGTCTATGCAAATTGCTGATCATGTAATTTTAGTGATCTAACCTTGAATGAATTCTGGTCAGCCTTGCAAATGGGGATAACTTATTTTGGTGGTGTCGGCACCTATTTTGTATTTTTGTAAAATCTGACTGGTGTTTGGGGATAGTATATTTCAGTGCATCTCACAGTGCTAGATTCAAATAACTGCTCTTTGTTGTTAGGAAGTGCTGAGCAGAACACGAGTAGTTTCTTTCAAAGGTATAGGAAGTTCCAAGGGCACCAACAGTCCCTGGATCAAGATGCTTTCCCATCCCCATTTTTGTTGACATACTGAACTCAGGGTTCAAATTGTCCTTTTTTCATTTTTAATTTGTAATTTCCTTATAATAGTTGAGTGAAATGCTGCAGATATTGAAATCTGAAATAAAAACAAAATGCTGGAAATTCTCTTCATCTCTGGAGAGAGAAACAGACTTTAATATTTGTGGTTAATAATACCCATTTTGGAATGAGATGTGTGACAGAGGCAACCTGTTGAACCAAGTATGGAAACTAGAATGGAGGGTGACCTAGAGGACAGATAGAAAGTCTATGAGAACTTGAAAGGTTGCAGTGCTTAAATTATAAAAGGGTACAAAGGTGCAATGCAGAAGTGTTGGTAGTGGAGCAAGTAAAGAAATAAGTGAATTAAAAGGAAGTTTAAGTGACGAGTTAAGACCATTATAAGTGTTTGATGTTCAAAAAGTTGGAGGCAGTGGTTATGTTCTGAAATTGATGAACTGTAATCTAAATACTTTAATTCATTGCAAGCCAAATAGCATTAACATCATGCAGAAATACATTGACTGCATAAACTTGGAGAAGCTGCAGCTGCATGTTTATGGTGACTTGAGTACACAAAGGAAAGAGAATTGCATCCCTGAAACGCCTGTTGTTTCCTCACCCTCCACCAAAATTTGATAAGGGATGTGTGTTTGTGTTCTGTTTTGGTAACTTGCCAGTATTGTCAGGCATTCCTACTAGTGGAACGTTGAGAAAACTGAAACAGATTGAAAATGTAGTTCGTCCAGAAACATTGTTCTGGTTTTTAAAAACAAGTCGCATGCAGATTCAGGAATATTTGGCGTGCATGTGTTCATACTCCAGTTGTCTTAAGTCTGCTTTATGTTACTGCACAGGAAATCTGCAAGCTTACATGTGTATTGTGTATTGGAAATATATGTTTGTCACCATTCTTGTACAGAAGGATTCATTCATGTTTTGTTTATGGAGCTTGTGTCTTTTGGATTTTGGCTCCATCAAATCATCTGCTTGCAGAAGTGTTTTATTATGAAATCAGCATGCTTGGTCAGAATGTAACCTTTTTCCTGAATCATTTGCTCTGTTTGTATCCCCTTGCTAAGTGCAGCAATGTTTCTACAAGAAAGTTTTTTTTTTCTACTTGTCTTTTAACTAAATTAAATTGGTTTATAATATGCCAATTATTTTTTAAAAATCTCTAACTAATTTATGTGGCATTGTGAATGAATCTTCATGCATTATCAACAACAATAAAATATGTATCCTTACATAACAGCAAGTAAATCAGCTGAATCTTCTACTACAGAAATACCTAATTGAATCCAATACACTGGCTTCTTCCACCTGAGTCCACCACAACCTGCATGACGATTTGCCATATAAAAGTTCAAATGAAACCTGATTCTATCACATTGCTGATCTTAACACTATGAAAAACAGCTTGGTTTTTCTGTTTTTTCCTATTCTGTTCGCTGGCCTACTTAGCAGATCAAACAGTTTATCGCTTTTTGCTCTATCTGAACCCTACAAACTCTACAGTGGGGAAAGACGCCATTCGGCCCATGCAGTCCATCCAAAGAATATCCCACCCTGACCCAGATTCCCCCATTTACCATGGCCAATCCACCTAACCTGCACATCTTTAGCCTGTGCGAGGAAGCCAGAGCCTCAGGTGGAAAACCCTCCCATCATCAAACCATCCCTACTTTGGAACATGTCTTGGAATTGAAGAGATTCCATCATTAAACAAATGGTAAATTCAAGAAGTATTAAGAAAACACTATTTGCTTTGTACTTTGCTGTCATGAGCCTTCATTCAGGAAAGCTATTTAATATCTTTATTCTATGTGTTGCAGGATTGTTGGCAAAGAAAGCAGTAGAAGCTGGTCTTAATGTTAAACCATATATCAAAACCAGCTTATCTCCAGGAAGTGGGGTAGTTACCTACTACTTAAAAGAGAGTGGAGTCATGCCCTATCTTGCCAAGCTAGGGTGAGTATAAAGTTTTTCCATAGTTCATATTAGCAACCTTGCTCTGTACAAGGGGCTGTGCACAGAGACTTTTGTATTAGCACTGTATGCAATGTATCCATTTTCAACTTTCTTTTATGCATGCTGAAAATTTTTGGGTCCCTGTAGAATGCAGTTTGATGTGAAATAATTATTTGTAACAGCAGCAATGCCTTTTTCTCTTAAAATAAAGTTACTGTACGCTGGTATTTCATATTTTATAAATCTATTCCAGTTCTGGTCCCTGCAGCAAGCTTATTTTGATACACATATTGCAGATTCTTTATACTAGCTTTCAATCTAGTGACTTGCAAGTAGGAGCTAAGCAAACTTCAGCAAACAAGGGGAGTGAGCATTGTTAAGTTAAATGTACAACTGAATGCCTTTTTAAAGCCACTTCCAATTATGAAGATCCAAAAAACTCATAGTAATGTATGTATGTGGCTGGACCTGTTGGTTGAATTGAGCTTAACTACCCTGAGGATAGTTGAATTAAACTATCCCAAGGAATATATAAAGTAGACCTTTTAGCTCCAAAAATTCAGAGAACCTGAGGTACTTGTGAAAGATACTAAACACATGCAACTTTAATGCAAGTTAGTGTGTTTTACGGCTGTTTCAGAAGTTACAGGCAGGCAAACTAACACTTATATATTGCTAGCTATTTGTGATTTTAAGTAGCTATTTTGTACACTGTAGGTTTGAAGTTGTCGGCTATGGGTGCATGACGTGCATTGGTAACAGTGGTCCACTCCCAGAGTCTGTAGTGGAGGCCATTACTAAGGTAAAATGCTATAAATATCCCTTTCAGATTGAACTGTCCTTTGTTGATTGTGTATATTTTGGTGGAGTTGTTGAAAATGTGGAGCTAAGGTGACCTTTCACATCATAAATGTAGTTACAGGCAACAAAATACTTGTGCATTATTGTATTTTTACAGAAGTTACCATCTGCAAGGTGTGCTACAGCAACTTGCCAAATCACCTTTAACAGCACTTTTCCAACCCACGGTCTGTATCACCTAGTAGAACACAGGCAGCAGGCACAAGAAAGCACAAGCATCTGCAAGCTCCCTCTAAGTCTCGTCACCCTAATATGGGAATATATATCTGTTCCCTGCTCACTGCTCAATAAAAATCCTGGAATTCCCTCTCTAATGGCATTTTAGGTGTGCCTACAGCACAGGGACTACAATGATTCAAAAAGATAGCGAGCTGTCACCTTGTCAATGCTGACGGCTCAGCAATAATATTGGCTTTGCCATTGATGCCACACCTCACTAATCTATTTAAAACATTTGAGCACAACGTAAGTAGCTAGTTAATGATTTTTTTTCTTCTTTCTTGAGATCTATTATCCTAGAAGAGGGAGGGATTCATTCTTCATCTTTGGGGAGCTGAAAATCTAATAATATGACATGGCCATGATTGGTATGCTATTACAATGAAGAAGTTGAATCTTGCAATATAATACCAGCAACACTAGTGGAGACAATTTACATTATGTTATCCTTGTTTGTTCAGAATGATCTTGTTGCAGTTGGAGTATTGTCTGGGAATAGAAACTTTGAAGGCCGTGTACATCCCAACACACGTGCTAACTATTTGGCTTCGCCACCATTGGTTATTGCATATGCCATAGCTGGTAGTATAAGGATCAACTTTGAAGTGGAACCATTAGGTAAGCTGCTTCTCTATGATAATTCAGTTTTGAATTGCTAAAGGATGATTTCTATAGCAAATGAAAACAAGACTAAAGTTTACTTTTCGTTTATTCTAATGATTGGTTAACTCATTTTAATAGACTTGCAAGCTTCTCTTCTGTGCAGCTTCTCTTCTGGTCATGGCAATGTTTCTATCGTTATCCCTTTAATGTAAAAAAAAATCAGATCTTCCAGTACATTACAATCATTGTGGTCTTGCAATTGATTTTGAAAAAGGTACTGGATGTATGTTAACATCAGGTGGAAACAGTTCACACATTATTACCTGTTGGTCTGCTTGATATTTCCAGTAGTTGGTAAATTAGCAGTTACTGAATCCTGGATTGGAGCTTAAGGTGTGCCACTACCGAATGATCGTTTTGCCTGTTATGTAGCAATGCAACAAAGACTTCTGCCTCTCTCTGTTTCAAGATGTTGCACAATATTTTATGGACTGAGATCCTTTTGAGGTGTAGTTGTTTGTACTGTAGAAAATAGGCAGCATGTTCATGGATGTCAATGGCGATGTGGTGATAGCTCGCAATAGCCAAAACAGAAATGGCAGTTGAGTGAGAAATGTTGGTCCAACTCACTTTGCACAAATACCCTGCCCTTTAAAATATTAGCTGTGGGATCTTAGATGTGTTCTTGTTTTAATAACTCGAGCAACAGATGGCACCTCCAAAAGTAGATTACTTTTTTAGTACTGTGTCAATCTAGATTATACTGAAGTCTTTGGAGTGGAATTTGAACCTATAACCTCCTGACTCAGAAACTAGGATACTACAGTTGAGCCATGGTTGACACAACAGTTCTTTTAATGGAAAAGAGCTGATAAATTTCTAGTCATCTTGATATTTTTAATCACTCATGAGAATTAAAAATCAGATTTTCACAAATGACTTGTTTTTGTTTTAAATGTATGTCCATTTCAAGAGTATGCCTCTGGAATGTAACCAAGTTTTGATTAACTTCTTCCTCCTGGATGTTGTTCAATGCAGTGCCATTTCATATTTACAACTAAACTGTTTAACCATTCTCTTTCAGGTGTTACTGCGGAAGGAAAGGAAATCTTTCTGAGAGATATTTGGCCAACCAGGGAGGAACTGCAAGCGATTGAGAGGGAATTTGTTATTCCTGCCATGTTCAGGGAAGTTTATGAGAAGATTGAGGTAAATGAGGTGAACTTTACTCAGGAAGTTCAAAGGTTTAATGATTTTAATCTATTGTAACAGTATCTGGGAGAAGCTCGAGTTGTGCACAATTATAGTAAAATGTTTTAACTAAAATTTAAATACAGAATTTTGAAGAACTGTCCAAATTTGGCAAATGTAAGTATGTGGTCTGCTGTTTATAGGGCTCAATGAGTGAGTTCAGTAACTGGGTGTGCATATTAGCATTGTTATCCTTAGATTAGAGATTCAGAAAGTTAAGTTGGGAAATAGTGTTTTGTTTTTTCATATTTTTTCCACAGAAAGGAAATGAATGCTGGAATTCTTTGAATGCTCCTGGTGACAAACTCTATACTTGGAATCCCAGGTCAACATATATCAA
The DNA here is from genome assembly GCF_020745735.1 of Hemiscyllium ocellatum. NCBI lineage: Eukaryota > Metazoa > Chordata > Chondrichthyes > Orectolobiformes > Hemiscylliidae > Hemiscyllium > Hemiscyllium ocellatum. The sequence goes on along the minus strand of NC_083402.1, from coordinate 120,245,253 downwards.
ATCGCCACCATTTTTTGAAAACCTGGTACGTACTTGTGTATATTCAAAGCTGAGATAGATTTTTGATCATAAGGAGAATCGAGGGTTATGGGGAAAACACAGGAAATTGGATATGAGAAATGTTGGATCAGACATGCACCTATGCAATGGTGGAGCAGGCTGGAGAAGCCAAAAGGCTCACTGTTGTTCCTTTTTCTTACAGTTTTCATGGTTTACCTGTGATGGGTGTATTTCAGATTTAGGGTGACTCCCTTATTCCTCTGACTGTGAGGGACAGGTTTGACTATTTCTTAATATAATCCATCTCTTGTACTGAAATTAATAATATTCAGTGTGTGCCAGAAATTGAGAAGAATTCCGTGTGCCTAAAAATAAATCCTGCCGTGACAACCACTCTTATGAAAGTAAAAGATTTAGGTTCATAAATAGTGCCACCCATGATCTCTGTGGCTAAGTACTTCATAGTTAATGAAGTGCTTTGAAGTATAGTCACTGTTGTAATGCAGGAAATGGGGTACCTACTTGTACACAGTGAGGAGCCTCAAACAGCAATTTTATGAAATTTTCTTTCTTTTACATGGTGTCGGTTATTGAGTCATACAAGCATAGAAACAGACCATTTGGTTGAACTTGTCCATGCTGACCAGGTTTCCTCAAACAGCACTAGTCCCATTTGTCTGCAGTTGGCCTATATCCCTCTAAACCCTTCCTGTCCATGTACCTGTCCAAATGCCTTTTAAATGTTGTACTTGTAGCCATTTCTGCCATTTCCTTTGGCTGTTTGTTCCATTCCCACACTACCCCCGCATGAAAAAGTTGCCCCTCGGGTCTCTTTTAAATCTTTACCCTCTCACCTAAAACCTATGCCCTCTATCTTTGGACTCCACTACCCTAGGAAAAAGACCTTGGCTATTCACCTTCTCCATGCACATCATGATTTTATAAACCTCTATAAGCCCTTAGCCTCTGACACTCCAGGGAAAAGAGTCCTAGCCTATCCAGCCTCTCCTTGTAACTTAAACCCTCAAGTCTCCACAACACCCTTGTAAATTTTTTCTGTACCTTTTCTACTTTAACAACATTCTTCCTAAAGCAGGGTGACCAGAATTGTATACAGTGTTCCAAAAGTGGTCTCACCTATGTCTTATACAGCCAGTTATAGAGTCATAGAGATGTACAGCATGGAAACAGACCCTTCAGTCCAAACTGTCCATGCCGACCAGATATTCCAACCCAATCTAGTCCCACCTGCCAGCACCTGGCCCATATCCCTCCAAACCCTTCCTATTCATATACCCATCCAAATACCTCTTAAATGTTGCAATTGTACCAGCCTCCACCACTTCCTTTGGCAGCTCATTCCATACCTGTACCACCCTCTGTGTGAAAAAGTTGCCCCTTAGGTCTCTTTCTCCTCTTGCCTAAACCTATGCCCTCTAGTTCTGGACTCCCCGACCCCAGGGAAAAGACTTTGCCTATTTACCCTATCCATATCCCTCATAATTTTGTAAACCTCTATAAGATTACCCCTTTTGAAGGATAATTATTGGCTGCAGAGCTTGGGTGAACTTGACACCTGTTTTTTTGAGGACAGGAGGGCCTCTATTTAAGCCCCTGTCTGAGAGATGGCATCTTTGGTAGTGCAGTGTTTGCATCGGCCTGTATGGGAGTTCAGATTAGATTGGTCTTCTACCTGTGAGGTAGGTGGCAATGGAGTTCAAGCATCCCTCCAGAGATTTGAGATTTTGAATTAAGTAGAGAAGGCTAAAAGTTAGTATTAGCTTGTCAACTTTGACCACTTCCCTGATTTATTTGTACTTCATTCTGAACAGTTCCTCAGAGTAGATTCTGTTCCAGGCAAGCTGCTCTCGGCATATTTATATGCCAGACCTGTTGTATACTACTAACTTGTGAAATACCACAACAAATGAGCATCTTTTCCAGAATATTCTGAAGAAGATTGAGTGAAGCATAAATACTGGCTTGGATAGGTTTAGCTGAATGGTAAGATACTGTGTTGCATATCCTGTGTAAATCATCTAGTTCTTGAGAGAGCTTTCTTTGCCAAATGGCTCAAAGTTTGCTCCTATAAATTGCAACAATTCAAAGTAACTTATTGTTTATATAATTTACGTTTTAAGACAGCTAAACAAATAGCTCATAAATAAGAAATATGATCTTTATTTTGAGTTGGTTGATTTCTGGCAGGCCAATAAGTGGGATGATGTGAGGCAGTGAATAGTGGAAGTCTGGAATCCTTCTCCCAAAAGTTGTTGAGGACGGGGACAAAACTGAAAAATTCAGTATTAAGCTTGAAAGGTATTCTGATAGGCAATGAGCAGTGATGCTAACAAAGCAAAGTTGAAAAGATGGTGATCAACTATGATCTAATTGAATAGTGGGGCAGGTGTGAGGGGTTGAATGACCTCCTAATAATTAGGAGGCCATTCAACCATTAGTGTTGCTAATAATCCTCAAGTCTCCAAATAAAGTTGAAATTTGCTAGAGTTCCTGGTCTTGATTGTTATCTAGTTGCCACTATCGAAGATTGAACATGTAGATGTGAACTGGAGAAAATATACAGATTTTCACAGATTTCCTGTACTCCTATCTCTCGTGCTCTACATATACTTCCAATACTTGTTCTTCAGCTTGATCCCCTGCACTCCTCCAATTCTAGCGTCTTGTGCATCCCTGCTTTTCATTGATCTACCATTAACAACCAGGAAAGGGAATTTCTAAAATGTTCTAAAACACTCCTGTTTCCTCTTAAGGCACTCCTCTAACCTTCTACTTTAACTAAAACTTTAGCCACCTGACCTCTACGATCTGTTAATGTGGTGTCAAATTCTGTTTGATAGTGAAGTGCTGCAGGGCCTCTTTGTTACTTTAAAGATGCTGTATAAATGCAAATTGTTGCAGTTACTTAGCAGTTATTTGGAATTGAGGTAGCAGTTCCAAATTCTGTTGATCTATTGATTATTCAGCTTATTCAGATATGAATGGTTACCTTTTGAGAATTGTAATGGTCCAACACAGACTCTATTATAACCTATAGTATTAGATGTTTTAATCCACAGATCAGCTGATGTACCAATTGGGCTTCGGTCTTAATCTCATTCAATTTTATTGGAGTGCTGTCCTAATTTCCAGCATCATGTGGTTATCTCTGTGAAGGAACAAGAAATAAATGAACTGCCGCTGGTCAATCTGAAGTACTATTGCTGTATCATTTACCACTGTACACACATTTTCAAAACTGACTTTTTCTTTCATCCAGACAGTAGAACTGCAGAGTCCTAAACCTATCATTGATGCCTATGTTCTTTTGAATTTGGGTGATTCAGTGACAACTGATCATATCTCTCCAGCGGGGAATATTGCCAGAAACAGCCCAGCGGCACGGTATTTAACTGATCGAGGGTGAGCATAATTCTTAATGGGTTTATTAATATTCGTACTTATACCCTGTCCTTTTCCAAATTCACTGCAAATGACTTCTACAGAAACACAAATATCTAGCTTGTGTTCTGATATATAAGGGTAGATGAATAGGAAGGGTTTGGAGGGATATGGGCTGGGTGCTGGCAGGTGGGACTAGATTGGGTTGGGATATCTGGTCGGCATGGACGGTTTGGACTGAAAGGTCTGTTTCCATGCTGTACATCTCTATGACTATATAACTATTGCATTTTAAAGTTATTTTTGCAAAGAATAAAGCTTCTTCATCTAAAGTTAAGTATTGCCCTTCTTCTCTAAGTGAATATATACTTACCTTAGGGGGTGCAGTGATGTTTTACACCTTTCTAGAATGAGTGTGTTGCCCAATGAGGAGAGATTCTTTCTCCAAGCTTATCTCCTACTGTACAGCCAATCTTAAGTGTGTCATGCTAAAACAGTATTGGTCGACCACTGAGTTGTATTCAAGATAGTAAAGATGGAAAATGGTGATAATTTAAGGGTCGGAAGAGGCATCAGAAATCAAAAGTTCTCAGATTGAACTCTCAGTAATGAGATTAGCTAATGCAGAGATGTTAATGGAATGGAATATTACACCATTTTGCAAAGCAGTCTCAAGGTGATGTAGCCAAGCTGTTTAAAAGGAATGAACCAATGTACATAGACCAGCATGTTTGTCTTTAGCTGTGCATGACGCTTTGGGAAATGCTACACCAAGTCACACTTACTAACTCAAACACTGAGCTGGTGAGAGCAGCGTTTAGAAGAATGTGAGAAGACCTGATGGAAATGTATAAAATTCTTAGAAAACTTAGCAAGTGTGTTTTGCCGAGCTGGAGATTCTAGTATTAGGGATTCTTAATGTCAGGACAGGGGATCAGCCATTTAGTTCGAAGTTGGCAAGAAACTTCCTTAAGTAATGGATTTTGAATCTTTGCGTTTTCTAACATAGAGCTGGGGACGTTCATTTGATGAATATATTATTTTTTCAGATTTTTGAATACCAAGGAAGTCTGAATATAAGGATAAGACAGGAAAGTATAGTTAAGATAGATGATCAGCCATGATCAGAGTGAATGGTGAAGTTAATTCATGGGGTCATTGGGCCTCTGTTCTGGCTATTTCTTTTGCAGTACTATTCCATGGATGAACATGTAAGGGAAAATATGGACCCGAGGCCAAAGAAGGAATATTAAGAGAGGAACATAAGTTTTGATTAAAGAGTTATATTTTAAAGGAGGTTGGAGATAGATTCGTGTTTGGGAGGAAATTTCAAAACATCAGGCCTCGGTACCTGTAAGCAAAATCATCAGCAATGGGGAGAATGGTGTAGTCAGGATTTACAAAAGGACAAAAATAAATGTGAGATGAGGTGTAGTTAGTAAAGAAGTTGGAAATCATGAAATATCAAGTTTGTGGTGGAATTTTAACATGAAAATGTGTATTCTAAACTTGTGATGTTTTGTCCCAGAAGCCAATGTGGATAATTAAGGACAAAGGTAATAGAGTGAGCAGTATCCTGTGGGATAAATAGAGGCAGTTGAAGTTTGAATGAACTGAACCAAGTAGAAGTTGGGATATTGTCCAAGAGAATATTATATCATCCAAGCTAAGAGATAACAGAACAGTAAATGTGTGGAAAGACCTAAAGGTGGTGATGTCAGTCTTTCCAAAATTTAACTAGAAGAAATTTAAGCTCTCGCAAGACTGCAAGTCACACATGTGAAGCGGAATTTTTCTGAGAGGTGACCAGAGAGAACTCAGCTAGCGCATTCCAAATCTTAACAATTTTGAGTAAAGAAGGTTCTCTCATCGCGCTCCTAGCTCTCTTACTGACGGTCTTGAAATTGTGACCCCTACTTACTGAAACAGCAACTAGTGAAATCAGAATATGTTTCTTTACTCTGTCAAAATTATTCATATATATACATATAGATGACCCCATTGGGCAGAAAATTACAAGGGGAAGCACTTGTGGGAAAAAACGACCTGCATTTTCCTGCCTAACTACCCATGCCTATCATTTTATGATTATAGACTGCATAATATTGGAGTCGATTAAGGTTTTAACAAGCTGAATTGACTCCTAATTAATGTTTACACATTGGGTTGGCAATCGAATTTGGTGCCCACCCATCTTGTGTCATACTTGGGTAAGCCTGGATGAACAGGAAGTTGGTGGACTAGCCACTTGACCTGTTTTACATGCTCCCGTATTGAAATCACACCTACAATATCCAACCCTTTGTCTCTGAATGATGTTATTAAAGTGCAGGCTGCAGATGAGCAAGCAGAAGGACCATGATATGTTGTGGACTCTTGAGGTTGTGATGAATGAGGTGAGATGACATTGCAATGTTTCTGGCCTTTTACAGTAGAGGAGAGGCAGGTGACAGTCTTGTGATGAAGTGGCAGAGTTCCAAACTCTGAGCCAGGAGGCCTGAGTTCAAGTCCCATCTGCTCCAGAGGTGTGTAGTAATACTTTTTGAATCGGTGGCAAGAAAATATTGCCCTGCCTCGGAGCCAGAAGCTCTAGGATGAAGTCCAATCTAAGGATGATGTAAGCTACATTTACAATGCAGCCACACTGGCTGAAAATCAATTTATAAAGCCTTCCATTGTAGAATTTTGTAGTATAGAAGGAAACCACTTTGGCCCACTGTGTCTGTACTGGCTGCTGAAAGAGCTACCCAGCTCGTGTCATTCTCCAGCCCTGTCTCTGCAGCCCCTCAATCCTTTACTTTCAAATATATATCCACCTCTCTTTTGAAGCCTGCAATGGAATCCACCCCCACTACTCTACCCAGGTAGCGCATTCCAAATCTTAACAATTTTGAGTAAAGAAGGTTCTTCTCATCTTGCTCCTAGCTGTCTTGCTGACAGTCTTGAAATTGTGACCCCTACTTACTGAAACAGCAACTAGTGAAATCAGAATATGTTTCTTTACTCTGTCAAAATTATTCATATAATTTTAAACACCCCAATAAGATCATCTCCTAATATTCTCTGCTCCAGGGAGAATAAGGAGAAAGTGAGGACTGCAGATGCTGGAGATCAGAGCTGAAAAATGTGTTGCTGGAAAAGCACAGCATCTGCAGTCCTCAGGCAGCATCCAAGGAGCAGGCGAATTGACGTTTCGGGCATAAGTCCTTCAGGAAACTGCCTGACCTGCTGCGCTTTTCCAGCAACACATTTTTGAGCTCCAAGGAGAATAAGCCCAATTTCTCTCAATCTTTTCTTGTATCTTGGCATAGGCGATGGCCAAGACTATTAATCAAGAGTTCCAAGTAATGTTCTGGGGCCCTGGGTTCAAATCCTATAGTGGTAGACATTGAATTCAAATTCCACTAATGATCTGGAAATAAGATTGTAATGATGACTATGAAACTATTGGTGATCATAAGTGAAAACCCATCTGATTCACTAATGTCCTTTGGGGAAGGAAATCTGCTGTCCTTCCTGGTCTGGCCCACATTTGACCCTTGGATCCACAGCAATGTGCTTGGTTGACTGTTAGGGCAGTTAGGGAATAAATTCTGGACCAGCTAGTGACACATGGATCCATGAATGAATAAAGAAGAATCCCTCATTCCTGGTATCATTCTAGTAAATCTCCTTTGTGCTCTCTCCAGGGCTTGAACAACTTTCCTTAAAATACCTGTTCCAATATGCATAGCCAGCAACTGAGAATTACGCATTTGTATCTCAAGGTCACTGCTTCTGTACTCCCCTCAATGTTGTACCATTGAGCCTGTATTGTTTCTCCCTGTTTCTTCTACCAACATGCATTATCTATTATTTCTCTGAATTGAAATATCACCTGTCTGCCCATTTGGCCAAGTTGTCAATTCTGTCTGAAGTCACTTAGTGTCATCTTCACAGTTCAGTACTCCTTCTTGCTTAGTGTTTGCAAATTTAGAAAATTTGCCCTCAATACTCATCTTCAAACTGTTTATGTTAATTGAAAAAATCAAGGTGAGGGATCCCAGCACCGAACCCTGGGAACTTTCAATTCATCTCTGGCCTGAGAAATGCCCACCTACTTTCTGTTTTTTATCTTTTAGCCAACTTCTAATCCATGCAGACAAGGAACCATCAATCCCAAATATTTCTAATTTGCTAACTAACCTGCCATGTGGCACCATATCAAATGCTTTCTGGAAGTCCAAATATACATTGTCCACAGCACCACCCTTATCCATTGCTTGTGCCATCTTGTCAAAGTACTCACTTTCATTTTCTCAGGCATGACCTGCCCTTAACAAAGCCATGTTGACCGTCTTCTATTAACTTATTTTTTTCTATATGTATATTTAGCTTGCCCACTATTGGTGTCAAGCTGACAGTTTTGTCGTTTTGTGGGTTATCCTTTGTCACTTTCTTAAACAATGGCATCACATTTGCAATCCTTCAGTCCCTTGGAACTAATCCTGTGTTCAGAGAAGACCATAAAATTTTTGTTAATGGCTTAGCGATTTGCATCCATTACACGTTTCATCCCTACCGGGCCTGGCAGCGTCTCTATCTGGAGTGCTGCCAGCCTTTTTCCCACTCCTTTACCTATCGCTGTACTGTTCAGTTGTTCAATACTCACTTTCAGCAGGTATGCTCAATATTCACTATCTTCTAATTTGGTAAAGACAAGAGCAAAGTAAACATTTAGTATCTGTACCATACCCTTTGTTTCAATAAGCAGGCTACCCTGCTTGGTTGGAAATAGAGGACTAGTTTGCAAGGACTCAGGTGCCTTATGATTTCTTTTATCGTGGGGTAGTGGGTGATTATGATTTTAAAAGGGAAAGGAACTTTTTGTGGAGTGAACTATTTGAGGTCAGGAGGAAAGCTGGCTGGTCAGCAGTCTATGGAGAATGGTGTCAAGGAATTAGAGTTTGGTCTCGGTGATAATATGGGTTTGAGAGGACATGTAAGAGATAAGAAAGATACTCAGAAACAGGGGATTCAGACATTGTTTAACATGAGTGTTTGGGGAGGAATGGTTGGGCAGGAATGAAGAAGAATATCAGAGGAAACTGAATGATTGTTCATTATCTGAGTGAGAAGGCGTTCTGAGTTTATTGGACTTGTTATTCGAAGTGTGGGTGAAGATGGTAAGGGGAATAGGCAGATACAGAAGAATAGGAAAAACAGTTTATCTTTCCTTTCCAAAATGATTGTGGGGAATGCTTGATTTTGGCAGAGAAGCATGATGTTAAATGACTTTTGAAATGTTTAACCTAGTTAAACCCCTTCTATTAACTTTTTAAAAATCTTTTTAGTTTAACTCCTCGACAGTTCAACTCCTACGGATCCCGTCGAGGAAATGATGCAGTAATGGCAAGAGGAACATTCGCAAACATTCGGTTGCTCAATAAATTCCTCAACAAGCAGGGACCGCAGACTATTCATTTTCCCAGTGGAGAAATAGTAAGTGAGAAATCACAAAGTTATATACTGAGTCCAGTGGGCTGGCACATGAGAGTATCAGGTTGCACTATGGCTTTCTACTTGCTGAGTTGTGTTTTCAACGAGGCTGTTGTGAAAAGTCAAGCAAAGATCAGATTTTTATTTGAAACGTGTAAGTAACCAGAAATATTACTTTGGTAGTGGTAATTGGCAATGGCTCTTCACTTTATTGAACAGTCTATCAGTAATCCTTTTGAACTTTTCTCTCCTGATGATACAGTGGAGTGTTCCTCCTTTACAGTTTTTTATTCACTTGTGGAATGTGGGCATTGTTGGCTGGGCCAGCATTTATTGCTTGTCCTTAGTTGCCCTTGAGAGGGTGCTGGTGAGCTGCCTTCTTGAACTGCTGTATTCAATGTGATGCTAGCAATTCCCTTATGGAGGGAATTCCAGCATTTTGACCCAGTGACAGGGAAGGAAAAGCAATATATTTCCAAATCAGGATGGTGAGTGGCTTGGAGGGGACACACAAGTGGTGGTCTTTGCATATATCTGATGGCTTTGTTTTTCTAGATGGTAGTGGTTGGGAGTTTGGGAGGTGCTGTGTTAAGGATCTTTGGTGAATTTCTGCATTGCATCTTGTAAAAGCATATGCTTCGGAGTATTGGTGGCGGAGGAATTGGATGTTTGTTGACATGGTGTCAACCAAGTAGGCTACTTTGTCCTGGATAGTTTCAAGCTTCTTGTGTTGTTGGAGCTGCACCCAGACAGACAAGTGAAGAGTATTTCATTACACTTCTGACCTGTGCTCTGTAGTTGAGAGACATGCTTTGGGGTGTCAGGAGGTGAGTTACCTGCTGCAGTGCTAGTCATTCTGCTATAACATATGTTTCGTCAATGCGAACTCGCTGTAACATGATTGACAAATTGGGGATGCTGTTTCTAAAACGCAAACTTTTAAAATGTGTATTGGCTGTAACATGATTACATTGTCAATACTTCAAACAGTGTTTCTAAAGCATGATTTTCCTACAAAGCGGGGTTGCACAAGAACCAGCCATCACATTATAGAAGAACTGACAGTATTACTAGTCTCTGACTTGTGGCTATAACTGTTGTGTTTATATAGTGAATTCAATTGAGTTTCTGGTCAGTGGTAAATGTCAGGATGTTGGTAATGGTGGGGGTGGGGGAGGGGGTTCAATGATGGTAACACCATTGAATGTCAACGGCTGGTGGTTAATTGTCTGTTGTTGCAGATGGTTGTAAGTTGGCAATTGGGTGGCATGAATGTTACCAACTGTCAGCCCAGGTCTAGGTATTGTCCAGATCTTGTTGCATTTGAACATGGATTGCTTCAGTATCTGAGGAGTCATGAATGTGGCTGAACTTTGTACAATCATAAGTATGCATCCCCATTTCTGACCAAATCATTAATAAAGCAGCTGAAAATGGTTGGGCCAAAGATAATACCCAGGAGAATTCCTGCACAAATATCTTGGAGCTGAGATGACTGACCTCATAATAACAACTTCCTATGTACCAGATGTGACTCCAACCAACTGAGAGTTTGCCCCCTGATTCCAGTTTTGTTAGGGCTCCTTGATGCCACATCCAGTCAAATGTGGCCTTGATATTGAAAGCTGTCACTCTCACCTCACCTCACCTCACCTCTGGAATTCACTGGTTTTGTTCATGTTTGAACCAAGGCTGTAATGAGGTCTGGAGCTGAGTGGCGCTGACGGAACCCAAACTAGGCATCACTGAGTAGGTTCAACTTGATAGCACAGTTGATGACATCTTCCGTAACTTCAAACGTAAAATCAATAACAAATATCAGTACAATAAAAAGAAAAAAACACAAATTACAATACAACTACTAATCCACTATCCTATAATACAAAGCAAACCTAACACAGTGCAAAGCAACACCAAAAAAAGCAAAACAAAACCACAAAATACAGAACAGCTATGCTCGGCGCAAAGCTCCCAAACAAAGGAATGGGAGCATTGTATATACATTTACCTGTATTAACTCAGGAGACCCCCTCCAGGGCCCAGGGCTTGACAAATCTAATTATCCTGTTAAACAAATGCCCTAGTTAAGATAACTGACAAATCTATGTCCAAATAACTCAAGTAGGGCTGCCGTGTCTCATACAAATTGTCTGTTGTGTGGTGCACCATGTTTGTAAAAAAAGTCCGAGAATGTGCTCCATAAATAATTTCTGCCATCCCAGCAAACCCGGCAGGTTCTCAGACACCCAATTCATCAGAATATTCTTCCATGCACAGTATGCAAGAATATTAAATAGCTTCTTCCCATGTCCATCTAAAGATGGGTAAATTCGATAGACCTAAGCGGAGAGATATCGGGTCTCCTTTAACTTGGGTCCTCAATACCCTCCCTATATCTCCCACCACAGTGCTCCAATAAACACGGAGCCTGTGGCATGTCCAGAAGCAATGGGTAAGAGTACCTACACTTATTTTACATTTGGGGCACACTGAAGATGCCCCTTTTATACACTTTGCCAGACGGTCTGATGCCAGATGAGATCTGTGCAGAACTTTTAACTGCGTAGCACATGTCCTATTACAGATTGAGATCTTTCGAGTATTCTCCTATATGTTCTCTCATGTTTCAGAAGAGATCTCCACTCCCAGCTCTTGCTCCCAGACCTCTCCTAACCAGTTAATATCCTGCCAGGCCTTGCTACCCAGCACGCGATAGAGGGCACTAATCGAAAGGGTGCTTGTGGAACGTAGCAGCAACCTCTCTGTATTATCGAGCTTATAGGGCTTAGTGAGAAGTGTAGTTATCTTCTGGATGAAATCCCTAACCTGAAAAAACCGGAAAAGATCTCTGCTGGGCAACCCGTATTTGCGACTCAGTTGCTCAAAAGACATCATAACCTCCCCGTCAAACAAGTCTCCCAAACTACAAAACTCCTCTTGCTGCCCATAGTTCGAATCCTGAGTCCATCATCCCTGGTCGGAACCCTGGCATGTCAACTATAGATGTAAGTTGTGAAGTCCTGGATAAACAACTCTCACTCTGACGCATCACCCTCCTTGCCTTGACCGTACTAATGACAATGGGATTCCAGCAGTGGTCCATAACTGTCCTCATCTTATCCATGAGCAACGGGTTAACAAGAGGGCACTTTGCCTGGGAGGCCTCGATATCCAGCCATATTGAGTTTGGATCGTTACCAACCCAATCACAGATAAAGGACAGCAGGGAACTCAATTGATACCTTCTGATGTCTGGGAAATCAACTCCTCCCCTTCCATGAGGCAACTTCAATTTAGGAAGTTTGATGAGGGGCCATCCACTATGCCAGACAAAGGAACCAAACAACCCCATACATTTCCGCAGCATTGACCTGGGAAACATTATAGGGAGCTTACGCATGGGATAAAGCAAATGAGGAAGAATGTTCATCTTAATGAGAGATATTCGTCCCAGCCATGAAATTGGAAGAGCGTCCCATCTCTGGCGATCTCGCCTAATATTGTCAAGCAAATGAGCAAAGTTAGTCCGAAATAACAGATCAAACTTGGGGGTAATAAAAATGCCTAGGTATCGGAACCCTGCCCGTGACCACTGAAAAGGGAACTTAAGGCCACCTTCAACTTCTAGTACATCCTTAAGCTTCCCCAGAGGCGTAGCTGCTGATTTTGCAAAGTTAATCTTATATCCTGAAATAGCCCCAAATGAATTGATACATCGTATCAAATGGGGTACGAAGGTCATCGAGTCCGATAAAAACAGAAGGACATCATCCGCATACAGTGTAATCTTGTGTGTCCTCGATCCACTTCTGGAGTGGTTATGTGGATGTTCTAACGCATGGCTTATGTCAGCACCTCTATCACCAACATAAACCACAGTGAAAGGGGGCAGCCTTGCCAACTACCCCTACCAATCCTAAAATTCCCAGACTTCACCCAGTTGGTGACAACCGCGGCCAGAGGATGGTGATATAAAACCACTACCCGCCTAGCAAAGACTCCATCCAACCCAAACTGTTCTAAGACATTAAAAAAAACATATGGCCATTCCATCCTGTCAAACGCTTTCTCTGCATCTAAGGAAATCACCAACCCCTGAATTGATCATTGCTGACAAGCTTGGACCGTGTTCAGCAACCTTCTAATATTATTAAAGGACCTACGGCCCCTTATAAAGCCTGTATAGTCGTCTTTAACAATATGGGGCAACACCCTTTCCAATCTCAGCACCAGAATCTTGGACAGAATCTTGTATGAGGCACAATCCTTCGGACCTTCCCCTTCTAAGAGTTAGGGGAATATTAGCTTCTCTCAAAGATGGTGGTGGACATTCATGCATATAGGAGGGATTGTACATCTCCAACATCGGCCCTGACAGAATCCCTATAAACTCCTTATAAAACTCACCGGGAAGACCATCAAGGCCAGGCGCTTTCCCACTCTGAAGTTGCCTAGCTGCCTCCAGAATTTCCTGAAATGTCAAGGGGCCATTAAGGAGAGAGGCCTGTTCCAAAGTTACTCCTGGGAGGTCCAGATTCTTAAAAAAAAGTGTCTCCATTTTAGCTCTCCTGATCTCACAACCTTCAGACCGATACAATTCAGAGTAAGACGTCTGAAAAGCCTCATTAATCTTTTTAGCATTGTATGTAAGGACCCTGGCACTGTCTCGGATTGCAGTAATAGATTGGGGAGCACGCTTTTTCCTAGTCAGGTACGCTAAATACTTCCCTGGCCTATCCCCATATTCGAACAGCCTTTGTCGAGCTAAAGTGAGTTCATTCTTTGTGTTTTGTGTCCGTATTGAATTCAAGGCAGCCCGAAGGGAAGTGATCTGCTGTAGCTTAGTTACCGAAGGCCGCGCAAAATGTGCTGCCTTGGTGGCTTTCAACCGCATCTCAATTAGGCGCTGCTGTTCCTCCTTCTGTCGTTTCCGGCTTGCCGTGTAAGAAATAGCTAATCCCCTAGCAAAGGCCTTAATAGTCTCCCATAGCACAGATGGACTACTAGCCAAGTCTGAGTTAATAGTCAAGAATTCCTGAAACTCCTTCAAAACGTATTCCACAAATTTGGAATTCTTAAGGAGAAAAGGGTTCAAACGCCAATGCCGCAAACCTAGCCCCTCACTCTTAGCCTTAACCTCCAAATACACTGCTGCATAATCAGAGATAGCTATATTCCCAATTTAACAACCCATAATCGAATCCAAAAGGGCCGAGGGATCCAGAAAGAGGTCAATCCTCGTGACATTTATGTGGGTTAGAGAAAAAGGTGAAGTCCCTGCCGGTAGGGTGAAGACATCACCAAATATCCACCAGCCCCAACTTGTCACATAAGTCAACCATCTGCTTGGCCTGTGAAGAAACAGTTGGGGGCCCACAAGGCATCCTGTCCACTGTTGGATCCAAAAGACAATTAAAATCCTCCCCTATAATAATGTGCCGTGTTCTAAAGGCACTCAACCTAGAGAAAGCATTAATCAAAAATTTGAGGGGGTGCTTGGAGGACAGTAGACACTTAAATGCCATATTCCTCCCCATGTATCAGGGCTTTAAGTATCACAAACAGTCCCTGCTCATCTTTCACCTGCTCTAATAATGTGAACGGAAGATTTTTCTGGATAAGTATTGCCACTCCCCTACAGGATGAAAAGAATACCCAGTCATAACCCCCCTGTTGTAATTTCACGTGTTCCCCATCATCAAGATGGGTTTCCTACAACAAAGCAATATCAACCGTTTTCCTTTTAAGGCTAGAAAGCACTTTTTTCCTTTTAACAGGCAAATTACTTCCCTTAATGTTCCAGGTGTACATCAATAAGACACTTAGACATATCCCCTTTCAGAGACCCTTGAACCCCTCGAAGGGAGAACCCTACTTACAAAGCGCCGAGTAAATAAAGACTCATTTGAAGACCTATATATACAAAAACTACTCTATCTTAACTATAAACAACAATTACTACCAAAAAACTACCCAAAGAAAACAACTATAAAACCTTGAATGGAAGACTCTTCCCCCTGCCCATAGGGGGCACTCACCCTCCCCATCCCCTCCTTCACAGCTCCTTCAAACCAGGACTGTGCCCCAACCTTAGGCCAGAGAGAAAAAAAAGATGATCCTTAAATCAACAGAAAAAAGACAAAGTCAGGACGAGCACTCCATCCATCCCTGGCTTCATGTCACCCCTACCTGTGACTAAAAGAGAAACAGAACAAACAAAAAAGGGAGAGAGACAACAAAGAACATCCACAAAATTTCCCATCAGAAAATCCAGTTATTTAAAAAAAAACAACTTATTCCAAAGTCTTTTCCCCCCTTTACAAAAAGGAAATTATTCGGGAGAAAGAAAGGAATTTTAAGAAAAGGAAGGGAAAACATGGGGAAAGGTAGAAAAGAGAACAAATATTAACCGTATTCTTCAGGCCAATCTGTCTATTTTAAAGTGTCTACAAAGTTTTTAGCTTTATCCACTGAGTCAAATGTATAAACTGAGTCCTTGTGGCTGAAATGAAGTACTGCGGGGTATCTCATGGAGTACTGGATGCCCAGGTTCCTCAGCCTCTTTTTAACTTCATCGAATTACAACTGCAGAAAAATCCCGGAAAAAGATGATTTTTGACCTTTTGTACAGCAGTGCCTGCGGATCTTTTCCCAGGGATCTGGAAGTTTCTATGACTTTTTGCTTGTCCTAGGACCGAGCGGGGGCATTGCACCGGCCCTGACCTGTGCACTGTAACCCGGTATGCCCTTTCAATCTGTAGCCTGCTGGACTCGATGTGAAGGCCCAAAAGCTTCGGCAGCCAGTTTTCAAATAAAATGGCTGCTCACCTTCCTCACCTTCAGGGAGCCCCAAAATCAGATTTATCCAATCGAGGTCGTCGATATGGTCCTGCAAGGCCTGCGCTTCTCGCTCCAGCACCTGGATTCGAATGGATGTTGACTTGGTTGCATCTTCTAAGGCCTTCGTTCAACCCTCCACCTCCTCCAGCCTCTCCCTGAGGCCCTGGATCTTCTGCTCATACTTCTGCAGCATGGATGCGATAGGTTGGACCTGGGCATGAACCTTCCCACGGATCTCCTCAATTGCAGCCCCAATTTTCGAGGTAAGTCTCTCCATCGCCGCAGCCAATTCCTGAGAGTCTGTCAGGTCCCTGGGGGGATCAGGAGAGGCTGCTGCTGCTGCAGTCTCTGGTGTGGTAGGTGCTGCAGGGGAGTGTCCTCCCTGCTGCTGTTTGTTTGCTCCTTTTGGCATCCTTCCCACTCCCAAATATTAACAAATATGTGATCTGTAAGGTTTTAAACTAATAATTCCACCACATAAATTGGCCAGGGATGGCAAAAAACATCAATGTGCCTTGGCTGTTAGGCGGAGCTGTCCATAACAGTTCTCCCAGGGCAACACTCTCCTTACTTTATATCACTGTGCTGCTACCTCTGCCGGTGGGACAGGGCGTATCCAGGGATGACAAAGGTGGTGTCTGGGACATTGTCTATAAGGTATGTTTCCATGAGTATGACTAGTTGCTTGACTAGTCTGTGAGGCAGCTCTCCCAATTTTGGCAGTAGCCCTCAGATGTTAATAAGGAGGACTTCAATGGGACTGTTTCCGCTGTTGTCATTTCTGGTGCCAAGGTCAATGCCAAGTGATCCATCTGATTCATTTCCCTGTTGAGAATTTGTAGCAGTTGATACAGCTGAGTGGCTTGCCAGGCTATTACAGAGGGTAGTTGATAGTCAACCACATTGCCATGGGTCTGGAGTACATGTAGGCCAGACCAGGTGAGGATGGTAGATTTTTTTGAGAGGAAAAAAATATTGCTTCAATGATAATTTTATTATCATTTGAATAGTAATAAAGCTAACCTGAAAAATACAGTTCATTGAACACTGTCCCATTAACAGTCTGAGTGATATCACATGTATTTGGAAAGAAGATGTTGGGTGGGGTGGCATGGTAGCACAGTGGTACGTCACAGCACCAGGAGCAGGGTTCACTTCCAGCCTTGGACAACTGTACAGAGTTTGCATGCTCTGTTCTCCCTATGTCTGTGTGGGTATCGTCTGGGTGCTTTGGTTTCCTCCCATTGTCTGAAAATGTACCGGTTAGGTGGTTTGGCCATGCTGAATTGCTCCGCAGTGTCCAGAGATGTGCAGGCTAGGTGCATTAGCCAAGTTAAATATGGTGTTATGGGGATAGTGTGAGGATGGATCTGGGTGGGATATTCTTCAGAGGGTCAGTGCAGACTTGATGGGTCAAATGGTCTCTCTTGCAAAGTAGGATTCTATGGTGCAATGAAAACTGACCTTTTCCTTCAACACATTACGGTTCCATCACATGTTCTAATCAGAAAAGATGTGATTTTATGTTTTTAAGTCCGACTCTTTAGAATTTGATGAATTTAGTGTAATTTGGTACAGGATGAAGTTTTAAATTCAAAACAAAATTCTAAAATGCATGCATTTTTCCACTGTTGGCAGCTTGATGTGTACGATGCTGCAGACCGCTATCAACAACATGCTCATCCTCTGATTATTTTGGCTGGTAAGGAGTATGGATCAGGGAGCTCAAGAGACTGGGCAGCAAAGGGTCCCTATTTGCAGGTAGGTTGTTTGCCTGTAGCAAATATGTACAAGTTTCCTGATTGCATCCATGACTTAAAAAATAATCGAACTTCTGGTACTATGGGCATATGTAGAATGATACAGCATAAATGGAATCCATCAGCACATTATACCTTGTTAGCAGTTTGAAGGGCTAATCAGACCCGTCATTTGAATCTTTCCTAATTGATGAGCAAATGTTTCATTTTAAGTATTTATCTAGTTCTGTTTTGAAAACTATCGAGTCTGCCTTCAGTGCCCATTAGGGCAGTGCATTCAAAATGGACTTCTGTCAAACTGCAGAGCTTAATAGCCCATAAATTATAGGACAAGAAACCAGCCATTCAGCCTCTGGATTTTGCTCTGCCATTGACTGATTTGATAATCCTCAACTCGACTTTCCAGCTTTTTCCCTGTAAACCTTGATTCTGTTACTTATTACAAATCTCTCTCTCTATCTCAGTCCAAAGATATGCAGGTTGGGTGGATTAACCAAAGGAAATGCAGTGTTATGGGTTGAGCGTAGAGGTTGGGGTTAGCTGGGTCTAGGGTGTCATGATCTTAAGAGGGTCAGTGCAGACTTGATGGGCTGAATGGCTTCTTTCCACACTGGAGATTCTATGATTAAATACACTTAATGACTCAGCCTCAACATCCCTTTGCAGTAAATGATTCCACAGCTTTACTACTCTGAGAGAGAATAAATTCCTTCTCTACTCATTTTAAATGTGTAATCTCTTATTCTGAGATAATGCCCTCTTGTGTAAGACACTATTGCACAAGGGAAAACATCCTTTCCTCATCTACTCTGTGCAATCCTCTGTTATGACACTGGGTAAACCCTTCTGTCAATTTAAATCAGACACACAGGTTAACCTCACCTTGTAATCTGTTAAAGAATGAGTGACAGGGAACTTCCCAAATTCCACTATTTAAAGAAAAAATTAACAATTTACTATTTAACTCAAAAAGAACATTAAACGACAACTATCTACACTGTAAACCTCCATTGTCTTAACGATTTAAGAAACCTCCCACTCTATAACTATATACTGATCCAATAAAGCCCCTATAAAGTGTACAAAAAAAAAATCAAGTTTCAAAGCCAGTCAGCTGTGTTGATCCTCCTCTGTATCTTCCTGGCTCGACTTCGGTTTTTTGTTGCACAGACTTTTCGTATGAGAAGGTACCTTTCAGAGAGCGGGTCTGCAGGCAGTTTGTATGCAGTAGGTGCTCTTGGTCTCTCTGGCTAACTGTTCAAAATGCCTGATTGTTATACCCCAAAAATTGGATTGTCTCATTGGTTTGATGTTGTCAAAACAGTAAAATTCAAATTTGATTGAGTTTTAATATCTTGGGGCATAATTTAAACTGGCTAAATTCAAATTGTTGTGGCAACATAGCAACCCAGCTCAGCTATTTGTTTCACAGCCAAATGCTACATTTTTAAAATTTCCAGCACACTGTCTTGCTAGGTACTTTCTAGCTTTCACTCTCTTAAAGGTACAGTACATGCCTACAACTTCATAACATGTCTAAGAATCTTGGATGTTGCAATTAGACTGCCTCTCATTCTTCTAAATTCCAATGAGCATATGCCTAACATAGTCAACCTGTCGACATAAGATAGTCCCTCCATTCCTGGTGTCAGCCTAGTGAACCTTCTCTAGATTGCCTCCAATGTAAATGTATCTTTCCTTAGAGGCCTAAAGCTGTTTGTGGAATTCTCATTGTGTTCTCCCTCATGCTGTGTGCAGTTTTAGCAAATTTTCCTGTTTTTATACTCCACTCCCTTTGAATTATTAGAAAAATTAAATTTGCAACAGATTCTAAAATTGAAAATAGAAAGTACTGGAAAGGACTCTTACTTGGGAAACACTACTAATCTTGTGTCTAAAAATACAATGCTGGAAATACTCAGGTCAGGTAGCAAATGGGGAGGCTGTGGTCCTATGGTAATTTTGTAAGACTATCCTGAAAACCCAGGTTCATATCCTGCCTTGGCAGATGGTGGAATTTGAATTCAATAAAAAGAATCTGGAAATAAGAATCTACCAATCACCATGAAACTATTGTTGATTGTCGGGGGAAAAAACACCATTTGGTTCACTAGTGTCCTTCAGGGAAGGAAATCTGCTGTCTTTATCTAGTCTGACCTATATGTGACTCCATACCCAGAACTGAGCTAGCAACATCCTCATCTGGTGAATGAATAAAAATAAATCTATTGGAAGCTAATGTTTCAGGTTGATAACCTTGCATCATATTCTCTGGAGGAGGCAGAGGTTGGAGAGGGCAGTAAGGCTGCAAAAGATTCCAGATACCAGGAATGATGGAGTTATGAGGGGATTGAAAACAAGGATGTTAATTGCATTAGAGAACAACCTGCACTTGTTCAGTTTTGAACATGAAAACTTAGCAGCATGAAGTCAACTGCAATTGCAAATTGTAACCTGCAGTAACCGAAATGGGAGCTGAAGACTAAGTAACAAGCAAACTTATCTTGAAGACAGTTCATTCTTGCAGCTCTTGACAAAACTTATTTGAGCAGCTTACTGCACTGTTCCTTGCATGTTTTGGTTCGAAAGGTCACTTTGATCATGTTTTTGGTGAAATAAGTAAATGGCTCATTGAGGTTAATGTGGGCTGATATGGATTACATTTTGAGACCAACAAATTCCTATGATATCTAAATGGCTATCTAGATCTCCAGATGCAAGTGGTCTGAGGTGGGACAAAAAGGTGCACATTATTTTGAACCAAAATTAAGAATTTTTTACAAAAATTAACCACCATTTCAATGGCACCAAATGTCTGCAGGGATTGTTTTTGAGCATTGTGGGGCTGTCACTTCAAAGATTGGGAGAGGAGTTAGTTAAGAGTTGTTTAGAAATAAATTTGTTCCAGCAAATGGCAAGTGAAAAAGCTGGACAGGCACTTGGTATTAATTTGCCCCTTATAAGGCTGATGGGGTTTTATACCAACATGCAAGAACTAATCTTACGTATTTAGGCCTAGAATTTCTATTATGTGCAACATCTGCCAAAATAATCTTACAAAAAAATGAGAAATAGGAGCAAGAGTGTGTTATTTGATCTTACGAACCTGCTCCACCATAGCTGATTAGATTAGATTACTTGCGGTGTGGAAACAGGCCCTTCGGCCCAACAAGTCCACACCGACCCGCCGAAGCGCAACCCACCCATACCCCAACATATACCCCTTACCTAACACTACGGGCAATTTAGCATCGCCAATTCACCTGACCCGCACATCTTTGGACTGTGGGAGGAAACCGGAGCACCCGGAGGAAACCCACGCAGACACGGGGAGAACGTGCAAACTCCACACAGTCAGTCGCCTGAGGCGGTTGTGGCATAACACCTTTATTTACCCCTAAAGTGTTGAAAAATGAGGACCTTTAATGCACCATTTTTGGAACTCTAATATGTCCAGTGAAATTTTACTGAGATTTTCTGTGCTGGTTTAAGAGAACTTGTTGGATGCTAGCCTGATCTTCTCTATCCAGTCTCCACAAAACAGGCCTCCAGTTGAAACTAATGCCAAAATTTGGTGATTAAGACTGTTTAAGGAGTTCTTAAAAAAAAAATCCTTTTTTTGGGTTCATAGCATTACTCCGTCTTTTTAAAAGTCATGAAGTATGAATTGAAATGGTCTGTATACCAGTGTAACTAAATGTAATGTAAAATTTCTTACCATTTGACATAAAATCAGTTATGGTGTATTAAACAGTTGTTAAAATACATTTTTTTTGCAATAAATCCATTTTTATCTGTTAATAAAAGTGCATTAGGATACCACTCCTAAATACATTACAGAATCTTTTTTTTACTATGAACAGAAGTTATTTTCTGTTGTGTTGCCCGGTACCGCTAGTTCATGAAAGATTGTGTGTATGCCCGTGTGAGCAGACCATTGAACCATAACCGCACTTTAGGAAATTAATGCAATTTATGGTGTGGTAACCAATGACATCCAAAGCAGAAACTTTGGCTGCATTTTTCCCTGAAAGAGTTGGAATGACTTGCTTTTACTACATTTTGTGCATCAATCAACTTGGCCAAAATTGTCCAATGTCAAGTTTTAGTTGGCTTTATGAGACTTAACTTGTGAGCTGCATTCTGTAAGTCAAAGGTACTGAATAACACAATCATAATCTTCTTACCAGGGCATCAAAGCTGTCCTTGCTGAGAGTTATGAACGCATTCACCGAAGTAATCTTGTGGGGATGGGGATAATTCCCTTGGAATATCTACCGGGGCAGACTGCTGACAGCTTGGGACTTACAGGTCTTGAACGCTTTACTATCTCAATTCCGAACCAGATGAAGCCCAAGATGAATGTGGAGATTAAGGTGAATTCCTGACTATTATTTTCAAGTACGCTCACCATCAAAGCTCCCATGGTGTGGAGAGAAAACAGAGTTAACGTTTCAGGTCCAGTGATCCTTCAGAACTAAAGATGCTGGCAGACCTGAGTTTTTCCAGCAATTGCTGTTTTTGTTTCTGATTTACAGCATTCACTGGTCATTTGGATTTTTGATTTTTTTTTTTAAAAGAAGTGCGATTTGTTTTGAGCCAGAGATCTATTCCTTTTTATGATACCTGCAGTTTGAACAGTATTTTGAAATACGTCCAGTGACTTAAACAGTTTTGCATAAACCAGGCAGGTGGACTGAATGCCCCTCCTCCTGGTACAGTTTTAGAATGCTGTTTTTATAGTCCCCAGTCAGGTATATCACAAACTTGGTGTTTTATTCCTCCTTTTGTTTCTAACTGCTGGAAATTCACTGGTATAATACAGCAGAGAATACCACTCAATCTACTTGCATTTGCATTTTGACAGCGATAGCTGGAACTATCCAATGAATCCTGGCTCCCTGCACTTTTACAATAGTTTGTAATTTATCTCGGTGTCTGGTTCCTATTTGAAAATTACTACTGAACTGCTACCATTGCTGTTCAGGAAACCTTCTAAATTGCAAGAAGTTGTTGCATTAAAATTTTCCTCAATATTATTTTTTTTGGAAGTGACAATTTTATTTTAGAATGGCTGTACTACTGACACTGTCAGACCACCCACATTTGAAAGTATTTGAACAGCATTTTTTTTTATTTCCTAGCTTGACACTGGCAAGTCCTTCCAAGCTACCATGCGATTTGATACCGACGTGGAATTGGCCTACTTCCACCATGGTGGTATACTGAACTACATGATCCGAAAGATGATATCAAATTAGTTGGAGACTACTTTTTGTTTGTTGGTGGCGGTTGGGGGAGTGGGTGAAGGAGGTGATAAAGGTTCGATCATCTCGAAAAACGCACAAATTGAAAGCACTAGTTATCAGAAGTAAATGTTGATGATTGTTTTATTCCAGTTTAGTTGGAGCAATTCTGACTGGGTTTTGTAATTAGGTAAAAGATTTTTGTAATTCCCTTTCTAGAACTAATTTTTAACTACAATTCATTGAAATTACCTCTTCAAACATTTGCAAGTTATTATTTAGTCAGTTATAATAATGAAATCTATTTTTGAAACCTACATACTTGCAGTATCATTAAACATGATATTTGTGAAAACTTGTCAGCAGTCTACATTTGTATGTTTCACATTTTGTCAAAGTTACTGTTTTGATCGTTTTCAGCTTGTCTATCTTTAAACTTGTTGAACGAAGCCTTAAATTACCAACTTTGTATTATTGGGGAGAAGGTTGGAGATTAAAGTTGTCAGATTTCCATGCACATTTTTTAAAAAAATTGTATTGAAGATCTGAGTCTGGGTGTTCTCTGAGGAAGGCTTGTAATCTAATTGTTTGTTAGGTGCTGAGAGCAACTTATACAAAAAGATATGAAGATAAATGATATTTGTTTAAGCCAACCCTCATTTTTGGGAAAGTTGCTGAGTAACCCAAATAATAGCCTGCACTTGTGGAGGGTGTTGTAAAACATCCTAGATACTTTATAGAAATGTCATCTAATAAAAGTTGTTACCAAGCTGCAAGAGGAGATATTGCAACAGGTAACCAAAAGGCTTAATTGGAGAGTTGGATTTTAAGGAAAGAACTTTGGTTTGGAACATATCTGCCAGTTATGGAGAGACAAAAATCAGGTGCCACAGAGTGCAGAAATTTTGCAAAGAGTGTGGTGCTGGAAAATCACAGTCGGTCAGGCAGCATCCAAGGGGTAGGAGAATCGACGTTTTGGGCATAAGACCTTCATCGGGAATGAGGCTTGTGGGCCAAGGGATAAATGGGAGGTGGATGAGGCTGGGGTGGGAAGGTAGCAGGGAAAGTGATAGGTAAACCTCTACACTGCTGAAGCCAGGTGCTAATTCGTGGACACTTCCTCCTACTGCCCCCTCAACCACAACCTCACCTCCCATCATCTCCTAGACCATCCACATTCTCATCACCTCAGGGGATCTCCACAGCCTCAACCACATAGTCCGGGAACCCTGCATCGCCCAATTCTACCTCCTAACCAATATCCACTAACCTGACTGCTCCCGGTTGACCCATTGTCTCACCCTGCTCCTGCACCACCGAACTTATCTCTGCATACCTTGACATCATCCTGTCCTCCGTGGTTCAGGAACTCCCCACCTATGTTTGGGACACCACCCATGCCCTGCACCATGGACATCCAGTCCCTGTACACATATATCCGTCATGACGAAGGCCTCAGTTTCTTCCTCTGATGCCAACCCAACCAGTATCCTTCCACTGACACCCTCATCCGCCTGGTTGAACTGGTTCTCACCCTCAAAAACTTCTCCCTCCAATCTTCTGACTTCTTCTAGACCTAAGCAGTAACCATGGGCACCTGCATGGGCCCCAGCTATGTCTGCCTCTTCGGGTAGGTGGAACCGTCCATCTTCCATGGCTACGCCGGCACCATTCCCCATCTTTTCTTCCGCTACATTGATGACTGTAGCAGCGCCACCTTTGCTCCCATGAGGAGGTTGAACAGTTCATCAACTTCACAAACACTTTCCACCTAGACCATTTCAGACATTCCATCTTCTCCATCTCCATTTCCAGTGACTGACTTAACATGGACATTCACTACAAACCCACGGATTCCCACAGATACCAGGACTACACCTCCTCCCCACACCCCCTCCCCCACCCCCGTAAAAACACTATTCCTTATTCCCAATTCCACCAGAGAACATCTCAAAGGACCTCATTCCCTCTTTCTTCAAAGACTGCAATTTCCCCACCCATGCATCTCCTCTACTTCCTGCACCTCTGCCCTTGAACCCCACCCCTCTAATCACAAGGACAGAACCCCCACCCCCACCAGTCCTCAACTTCCAGCGCACCAACCTCTAGATACACTGCATCATCCTCTGCCATTTCTGCCACTTACAAGCAGATCCCACTACCAGAGAGGTGTTTTCCTCCCCCAACCCTATCAGCGTTCTGGAGAGATCAGTCTTTCCATGACTCCCTTGTCAGGTCCATGCCCCCCCACCAACCGACCCTTACCTCCTGACACCTTCCCCTGTCATTGCAAGAAATGCATAACCTACACCCACACCTCACCCCTGTCCAAGGCCCCAAAGGATCCTTCCACATCCATCAGAACTTTATCTGTACATCCGCATCCATCATCTATTGCACCGATGTGGCCTCTCTACATTGGGGATACAGGATGCCATTTTGCGGATTGTTTCAGAGTTCATCTCTGGGACACCCACACTAACCAACTCCACTGCTCTGTGGCTGAACATGTTAATCCCTCCTCTCACTCTGCCAAGGACACTCAGGTCCAGGGCCCTTCCAACTTCATGAGATCAATGTGAATTCCACCTGGTTTCTGCACCCCCCCCACCCCCCCTTTCATTCCAGTCCCAACCTTCCAACTTGGCACCACCCTCTTGAACAGTCCAACCTGTCTGCTCCACCCTCCTCCGACCTATCACTTTCACCCCGACCTTCATCTCCCTATTGCTTTCCCAGCTACCTTCTCCCCAGCTCCACTCCCCTCCCATTTATTCCTCAGCCTCCTTGGCCCACAAGCTTCATTCCTGATGAAGGGCTTATGTCCGAAACGTTGACTCTCCTGCTCCTCGGATGCTGCCTGACCTGTTGTGCTTTTCCAGCACCACACTCTTTGACTCTGATCTCCAGCAATGGTAGTCCTCTTCTAGAGATTTTGTAGTGCCTGAATTGTCACTGTTGGTATTTCTTTAATTTTTATTTGTTATTTTGCAGTTCTGTCTGTTGCTGGCACAAATCTGTGTGACACCATCTCTTATTGACAGCAACTCTTGTAATTACCAATTTCAAAAGTAAAACACACTATTGACGATTAATCCAGTTTGTTTTAATTATTAAATGCATATAATAAATTGATTTTAAACAATATTTACTTAAATTCAAAGCACTGAACTACCTTACATGGAATGCACAGATAAAGACTCAACTGCTGAATGATATTGATGTGCCCCATCAGCTGCTTCCTCATCTATTCATCTTAATCTGTTAGCATATTCCTTTAGCCTTCTCTTCTTCATGTGATTAGCTTCCTCTTGATTGCTACTTATTTGCCTCAACTACATGCATGGCAGCAGTTGTCACATTCTAATCACTGGAAAGTTCTTAACAGATTTTTCAATAATTATCCTTTAGTTAAATGTCTATATTAAAAGCATTGACGAGTGGAAATGTCTTCTATTCTGATCAATAGTAAAGGACATTCAAATGCTTTGACAAAATTACTGAATCAGTATTCCAACTGTCGCATGTTCATGTTCTGTAAATGTAGGTTTTCTGTTCATTGTGTTGCTCTAGAGAAGGGAATTAATGCTTAGGGTGATTCTGAAACAAAGACTTAGGCAAGAAAGGTTTTGCGTAATGAATATCCAAATTGTTTTTTAAGCAGTTAAACGTAGAACAAAAAATTGTTATTTTTTTCATTTAAATTAGCAGAACAGTAGAGTGTCTTATAACCAAACTTAGATTATTTTTTTTAATTCTGTTGCTTGAATCTACTATGCAGTTCCAGCATTTTGTTTTACTGTGAAATGTCTTTGATTAAAGAATTTTAATAAGGGAATCCCCCTCCTGCCCCACACAGCCTATTATTTATTGGCCATTTCCACACCATCAAAAAGCTTAATTGAAAATGGGACATTCTTCCATTTAGTCCCAGGAACTAGTTCAGATGTTTTAACATTCTTAAGAATAAAGCTCTCAATTTTAATTATTGGGAGATCAATGAACACCTTGTAGTTTGCAGTGATTCCCCAATCATGCTTGCAGTTTTTGCAGTGCAATTTTTGCCTTTTCTGAAAATTGTTGAAGCTTTTTGGCTTCTTGTGAGGTTGAGTCGAATAGCGCTCCTGGAAAGAGTTGTCGATAATTGTGTGATGACATTCCTGAAATAAAACAGGGTGAGGTTTCAACAATAGCCCATGAATTAGCAGAATAGAAACAAATGACTCTACCGTATTGCATTACCTGTTCAGTGTGGTAAACATGGGTGACAGAGACAATATTTAACACTCTAGGAACATCCACAGATTGTATAGTTATTGTTAGTTGTGGGATTCTGCTGTCTGCATATTATCATAGTATCCCTATAGTCCAAAAAGAGGCTATTTGTTGAGTCTGCAACAACCCTCCAAAGAGCATGTGACTGAGACCCAAACCCCCCTCTCCTCCATCCTGAATTACCATGGGTAATTTCATCTTGCCTGCATGTCCCTGGATGGTATGGGGAAATTTAGCATGGCCAGGTTGCCTAACCTGCATATATGTGGATGTGGGAGGAAACCAGAATGCTTAATGCAAGCCCACACGGACATGGGGAAATGTGCAAATTCCACTCAAGGCTGGAACTGAACCTGGGTCCCTGAGGCAGGAGTGCTAACCACAGAGTCGCCCATATTATAGAAGTGACTACACTTTAAAAATACTTCAGGATGCCTTGATCATTGAATGTCTATACATTCCCCACACAAGTAGTTTCTAAAATATTATCCATCGCTGCTGATAACCTAACTGGACTATTTACCCTTTCTTGTACACACTTGTTACTCTCTGGCTCATCCCTATTTCCACCTCCCAATTCAGACCATCTGGATTAGGCAATTTGTTTACTCAAGGATAGCCAGCTTTTCCAGTACTTAATATCAGAAGTAATGGATGGGGTTGAGAATTAAGTCAGTCAACTTGTTATTCCTGAGTAAATACGAATAGCAATCCTCATTAAGTATTTTAGCATTGCTTTGTGCTTCACAACACACATTATTCTCTTTAAAACATGCTTTGTAACTTTTCTCCACGTATTTAGTCTACTCCCAAAACAGTTTCCACCATCATTCTAAATATTAGATTCCCATATAAAGCAATACACTGGATTTCAAAAAAAAAACTTCCTAATTTCTGGCTGTTTTGGTAGTCGCCTTAATTCTGTGTCCTCTGACTCCTCTGCAAATGGAAACAAATCTTCCTACTTCCATGTTCAAGATCACAAACATTTTTGATATCTTCCCCCAATCTTTTCTTAGAACAACTTCAGCTTCTCCACCCTCTAGACATAAAATTGTATCCCTCATCTGATTACATTCTGATAAGTTTTCTCTGTTCCCGCCTCAGGCGACTGACTGTGTGGAGTTTGCACGAGAAACCCCGTGGCTGCGTGGGTTTCCTCCGGTGCTCCGGTTTCCTCCCACAGTCCAAAAATGTGCGGGTCAGGTGAATTGGCCATGCTAAATTGCCCGTAGTGTTAGGTAAGGGGTAAATGTAGGGGTATGGGTGGGTTGGAGTCGGTGTGGACTTGTTGGGCCAAAGGGCCTGTTTCCACAGTGTAAGTAATCTAATCTAATCTCTGCAGCTTCTCCAAAGTCTTGCTTTCGATGTTTACCGAGATAGTAGGTTCACATCAATTCGATTTACTAGGGTACTAAGAAAACTTCCACTAGGCAGTTGGGTGTTTCACTGTATTTAAAAGGTGTTTGTTCAATTAAGAATCTGGGTTTATAATCCAATCCTGATTAGGAACCTTAGAGGCATTCTGTATAAAATGTATAAAATTAAAGTACATGGGATTGGAGGGTAGTTGGTAATCTAATTTAAAAAAAAGACAATTATACTGTTCCACCTGATCCCAGTTAATCAGCTTAAAAGTTATCCCCATCTCTCCGTAGTGTTCTTGTACCCAGATTATATAGTAATCACATTGAGTAGTGTTTCTGTATGAAATTCTACATGTCACATCAAAACACCAAATTCTTGCCATAGATACAACAGTTTGAGATAGCAAGTCAACATCGTCTGTCAATAGGCTCAGCTGATGAAGCCTCAGGTAAGGGGAGAAATTGAGAAGGATTCCTTCCTCATAACCTTAGCCATGTGGGAACGGAATCCATGCTGATGGCATCACTCTGCATTGCAAACCAGTCATCCAGGCAACTGAGCTACATGAGCCCCTGCAAGTGCTATTCAGTTACACAAACACACATGACTTGGACTCTCTTTTTCCAGTCAGGGTATGGTTGAGCCCTCTCTTGAATCTGAAATGATGGCCCTTGTCCCAACATTATTGCTATTTTGTCGGAATCATAAATGCTCCGAGGGGTGTGCACGGTATTATTTACAAGTACTCTCTTTAGCCATGTGCTTGGTCGATAATTGAAGAACTTTTGACCCCCTAAATTATGGGTAATTGTGCTTGGCAATTATCCAAAATTAGTTCCAATATCAAATCCTGGTTACTGGCTGAGCAGGCAAATCCATTTGTATTTTTCAGAAATTTTGGAACCAAATATTATGGCCAAGATCTAAGATTGAGTATGGAATTACAACTTTGAAATGTGGTTGCATCTGGAAGCACTTAGAATCAAGTTGTTCATATCTAGCTAGATAATTGTCATTATAGTAATAATGGTAGGTTTCTAAATTCTGGACTCACCTCTATGACTCTTATGTCATCAGAGTTGCATGCATACGTTTTGCATTTTCCACAAAGTAACTCGTAACTGACATCTGGTTTCTCTGTATTTGGAATACTAACAAGCAGTTCCCTCATCATCTTGTCATTTAGTTGAATGGTATTAATCTTTGAAGAAAGAATTGCAGTTTAGTCTCTTGCAAAGGTACATTTTAAACAGCAACCTCCAATATGTATTGTTAGAATAACAATCTAAACACAATTAATTCAATCAAACAAGAAAGTAAATGAATTGAGAGCAAACACTCTCAATTGTGCAGCCATTTCTGAAGGTAATTTAAAACCTAAAATGAAAGTGTGTGAGCATAAGTAAGAGCAGGAGTATTGTTATGACTCCAATTGGACAAGCCAGAGACCATAGTGAAACCTGGCTCAATAGGAACCAGAGTAGGTCATTAATGAGATCATGGTTGATCAAACCATTCAATGCCTTTTACCCAGCCTTCTCCATAATCCTGTCTGAAACTGGTAATCAGTAATAAAGTCACAGATGTACAGCACAGAAACAGACCCTTCAGTCCAACTCATCTGTGCAGACCACATATGTGAAATGGATCTAGTCCCATTTGCCAGCATTTGATCCAAATCCCTCTAAACCCTTCATATATATACCCATCCAGATTCCTTTTAAATGTTGCAATTGTGTCAGCCTCCACCACTTCCTCTGGCAGCTCATTCCATATATACACCTCCCCCTGCATTAAAAAGTTGTCCCTTTTAAATCTTTTCCCCCTCACCTTAAACCTAGGTCCTCTAGTTCTGGATTCGCCCAAACCAGGAAAAGACTTTGTCTATTTACCCTACTGTTATGAAGATGTACCTTTAAGAGTGAAGGACTTGGCAAATACACAGTGCTGGAGAATTCATAAAGTAACATTTTGATTAAGAACAAACATCACTCCCTGAATGGCCTAGAGACCAAAACAAATTCAAATTCAGCCACTCAGTTTGAATTATACCCCCCAAAAATACCAATTTCAAATCAAGTTTGAATTAAGTATATTGACAATCTTTAAAGCCAGTGTCACAATCCGATGCTCTGGGGGATAAGACTGGGGTAAAATTCAACAGTTGAGAGGAGAACTGCCAATCCTAGCATGTACCAGACTGTTTGAAAAAAAATCTCTCTTAAATGTCCCTTTTCAATCAGTAACCTGTGATGCAGAAATTCCTAACAAGGAGAAAAGACGACACAGGAAGATCTGAAGACGAGAACCTACAGCTGCCTGGTTTTGAGATAAGAAATGTTTTGTAAATCTTAATTGGGAGTTTTATTGGACTAGTATTATAGAAGGGAAGGTAAAAGATAGGTTAGAGAAAGAAATTGTAAACAGTGGTTAATTAAATATTCTGTTATACTTTATTTCTTAAAATTGTTCATTTTTACTTTACTTAGTTTTTGGCTGCTCTAATTTTACAGATTACTGCACAGGAAAAATCTTCTGTGTTGCTGGTTTTAAATTAAACAGGAGAGTTTACCCCATGTCGATAACACCTATCCATCATGATTTTGTAAACCTCTGTAAAGGTCATCCATGGAACACAGCTATTCAGCCTCTCCCTATAGCCCAATCCCTCTAATCCTAGCAACATCCTTGTAAGCCTTTTCTAAACCCTTTAAAGTTTCATAACGTCTTTCCTATAGCTATCAAACCTCTGTTTTAAACATACTCAAAGCTGAGCTTCCACAGCCTTTTAGGGTAGAGAATTTGGAAGGTTCATAACTCTCTGAGTAAAACAATTTTTCCTTATTTCAAACCTAAATGACATCCCCTTCTCTTTAAACTGTGGCTCATGATTCTAGACTATGCCAACAAGGTGAACATCTTACCTATTTCTTCCCTGTATTTTCTAAGTTTAAATGAGATCACTTCTCGTTGTTCAAAGTTCTCGGGAACGTAGGTCTGGTTTACACTATCACTTTGTATAAGATCATCTGGCTATCCCAGGAACAAATCTAGTGAATATTTATTGTACACCCTGTGTCAATGACATTTCCTGCGATAAAGAACCCAAAACATCACATTGTACTCCAGGTGGAGTGTAACCAAGCTCTGAGCAAGACTACACTAATTCTGTACTCAAATCCTCTTGCAAAAATAACATTCTATAAGTCTTAAAACAGTACAGTACAGGAACATCCCTTTGGCCTGCCATGTCTGCACTGACACAATGTCATTCTCAATAATCCCATCTTCTTGCATGTCCCTCTATTCCCTGCCTGTTCACCTTCTTGATAGCTTGCTATAGGTGGATGTTAACCTTCAGTGACTTATTGACAAGGTCACCCTAGCCCCTTTGTACATCTACACTTGCCAACCTCTTGACAATTAGCAAATACTCTGAACATTTTTTTTCGTACCTCATAGGACACATTCCTACCTAGCTTTTTTTAACCTGCAAATTGGAAAATATTAGATTTCTTCCCCACGTCCAAATGTATTGTAAACATCGGGGCCCATGCACCGTTTCTTACACCATTCTGCTGAGGTGAGAATGACCCAGTTTTGGCCCATTGGCTCTCAGATAGAAAACAGTCCATTAATCCAAGCCAGTACAGTATCTCCTACCTACTGTACTTAACCTTTCTAACTAGCCTCCTATGCAGGACTTTACCAAAACACCTAGATTTTCATAAGTGTATCTGTCAGTAACAACTTCAAATAAAAACTCCCCAAGTAATTTCCCATTCACAAATTCAGGCAGATTATGCTCAGATGATCAAAAACCAGATGTCTACTTATTTAAATCATTTCTAATATATTCTAGGATTTTCTCTATTGCTAATGTAAAACTAACAGGTCTATAGTTCCCTGTTTTCTCTCTCACTTGCTCCTTTAAATAGTGAGGTAACGTCTGTTGTCTTCCAGAATCTATAGAATTTTGGAAGATAGTGCATAGAACATAATTTATTTGTTTACCATGGAGAGTGTTACAGAACATATTCACGGCTGCCAATGTATTTTTAACAAAGTAAAAATCATTAACTATATTAGAGTGAAGACCTTTGGAATAATTTTATTGCAAACATCAGACAGATTCATCCTTTTTTTAATCCCCCCGCAGTAATACCCTTAACAGATACTTAAACCTCAGGAGTCACCCACTTCAAAGTTAAAACCTTTTGCTCAGCTGGCATGCCTGTAATTGGTTTCCTTTTGGGAAATTGCTATGTATTCACTAGAAATTAATTTCTTCACTTCACAGTCTCTACTCAACTGAACTCAGCTCATTCTTGTTAAACATGGCTCCCTAAACTCATTACTTCAACAGTTTTGGTGGATGTTTTCCTCTCTGACAGCCCCACAGCTGCTTTACTGACTTATAAGCATCTCAGGTCCTATGCCTAGCCTTGACCGCTAACCTTCCCCCTTTATAGATTTGTTTTTGATTCTTTGTCTCTCCCTGCAGTGGTTGTAAAACTCAAGTCAACAAATACTTTTGCAGTTAACACCCCAGGCAACCTTGTGGTCATTTAACTGACTTTAGTAAATGCTGTGGTCAGATAATCACAAAACTCAAATATGTACTAAAATTCCCTCCACTTCAGAACCTAAGTTCTCATGTAATGTGAAGCTTTAGAATGATAAAGGATTCCGTCCCTTTAGCCTACTCTGCCATTCAATAACATTGTGGCATTATATCCATTTTCCTATGCTGTCTTGACCTCAATAGTAATCAAAATCAATCTATTTCCATAAACTCCAGAGAACAATTCTAATCAACACTCCACATATTATAATAATAATCTTAGCCTGGGAAGGAAACAGTTAAGATGCATCACTCAATTAATTCTTATGTTAATTTTCTCTAGAAATAATTCACCAATGATTCCCATTGCACTGAGAGCTGGTGCTAAGAGCTTAGCTGATTTTAGTTAATTATGGTGCATGTTTTTACCATTTCAGTCAAGATACAATTGTTTACACAGGACAAACTGCAGACTGAACCATTTTATTTGTAGTTCAGTTGCACATTGCACAGTGCATTTATCTATTCAGAAGGTTCGCCATCAATGGAAGGTGAGATTTAACCCCGATGTTATGGACTGGACCCTAAACGTTTTCTTATTTTTAAAAGGCAGTGTGTTCCAGATGCAGTTCAATTGGTCAAACTACCAGGCCTGAAGCAAAGCACACTTTATTCTTACACTATTGTTAAAATACAAACAAAAGAAGGAAGAAATTGGTATAACTCATTCTGTTAAGTTTCAGTAGAGTTAGAGATTATTTAAATACTAAACAACAACTGTTCCAATCTAGTAACATCTCAGAAATATATCCTTGGCAAAGGCAAATTCAGTAAAATAGATTGTCTTATGCAATTCTCCAGTCCAGGAGGGAAGATCAACAAAACCTCAACGGCTAATGAAACCTAAACTAAAATCCTCGTTCTGTGAGAGCTAGACTCCACCCCTTCATGCTGCTCCTATTGTTCTAATTTAGGTGTGGTTCTTTTAAGGTCTCAGGTTGCTTACTTTGAGTTTGGAACAGACCATTCTTCTCCTCTGACGCAACTTCTCTTCATTTTAAATAAAAGAACAAAATACATCTCTCATACAATAGTATCATCACACAGGGGTCTCTGATAAGTTACCCAATTGAAATCTTAGTTGGGAACCTGTAGTCTCCAGAATTGGAACTTAAAACCTCACTGTTACCCTGTAATTTCAAAATTACAACAAGCTTCCAACTAATCCAGTGTGCTGTGATGATCGTTAGAATGAAGACATTCAAAGAAGGTTAAATGAATTGGTTGGCCTTATGGCTGCTTGTTTCTGTCCAATTTGATTTAAAATATTTGTCTGAAATAGCAGGTACAGTACAATCTACATCTCGAAATCAGGGCAGTGGAACATTGCATTTTCACATAAGATGTGCCTGCATAGGAGATCTGGGTGGAACAGAATATTGCAACTCAACCAAGAATTAGATTCTGAAGCCTGTAGCATAACAACCATAAGCCCATTATTACCTTCTCGACCAAGTCTGCCTGTCCCAACTGTTGTACTTCACGAATAGCTTTGTACATCATCTCCTCTTGTAAAAAATGAAGCATGTCTTTCTCAGCCTGCTCTTTTTTGCTGGTAATAAGAATGCACTTGCTATTTTGTGCTCTTCCACGACCTGTGACAGCAACAGTTTAATTGTGTTGTAATTGAACGCAGGCATGAACAGAACTGTCATATCAGAATCACCACTAAGTGAACTTCATGCAACAAAATGTGGAAATTGCTTATTCAGTTTTGTATAAATTAGCAGAAAAGAACATACCACATACATTGTGAATAGTAAAATTAATGGAGATTAAAAAATGTACCAGACTTTATCCAAAGTCCCTTATATTGTCATTTCATTTGACAAGAATAATTATTATACTGCTCAACTGCATGAAAACGTGAATTAACAATTGCAGAGTAGCATATCTACATTTAGCAAGCAATTTAAATTCCAGAGACACCCACAATTCTGTGCATCAATAAGCTCTCCAGTCATATAGAATTTACAGAAAATTTACATGTGGTCTATGCCAGTTTTCATTGTTCACGTGCATCTCCTTTACCTTGCCCTATCAGAAGGATGTTATGGAACTTGAAAGCGTTCAGAAAAGATTTACAAGAATGTTGCCAAGATTGGAGGGTATGAGCTACAATGAGAGGCTGAATGGGCTGGGGCTGTTTTCCCTGGAGAGTCGAAGGCTGAGGGGTGACCTTATAGAGATTTATAAAATCATGAGGGTGATGGATAGGATAAATAGATATGGTCTTTTCCCTGGGGTGGGTAAGTCCAGAACTAGAGGGCATAGTTTTTGGGTCAGAGGGGCAACTTTTTCCACACGGAGGGTGGTGCGTGTATGGAATGAGCTGCCAGAGGAAGTGGTGGAGGCTGGTACAATTACAGCATTAAAAAGACATCTTGATTGGTATATGAATAGGAAGGATTTAGAGGGATATGGGCCAAATGCTGGCAAATTGGACTCGATTAGGTTTGGATATCTGGTCGTCACAGACGAGTGGGACTGAAGGGTTTGTTTCCATGCTGTATGTCTTTATGACTACATGTATTGAACATTGTCTGAAATACATTGGTGCTAGCTAGTGAGTCCCACAGTCTCACTACTCTCTGGGTAAAGAGGTTTCAACTGAATTCCTTAATTATATGCTTAGTTTGTATGCATGGTCCAAAACAACTTAGCACTGAACTGCTTGTTTAAATCTAAACATTACTTGAGTGATACATTGTGCCTCCTACCCCACCATTATTCAGTAACAACCATTGGACAATAGATCAGTTGATCATATCTTACTTTGACAATGTCCTTACCTCTTGTTTGAATCATCTTTATAACATTACCCACATACTCATACAACAGTACAAGGTTACATTGAGCTATGTCAATTCCCTCATCAGCAACAGATGTTGCTACAAGGATTTTGGTTCCACTATCGCCTTTAAACGAAATTAGTACTTCTTTTTGCAAGGGCAGAGTCATTCCTGTAAAACATAATATATGCACTGATAAAATTATCTTTTATACCTTAGTTAAAAGAAAACATTCACAGTAGGTCACCACTATGATCTCTGCAAACCTCCTCCAAGACATTTACACTTCCAGACTCTTGGAATCAGATTGCTCTCGCTCCATCACTGGCAGCTGGCTAGGTCTATTTCAGGAACCACCTCCCTCCAAATCTCTCACTTAGAATGTTCAACAAAAACAATCTTTCTGAACACGTTTTTAAGTCACCTGTCTTAATCTTACGTGGCTTGGTGTCAAATTTTCTTTGTTAGTACTCTGATGTATTAACAGTGCAACGTTACTGTGTTATTGTTCCATTGGTTTAGAGAAGCTAACTTTTCTAACGCGCACACAAACTATTGTACACAGGTCAGCTCCGAAAGAACAATTCCTCAGATTCATGCTAATGTGGCTACAGTTCCCCATAATTTCAAATGTAACATTTACATTTAGAACTGCTACCTGCAACCTGTAACAGTTTTAAAGGTAGCAAGAGGGCAAACTGTTCAGTGTTTTTGGAATTCCAGTGCAAATTCTTGATATACAGCAGTTGATAACAAG
Source organism: Hemiscyllium ocellatum (assembly GCF_020745735.1). NCBI lineage: Eukaryota > Metazoa > Chordata > Chondrichthyes > Orectolobiformes > Hemiscylliidae > Hemiscyllium > Hemiscyllium ocellatum. Next base: position 120,208,711 of record NC_083402.1, on the reverse strand, counting down.
ATTACTTACAAAATCTAAGAATTTTAATGCTGCTGGAGTATAAAAGAACTGCCAAAGTCTATTTCCAATAGCAGGAGGATTAACAACTTGAGGTTACAAGATTCAAAGTTATTGGCTAAAGAACCAGAGTAGCATAAGGAAACATTTTATGTAGCAAGTTGTGATCTGGAGCAGTGATTTGCAGTGAAATAAATGCAATATCTTTCAGTAGGAAACTGGATAAATACTTGAAGGTGGAAAAAAAATCACAAGGTTATGGTAAAAGAACAAAGGGGAATGATTAGCCCAAGCACAGGCTCAATGGGTGAAATGACTCCTACAGTGTTTTATCATTTCTAGAAGTTTGTTGCAATCCTCTGCTTCTAGTTCCTTCAATGACAGATAGATCACCTTCCCAAACACGGACTGCTGCAGACAAAATCAATGTTCCAAAACCTCCATGATGCAAGCTGTGAGACTCGAGATGATTGGTAAGACAAGCTTGATTCGGTAAATGTTTTCCTGGTCCGGCTGCAGCCCCAAGGTATTTCAGACACATTATGAAGCAGGTAGGGCCAATATAACTGTTACACAAGAGCCCCAAGCTGCATCTCCAAGATATTTAGGGTTTTTTAAAATTCAACCTGTTCAGAGATGGTACTTCTGCAGAAGGTGCAACACCTGCTTCCTCCCTTCTCAGGGCCCAAACATATACCTTCCAGGTGAAACAGCACTTTACCTGAACTTCACTCAATCTAATCCACTATGTTCACTAGTCACAATGTAGTCTTTACATTGGGAAAACAAAGCATAGACTGGGGGACTGTTTTGCAGAACACCTACATTCTGTTTGCAAAAGAAAAGACCCTGAGCTTCCAGTTGCCTGCTATTTCAACACACCACCTTGTTCCCTGGCTTCCTGCAGGGCTCCTGCATAGCTCAGTGAAAGCTTGAACAGCAACTCACTTTCTGCTTGGGAACTGCATAGCCTTATGGACGCAATATCATATTCACCTATTTTAGGGCTTGAAGCCTTCTGCCATTAGATAAATGCGAGGTGCTGCATTTTGGGACAGCAAATCTTAGCAGGACTTATACACTTAATGGTAAGATCCTGGGCGGTGTTGCTGAACAAAGAACCTTGGAGTGCAGGTTCATAGTTCCCTGTAAATGGAGTCACAGGTAGATAGGGTAGTGAAGAAGGTGTTTGGTATGGTTTCCTTTATTGGTCGGAGTACTGAATATAGGAGTCAAGAGGTCATGTTGCAGCTGTACAGGACATTGGTTAGCCACTTTTGGAATATTGCATGTAGTCCTGGTCTCCTTCCTAACGGAAGGATGTTGTGAAACTTGAAAGGGTTCAGAAAAGATTTACAAGGATGTTGCCAGGATTGAAGGATTTGAGCTGTGGGGAGAGGCTGAACAGGCTAGGGCTGATTTTCCCTGGAGCGTCGAAGGCTGAGGGGTGACGTTCTAGAAGTTTATAAAATCATGAGGGGCATGGATAGGATAAATAGACAAATCTTTTCCCTGGGGTGGTGAAGTCCAAATCTAGAAGGCATAGGTTTAGGGTGAAAGGGGAAAGATTTAAAAGAGACCTAAGGGGCAACCTTTTCACACAGAGAGTGGTATGTGTATGGAATGAGCTGCCAGAGGAAGTGGGGAGGCTGCTACAATTGCAACATTTAAAAGGCAACTGGATGGGTATATGAATAGGAAGAGTTTGGAGGGATATGGGATGGTTGCTGGCAGGTGGGACTAGATTGGGTTGGGATATCTGGCCTACATGGATATTTGAACCAAAAGGTCTATTTCTGTGCTGTACATCTCTATGACTCTGTGTCTTTACCCCAACCCCCACACATCCAGGCCTTGTTGTCTCATGGTCCGCTATCACACACTTCCCATTATTAGCCACTATCATCCCCATTAGCAGCAATTTATTCTCATAGGCTGACCATTATCCACTCCTTTGTCTATCCAACTGTTGTTCCCTCTCTTTGGGCTCTGTGTCCACCTATAATTTACTCCTTACCCCCTGTCTTCTGCATTAAAACACCCTTTTTCTAGCTGCCATCAGTTCTGAAGAAGGATCACTGGACCCAAAACGTTAACACTGATTTCTCTCCATGGATGCTGCCTGGTCTGCTGAGTCTTTCCAGCAATTTCTGCTTTTGCTTCTGATTTCCAGCTTCCACAATTCTTTTGTTTCCTTTTTTAAAATGGTGGAATTTTTCATTGGGATAGAAAGTGAAGCAGTCCAATCCAAAACTATGGTCCTTAATCTAAACAAAGGAAATTATGAAGGTGTGAGGAGTAAGTTCACTGTAATAGACTGGGTAACTTTGTGAAAAGGCATGATAGTGGATAGGTAATGGTTAATATTTAGGGAATAAATGTGCGCATTGCAGCACTCGCACATTCTTTTCAGGTGAAATAACATCAGGAAAAGTCGTCAAACCATGCTTAACAAAAGTAGTTGAGGAAAAGGTTTGATCAAAGCGGATCCATATTAAAGTTGTTCGATGAAATAGCAAGCTTGAGAGCTGGACCAGTTTAGAATTCAGCAAAAGAGGAACAAGAAGGGAAAATGCACGAGGGTAAACTTGGAAGGAATATGAAAGTGGACTGCAAGTAAATGAAATGAAAAAAGAATTATTGAAGACAACTGTACATCTCTTTCAGTTTGAAACTGAAGAATTAATAATGGAGAACAAGGAAACTGCATGGAACCTTATCGCAAGGGAGTTATGGTGGCTCAGTATTGCTTCTTTATAATGTCAGGGACCCAGTTTCAATTCCAACCTCAGGTGACTGACTGTGTGAGGGTAGCGTGTTCTCTCCATGTCTGATGGATTCCCTCTAGGTTCTCTGATTTCCTCCCACAGTCCAATGATGTGCAGATTAGGTAAATTGCTCAATATCCAGGGAATTGCAGACTAGTTAGATTAGCCATGTGATATGCAGGAGTACAGGGATTAAGGGTTGGGGGTGAGGGTGTTGTGTGGAATATTCTTTGTGGAGGGTCAGTGTGGGCATGATGGATTGAACGGCCTGATTCCACACTATAGGGAGTGCAAGAATTAAACAACTACTTTTGTTCTGTGTCAAAAGACACAAAAAGCTTTCCAGAAATGCTCGGAAAACAGGTGTCTTTTGGGAAGGAGGAAATTAACATGAGTTTTAAACAAATGTTGGTAAACCCTAGGGGTGGCCATGGAAATAGTGGATGCTTTGGTTGTCACTGTCAAAAATTTTCTAAGTACTGACATGGTTCCAGCAATTGGAGGGTAGCAGTTAACCGCCAAATCTCACAGTGACAGTCCACTATACTTACACAAAGAAACAACAGTAGCAAACAAAATCCCACTGTATAAAAATGCAGAGGGGGAATCAAACCTACAGTTGCAGACCGGCTAGTCTAATAGCAGTAGTGGCAAAAATGCTGGGGTCTATGATAGGTATGTGATAATAGAACATATAAAAATACTTAAAGTCAACATAGATCAATGAATACAGCTCAGTCCAACACAGGCGTCTCCAAATCATAGATCAACGGAAGAGAAATAATATTTGAAAAACTTGAAGTTTATTTTTGAGGACATAACTAATAGAATAGATGAAGGAAGGACCAGTGGATGTGCTGATCTGGAATTTTTAGAAAGCCTTGTTAAAATCCCACATTGTGCAAAATGAAAGCACGTGGGATCAGTGGAAATATACTGGCGTGGATTGAGAACTGATTAGCAGATTGGAAATGAGAGCAGAAATAAATGAGCCATTTTCAGAGAGGAAACCAGTGATAGTGGGGCTACTGCAGGGATGAAAGCTTGCAACCCAGCCATTCACAATATTTTCCCTCATCCAAATCATCGATATATACTATATTTCCAAATTTGCTGGTGACACAACTGGGTGGGAGAGACAGTGGTGACGATGATGTCAGGGTGATTTAGACAAGTTGAGAGAGTGGGCAAATATACTGCAGATGTAGCACAACATGGATAAATGTGAACTTGTTCATTTTGTTAGGTGAAACAAAATGGCAGAGTGTAAATTAAAATAGATAGAAAAGTTGAGTTACAAAAAAAAGGGAGCTGGTATCATTTGTTCACTGAAAGCAAGCAGGCAGGTGCAGCGAGCAATTAGGAAGCCAAATGGTATGTTGGGTCTTCACTGCAAGTGGGTTTGAGTACAGGAGCAAGGAAGTCTCACTGCAGCTGTACAGAGTCTTACCTAGAATACTGGGTATACCTTTTGGTCTCCTTATCAAAGGAAAGATATAAAATATTCCCTGTAAGCTGTACGGCTGCTCGAGGTCCTGTTCATGCCATTGCAAAGGTAGACACACTTGCACATCGCTGACATGTGTAGACTTTGGAGGGCAATGAATAAAGAAATTAGGGGCAATGTGGCTTGAATGAAGCACAAGCACTCCTGTTTGATTCCCAAGATGGCAAGTTTGTTTTGTAAAGAGAGATTGAGTTGACTGGGCATATATTTACTGGCATTTAGGAGAATAAGAAGGGGTCTCGATGAAATACATAGAAGTCTGACAGGATTGCATAGATCGGATGCAGGGATTACGTTTCCCTGACTGGGGAGTCCGGAATAAGTGATCATTGTCTCAGAATATTTGGTAGGCATTTTGGACTGAGATAAGGAATTTCTTCATTCAGAGAGAGACTGGTAAAGCTGTGGAATTATCTATCAAAGAAAGGTGTGAAGGCCTAGTCACTAGATATATTTAAAATAAGAAATAGATAGAAGGAGTATGGGGACAGAATTGAAGTTTGGCATTGAGATAGAGATCATCTATTGTCACATTAGATGGCAGAGCAGGCTCAAACGGGCTGAATAGCTCACTCCTGCTTCTATTTTCTTTCCTGCGACTGACATTGATGCTATTATTTCTCTGCTGCTGAGTCAAATCACAGAGGCTCTGCCTCTGCTCCCAAAAGTAAATCCTTAGATGTTCCTGCCCTCTTTCCTTCTCTTTACAAAACTGCTGTCTCCACACTCTCTTGTGCTCTTCATGAAGTTATTCTTCCTATGCTTTCTACCTATGAATCTGCTGTCTTCATGCTCACTCTTTCTGTCTTTGTGAAACTGCTGTCTCTGCTCTCTCTTCTTCTCTTTCATGCTTTGAAAAAAAGAGGTACAATCCTAAAACTAGAGCTGGGCCTTTTAGGAGCTGATGTCCAGAGGCACTTCTGACGCAAAAGTGGAGTGGAAATTTCGAAGCCCCTCCAAAAGGCGCAACTGAAAATGCCAAAATAAATTGATGGTTTTACGCTCACCAAAGTATATTAATGTTTGAGAACCAATGCAGACAAAATATCAAATCGGTCACATTACTGAAACAGATTTTCTGATCGTTATTTCATTACCATTTGTGGAAGCTTGCTGTGTACAAATTTCCTACATTGCAACAGTGACTACACTTTTAAAATAATTCATTGGCTGTAAAGCACAGAAGTTGTGAGACCTGCTTTATAAAATTGTAAGTGTTTTTATTCTGAATGGCAGAAAATGCTCCAGGCTTCTGAATTACCTACCCTTCTTCCCACATTTAGAGGGAAACTTTAGGAATCAAATACCAAAATGTATTCTTGGCATTTAACCCTCGCACTGTTTATTTGTTTATTTTTACATTTAAAAAAATACTGGATATAAATTTTAAAATATTTTTGAGGGCTACCAATGTGTTTGACTTCAGTAACTTCAGTGGAAGAGCGTATGGTGTCCAGAACCAAAACACCACAGAACCATATATGACAGGAAAGGGTCATCTTACGTGAGCAGGCAGTCCCTTCTGCACAGACCTGCACATTTCTTCTTTCTAAGTTTTTACCCTATTACTTTTGAAAGTTAATGCTGAATCTACTTCCACTAGTTTATAGGCAACACACTGAGATCACAGTAACTCTGGATTCTGCATCCTAATTCTGTGGTTTCTGGTTACTGACCCTCCTGTCTGTGACGGTTTCTCCTTTATTAATCTCATCAAAATCCTTTAAATGATTTTCACCTTTAAATCAACATTTTAGTACTGGGTGCAGTATTTGTTATGTTAAAAAGGCTATAATAGTTGCACATAGGATATCACCTGTATTTTTGGATCTTCCCAACAACATTTCAGGTTGTAAGAATGCCAGTTCTTGACACTCTAATAGCCACTTCCTCAAAGCCTGCATACAAAGGAAAGTAATGTGTGCTTTAAAATGAATATAAACATGCCTCAAGTAAAGACTAACCTCTCCAACATTAGGATTTAATTTGAATGCATTTTACAACTGGCAGTATGTAATTTCACACAAGACGTATTTACTCTGCAAAGCAAACATAAGAAATAGAGGAATAGGCTGTGTGGACTCTTGGTCCTGTTCCACAGTTTAATTAGATCACAGCTAACCTCTATTTGAACTCCCATTTATCTGCCTTGGCTAGATTAATTATATTACTTTTGTTAGTCAAAGTAATGAAGGCATTTGATCCTTTGGTTCCCTCTCATATAGTGAACATGAATGAATCCTTAAGTATTTAGAGTCATACAGATGTACAGCACAGAAACAGACCCTTCGGTCCAATTCATCCATGCTGGCCTGATATTCTAACCTAATCTAGTCCCATTTGCCAGCACTTGGCTCATATCCCTCTAAACCCTTCCTATTCATTTACCCGTCCAGGTGCCTTTTAAATGTTGTAATTGTACCAGCCTCCACCATTTCCTCTGGCAGCTCATTTCGTAAACGCACAACCCTCAGCATGAAAAGTTGCCCCTTAGGTCTCTTTTATATCTTTCTCCTCTCAGCCTAAACCTATGCCCTCTAGTTCTGGACTCCCCAACCCCAGGGAAAAGACTTTCTCTATTTATCCTATCCATGCCCCTCATGATTTTATAAAACTCTATAAGGTCACTCCTCAGCTTCTGGTGCTCCAGGGAAAACAGCTCCAGCCTATTTGGCCTCTTCCTATAGCTCAAATCCTCCAATCCTGGCAACAACCTTGTAAATCTTTTCTGAACCCTTTCAAGTTTCACAACATCCTTTTGATAGGAAGGAGACCAGAATTGCACACAATATTCCAAAAGTGGATAAGTCCTGCTATGATTTGCTTTTCCAAAATGCAGCACCTCACATTTATCTAAATTAAACTCTATCTGCCACTCCTCAGCCCACTGGTCCATTTGACCAAGATGCTTTAGTACTGAGGTAACCTTCTTCACTGTCCACTACACCTCCAATTTTGGTGTCATCTGCAAACTTACTAACTATACTTCTTATGCTCACATCCAAATCATTTATATAAATGACAAAAAGTAGTGGACCCAGCACCGATCCTTGTGGCACTCCACTGGTCACAGGCCTCCAGTCTGAAAAACAACCCTCCGTGCCAATCCTCTGACTTCTACCATTGAGCCAGTTCTGTATCCAAATCATTAGTTCTCCCTGTATTCCGTGAGATCGAACCTTGCTTACCAGTCTACCATAAGGAAGCTTGTTGAATGCCTTACTGAAGTCCATATACATCACGTTTACTGCTCTCCCCCATTAATCCTCTTCGTTACTTCTTCAAAGAACTCAATCAAGTTTGTGAGACATGATTTCCCATACACAAAGCTGTGTTGACTATCCCTAATTAGTCCATGCCTTTCCAAATACATGTAAATCCTATCCCTCAGGATTCCCTCCAACAACTTGTGGACTTGTTGGGCCGAAGGGACTGTTTCCACACTGTTAGTAATCTAATCTAATCTAAAACTTGCCCATCACCGACGTCAGGCTCACCAGTCTATAATTCCCTGGCTTTTCCTTACTACCTTTCTTAAATAGTGGTACCATGTTAGCCAACCTCCAGGCTTCTGGCACCTCATTTGTGACTATTGATGATACAAATGTCTCAACAAGGGGCCCAGCAATCAGTTCCCTAGCTTCCCACAGAGTTCTCGGGTCACACCTGATCAGGTCCTAGGCATTTATCCACTTTTATGCATTTCAAGACATCTAACACCACCTCCTCTGTAATATGGACATTTTTCAAGATGTCACTATCTATTTCCCCACACTCTATATCTTCCACTTCCTTCTCTACAGTAAACACGGATGCAAGATACTCGTTTAGTATCTCCCACATCTCCTATGGCTCCACACATAGGCTGCCTTGCTGATCTTTGAGGGGCCTTATTCTCTTCCTAGTTACCTTTTGTCCTTAAATGTACTTGTAAAAACCCTTTGGATTCTCCTTTACCCTATTTGCCAAAGCTATCTCATGTCCCCTTTCTGCCCTCCTGATTTCACTCTTAAGTATACTCCTATTGCCTTTATACTCTTTTAAGGATTCACGTGATCTCTCCTGTCTATTCCTGACATATGTTTCCTTCTTTTCCTTAAAGAAAATCTCAATAACTCTCGTCATCCAACATTCCGTACACCTACCAGCTTTTCCTTTCACCCGAACAGGAATGTACTGTCTGTGGACTCTCGTTATCTCATTTCAAGAACATAGTTGATAATTTGAGTGAGGTATGAACTGCTTTTCAGAGCAGAGAAGGCAAAGAAGAAATTTTCTGGAATTTTTAAAAACATGATGTATTCATATAAAGGAAACATATAGTCATTGCTTTCGATGGCTGCAAGTTTGATAACCAGAGTTCACGGGTTTAAGGATAATTAAAATGACCAAAGTTTCATATTATGCAATGAGTGGTTAGGATTTGTAATACACTGTTTGTTTACATGGTAGAAATAGCTTCTCGATAGTAACTTTCAAAAAAGAAATTGGATAAACATTTGAAACAGAAAAATTGCAGATAGACAGGTAAAAGGGCCAGGGGTTGGGTTTAACAGAGTTGATTTTTCAAAGAACTGCCAGAGGAAGTGGTGATGGCTGGTACAGTTATAACATTTAAAATACATCTGGATGGGTACATGGATTGGAAGGGTTTAGAGGGATATGTGTCGAGTGATGGCAAATGGGACTAGATTAATTTAGGGTATCTGGTTTGCATGGCCAAGTCGGACCAAAGGGTCTGTTTCCATGCTGTATAACTCCATGGTTCTATAAGAGACTGCACAAACCAGATGAGACAAATGGCCACTGTCAGTGCTGTACTATTTGATGGTTCTATTCTGTATTGTCCAGACTGACAAGGGAGAAAAACATCTGTGTTAGCCAGGCGAGATGGAAGATTTGCAGGATCATACTTGTGGTAAGTGATCATGAGAAGCAATGTGAACAGGCAAGTGTTAAAACAATTCTTTGTTTGACAATTAAATAGCAAATTTTGAGAAGGAAACCAGGTAAAACAGCTCATTTTCAAGGCTTTCATGAAAATCACAACTGTGGAACCTACTTTGGTGAAACTAGTTCTGTCTTTTGAATCTATTAATTGGTAAAGACTGCATATGACAGCACAAGTCTCAACCACAGTGGCAATGTGTACCAGCAAAGTTACCTACATCATGTAAGCTACTTCTATTCAGACTTCTTCAGTTTCAGTCATAGGCTTTGTTTGCTATAGTGCATGAGACTCCTGTTTGAATAAACTGTTTGCTGTAAGTCCTGCCTACCCTGCTCCATTAGCTCCCACATTCATTCTCACTCCATTCCATTAATAAATGCATTTCTTAGGAATGTGACTCAAAAGGCAGCTTACATCTGCAAGTGCTCTGGTTCTGACAAACAGGATAGTTTTGGTTTGTAGATTGTTTTCATATTCCTCTTTCAGAATACTCTTCACTTCAGTCAGCTTGGGATTTTCATTGCTTGGATCAGCACCAATTGCCGACAGTTGCTGTTTCTTATCTAAGGGACAAAGTAAAACATAGGATTCAACAAATGTGGCAAAAATCAACAATGAACGGGAACAGTGCACAATTAAAGCATAAATAAAATTTCAACCACAACTTACACTTACATAGCACCTTTAACATTGCAATATGTCTCAAGCTCTTCACAGGACTGTTATCAAACACTATCTGATAGTGAGCCAACTAAAGAGATATTAGGCTAAATGTCCAAATGTTTGTTCAAGAGGTAGATATTAAGAGGCATCAGAAAAGAAGGAGAGAAAGACAGGAGAGATTTGGACAGAGCTTAGGGCAAAAGCTGCTGAATGTATTGCTCCCCATGGTGGAGTGATGCAAGTCGGGGACTGCAAGGGCCACAACAGCAGGAATACATAGATCTTGGACGATTTTAGTGATAGATGAGGTTACAGAGAATAGAAGTGATGAGGCCTTGGAGGAATTAGGAAATACGGGTAAGAATGTTAAAGCCAAGGCTGACTTTAGGATTAATGCCAATAAAAATCAGATAACCCACCTTGCTCAGTTAAAACATGCAGGGTCCAAACAAAAACAGTTCTTCTGAAGCTATGTGAAAATGAAAGATCTAAAGCTTGATTGATAATGCAATTTTTTTTTTACCTTCAAATAACGCAGTAAGCTTTTGTTCTGTCTCATCATATCCACCCTCCTTCACATTATTAAAAAATTCCTCCAGATAGTCAATAGCATCTTTGGTTCGGGCATCATCATTGATAATCAAAGCATCATTGTATTTCTACAGGCAGAGGGGAGTTAAAACTGAATTAATAAAGGAGAAGAATTAACTATGAAATGAAACTACAAAGTAAACAGGGAATTTATGTATGGCTATCAGGAAATAAATAGAAAAGGATTGCATCTTTTGAATCCATATCATAATGAATAATTCTAATATATAAGTAACAACAAATTCAATTTATACAACAGCTATAATGTAATAAAACACTCCAAGGTGTTTTACAACAGCACTCATGTCATTAATAAATGATTAATGCATAATCAATCATCTTTAATTACTCCAAGGAGGAAGTGAGGACTGCAGATGCTGGAGATCAGAATTGAAACGTATGGCGTTGGGATGCTCCTGATGAAGGGCTTATGCACAAAACGTCAATGCTCCGGCTCCTTGGATGCTGCCTGACCTGTTGCACTTCTCCAGCGCCCCACGTTTTGACTTTAATTACTCCAAGACTTATTACCCTGGTGAGGGGTAGTTAACAGGAACACCTTGCTTATAGGTCTTTGAATCCACTCATGTTCCATACTTATGGCCTCTCTATGTGGGTCAGTGCTCATTCATGATTGCATCCTTCTCTGGAGGCAAGGGTTCATTCTACCTGTGTATCTTATGAGGGAGCATACACTCATTTAGAGACGGATGATGTCTACTACCCCATTATCATCTAAACTCTGATTCACTGCACATTTCCCTTGTTGGAATTGAAGATTTAAGAACTGATTGCAGTTATCGCAAAGTCTGCTAAAGAATTGCATACTCATTTAGTGGAGCATATGAAACAAAGACACTGAAGGCTGAATGATGATGGGTGGGCATGAAGCATTCATATCTGGAAGGTTCTCAAACTGGTCATGGCAGAACTCATTGTATAAGTCTTCAATACATAATCAGGAAGAAAGCCTCAGAAACTGCCTTAACTTAGCACCAAACATTGTTAGAACTCTATGTGAACATGTGCTGATTTTTCTCAATGTTGAGACCAGAATAATGTTGTCATTCTTGAATGTAGGAGCAGCAGAGGTTGCAAAGCATTCAAAGACTTGATAGTAGTGACTTTTATCGTACAACAGGAAAGGCAAAAAAAAAATGCATTTGTTTTGTGCAAAAAGAGGGACTGCCTGCCTTTACATTAGTGCAAAGCCTATGTTACCATCACTTGGGAGCAAGTACTAACTGTTTGGCTGACTTGTTGCACCCAAAATTGCATTCTCCAGCATGGTAAAAGTGATATTCCTCATGTTCAGCATCATCATCTTCTTCCTCAGAAGACTGTTGCTGCTGTCTAAGCTCCTCAGCAACCATGACATCCCCACTTTATCTTCTCCCATTGTGAAGAACACATTATGCCATAGTTATGTGAAACCCTTATAGAAACGTAGAAAATAGAAGTAGCAGATGACCACTCAGCCTTTTGAGCCTCCTCCACCACTGATTATGATCATGTCTGTTCATTCAACTCAATAGCTGGTTACTGCTTTAGCCCCATTCTCTTTGATCTTTGTAGCCCCAAGTACTTTTTCCAATTAGTTCTTAATCGTACAATGTTTTGGCCTCAACTGGTTTCCATGGTGATGAATTCCATAGACGCACTCTCTGGATGAGGAAACTTCTCAGAGTCATACAGGAAACAGACTCTTTAGTTCAACTTGTTCATGCTGACCTGGTTTCCTAAATCGAATTAGGCCCATTTGCTTGAGTGTGGCCCATATCCCTCTAAACCTTTTCTATCATGTACCTGTCCAAAAGTCTTTTAAATGCTGTAATTGTAACCGCCTCTTTCACTTCCTCTGGCAGTTCACTCCATACATGCAACACCCTGTTAGTGAAAAAGTTGCCCCTCAGGTCCCTTTTAAATCTATGTAAATAATTTACATTGTATGCTTAGACTATGACGCTGACTCTGGATTCCCTTGCCATCGAGAACACCTTTCCTGCAACTATACTGACCAGTCCTGTTATAATTTTACAGGGACTCCCTCACATTCTTCTGATCCCAGTGAATTCAATTCTAACCAATACAACCTCTCCTCATATGTCAATCTTGCCATAGTGTGGTAAATCAGTCTTGTTCTGTACTTCCTTCTATAGCAAGAACAGCTTTTCTCAGATAAAGAGAGAAAAACAGTGTCACGGAGATCCTGTGTAACTGCAGCAAGACACCCCAGCTCCTGCACTCAAATCCACCTGCTTTGAAGGCCAACATACCATTTGCCTTCTTTACCATTTGTGGCAACTGCATGTTTGCTTTCAGTAACTGGTATACAAAGACACTCAGATCTCACTGCACATTCTCTTCTCTCAGTTTATAGCTGTTCAGATAATAATGTGACTTCCTGTTTTTGCTACTTCATGAATAACCCATTTATTTAGATTTGTTTAATATTTAACATGTTTCTAACTACAGTGAAAAGTGTTGTTTTGTGTGTTAAATGTAAAGTTTTGTTACGTTCTAGCACCATCTTTGAACACTGAATTATATACCATGATCTTATTACAACAGTTTTGCTATTTTAGGTTCAAAAGTTCAGCTTTTCTATTTTCTTTTCAGTTGGCTTCTCCTACTCTGCTCCTCCAGTCACACAGTCTCAACCTCTGACTGATGTCTGCGTAGCTCCCTGACTGACTTATCAGTAATCCTGGATTGGTCTGACTTGACCTGTAGGATTAACCATGGCCAAATTCTGATCGCACTAAGCACTCATCTGACTGTGGCCAATCTCTTGGACTGAGATTGTGCAATGACCATGATGCCACTGACTGACTAACCATTGTCCCTCTTTGCTTGATAAGAACTACTCCTTTTAGGCTTTCAAATGTGGCCAATCATTTGGAGCTCATGTGGTGTTTAGAGCTGAAGGTGCAGACAAATGGTGTAGGTGTGACATTGATACAGCATGATGTTATACACCAACGTGTTGACCCTCTTGACTGTTCAATGCCAGCAACCATGCCAAGCTGACTGGCACTGCATCTGTGCTGAAAGGCAAGGCAAAACAGAGATGCTGCTAACGTAGAAATCTGAATGAAGTGGTAATGTGCGAAGGGGCAAGGAGAAGATGATGTAATCATTTAAGTAAGTAAAATTGAGTGAGCTTCAAGGAAGCTAGAAGCATAGATGCAAACTGTGCTGATGAACAATGTGCGTGCGTGTCCCTGTGCAAAGCCACGTGGCAGCAGCATTGCAATACGAAGTGTTAGTGAGCTCCAAAGTGCAATTGTTAAGTACTATAATGCTTTCCGAGTTAACCCAAGTTATGCTATGAAAATGAGGCTTATGTTTTGCTGCAGTCGACTTTCATGGACAGGGGATACATTCAGTCGCTGCCCACAGAGCATACCCAGAGATGTTGGAGAATGTTGGCCAAGATACAAGCCAGGAGAAGAAACTTGTGAGCTACTGCCATCAGGTGATTGTTCTGACTTTCAACTCGCATTGGTCGCATCTAGTTGCTCACTGGTACCTGGGAGAATTGTAAATTGCTTAGAAAAGAGGTAAGGTTAGCTAATGCATGCATATTGAGTCCCTACCATTTGCTTTTGAGATTTCACTGGCTAGGATGAGAATCACAAGGGGAAAAGCTCATTTCTTTTCTCAGCGTCAAGAATCTCATTTATTTATTCTTGCTGCATTTTCCCAAATTCTACCGTTGCCCATGCTGATCAAAGGCTGGGAATCTTTCACCCAATAACTGACTCCTGCTCCACAGCTGCTGCTGGACTTGCTGCGTTTTTCAGCAATTTCTATTTCAGATTTCTAGCATCTGTATTTTGTTTTGCTTTTATTTTAAATATATGACCCAAAGCCTACATCTTGAAAAGTTGAAGGCAGAAGACAAACTGGCTATAGTGGATTATCAAACTTGATGAAATGAGCAGCAGTAAACTATGTATCCAAATATTTCAGTGCCATTAGATCTTAACTTTTATATCTAGAATGAAACACTGGACTATATAAAAAATAAACTTTGCCCTTCAGTTCAAAATCAGAAAATAGTTGAGTTTGAAACCAAATTAGCTGGAAACTGATTTCTTACAGACATGGCTGAAGCCGTATTGCTGACACAAACAAACTCCCTCACCCGTAAGTGTTCGGTGTAAGTGAAAAGTGCCCGACAGATCCGTCTTTCTTCTTCTATGTCGTCCATTTGGAGGACTTTGCACTTTTTTTGCACTTCAACGATCCACTGCTCATACTTCTGTGTCCCACGGCTTCGATTCTGGATGTGTGAAAGGTTATCTGTAATGACAAAATAAAGTGGCACGGTGGCACAGTGGTTAGCAATGCTGCCTACAGCGCCAGAGACCCAGGTTCAATTCCTGCCTCAGGCAACTGTTTGTGTGGAGTTTGCACATTCTCCCAGTGTCTGTGTGGGTTTCATCCGGGTGCTCCGGTTTCCTCCCACAGTCCAAAAATGTGCAGGTTAGGTGAATTGGCCATGCTAAATTGCCCGTAGTGTTAAGTGAAGGGGTAAATGTAGGGGAATGGGTCTGGGTGGGTTGCTCTTCGGAGGGTTGGTGTGGACTTGTTGGCCCAAAGGGCCTGTTTCCACACTGTAAGTAATCTAATCTAATCTAAAGCTTCACTGCACTGTTGAATGCCACTTCTTAACAGCAGCACCTCCCGTAATTCAGGCAGAATAAGATGTGTGTTAAAAAGCTACACCATTACGGAAGAATATCAGGGTAAAACAGCATGCAAATGGCATAATTCATAATGCAGTAACAGATTTCCTCCATATGTATCAGTATCCAAATATATTTGGAACAATAGATAGGAAAAATAAATCAAACTTTTCAAAACCAATCACTGCCTATTGGCACTAACAGGCCAGATCAAATACTCTCTGCCAATGTAAAAGCATCTCATGAAATTGCAATTTACCAATGTTGTAATTGCTCCTGGCCATTGCCTCAATTTGAGCCATCATCTGAGAGATAATGTCTGCAAATGGATCCTTTGGACGCCTGGTAGTTTGACGAGTATCTGTCAAAGAACAACAAAAACATAGGAATCTAAGTTTGCCAGTATATTTCAGCGTACAGTGACCTTAACAGTTAAAAGCAAAGCAAGTAAACCTCAGCTAATCACACTTCTTCCCTTGTCCAGATTTGCTTGATTTCTTCACAGAAACATAGAATTAATCCCCATTTCCCGTTCACTATGCCAATAAGTTTCTGTTTACTTTTTGCAACTAATATATATATTTGCATACTTTCATTAGTAGCAGTATCTGTAAACAGCAATGGCCCACCTCATTTGTCAGCTTGAGTGTCCAGCTTTGTGAAAAAAACTCGAATCAAAGGCCAGGAATTTTGTCTGAGCAGATTTCACCAATGCTGTAACCATGTGTAAATATTATATAAACCTCAAAGTGATAATGATGCTGTTTGAATTGGAAAATCCTTAATTCTACCAAAATTGAGGCCAGATATTCATCATATTCTATTTTGTTTTGCATACATCAAATAAGACATTTATTTGAATCAATTTCTTGCTTTTATTGTCCAAGCAGTTTTTTTCCTAATAACTTTAGTAACAGATTCTAAAATTAAACAATGCTGTATAATTTCACAGAACAAAAACAGGCCTTTTGGCCCAAGTGGTTAATGCTGGTTATGTGCTGCATATGGACCACTTGCTATTTTACAAGTCTTTCCTTATGCATTTATCGAACTTCTCCTTAGATGTGTCAATATAGTTTAATTCAATCACTCCACGGGATAGCAAATTTCACATTTTCTGCATTCTCTGGGTGAAGATGTTTGTTCTGAATTCTTTACTGGACCTGTTAGTGGCCAGTTATTGCACAGCCATCAGGAATGTGATACCAAGAATGATGGCACTTGCCGCATTGGCAGGAATACTGTGCAGGCACGGTTTGCACATCTGCATGAGGGCATTTTGGGGATTAGATTAGATTAGATTTCAGAAGATAGGATTTCAGGATATCAGAAGACAGTCTTGATTGAAATTACAGGCAACATTATTCACAATTACACCTCTGATTCCTGAACTCCCCCACAGGTGGAAATGCCTCCTTCACATTTACTCTATCAAGCATAATCTTTCATAATCTTTAAAGATGCCCTTTTCATAATTTTAAAGACCTATTGGACATACAGGAAAAATAAATTAATTTCCAGCAGTTTTGGGAAAATCATTTGGCATGAGGCAAAGCTAAAATTTCAATGCAAGACTTTAACCTGCTGGGATACTAATGCAGTTAGAAGTCTTACATTTTTTTGGAACAAAGACATATTTGTTCAATTCTGCCACATTCTTCTGCACAGTTGATAAGGATTCAGCATCAAGATTGGCACAAATTTGGAGAATATAATTCACTGCATCATTGAGTGAGCTAGCATCACCAACGCCAAGTGATGCTGTCAATCCGACAATCTATTGAGAAGCAAAAAAAAATTTCATGTTACATAAAGGTGCGATCACAAGCAAGTCCAGCATTTTTTTCCTTCCTCATTAAAACTTTTTTAGGACATATTGAATTTGTTTTATTTTCCCCCTAGATGAGCCACTGAAAGGTGGTGGTCGAGCACATCAGGGATTCCATTTATGGAGGAGAAGTTGTTTGCAAACTGGTGTTCTTGGCTCTGATAACATTTTCTGAAAGTTGCCTCTGAGACAGCACATTGTTTCCAACACCCAGCAGTAAAGTTGTCGTTGGTCTCTAGTTTCTTAAAGATAAAGAAAGCAACTCAATCTCAACTTAATCTGATACTCAGCATTGACAAGAACTGAGGCAAGTGGACAAAAGGAGAAATGGAACTCCATCATGAGTGATAAGGTTAGATTATGAATAGATTAACCATTAAATCAGAGTTACCTGCTTATAAACAACTACACAGCATGGGAAAGTGAGGCAAGAGAGGAGAACTAAAGGGATGGTCTGAATTTAAAGAACTGGACACAATATTCCAAATAAGACCTAAACAGAATTTTATTGATGGTTTAACATAACTTCCTAACTTATCTAACAAAAACAGAAATTGCTGGAGGAGCTCAGCAGCCCTGGCAGCATCTGTGGAGAAAAACAGCGTTAATATTTCTGGGCCATTCGACTTGCAATGTTAACTCTGGAGGTGATCTGAATAAAAAAGAAATTGCTGGAGAACATCAGCAAATCTGGTAGCATCTGGAGGGAAAACAGAGTTAATATTTCAGTTCTGAGGAAGGGTCACTGGACATGAAATGTTAACTCCGTTTTCCCTCCAGATGCTACCAGATCTACTGAGTTTCTCCAGCAATTCTGTTTTTTTTATTCAGATCACCTCCGCAATTCTTTGCTTTATTCTATTCTTTCCTCACTTCTGTATTCTACACCCTCACTTATGAAGCTGAGGACCCCATTACCTAAATCAGGCAAAGGAATAGGAAAGCCAGAGGTTTAACCTGAGGTAAACTGCTCGTCTTTGGGCCCAACTTGAGATCCATGTACGTCTTCATTAAAACATTGTATGGGTGGTTTTTCGTTGTGTTGTGACATTCATCAAAAATCAACAGTGTGAAGAGAGACAAGGATGGAATTCGTTCATCTTTGAGACAATTCAGCAGAATTTGTGGTGTCAGGACAATGATATCATTTCTCTCAACCAACATTTGCACTGGAGAACTGTCCACTTTATCAGCACACAGTCCACACACCTTGTAGCTGGAAGATGAAGGCAAATGGAAATTAGTCTCACCCAAGAAATAACCTGTGATCACTGCACAGCCATTAATGTGAACATTTAAATTATGGCCAAAATGTGTTGCGCTGGTAAAGCACAGCAGGACAGTCAACATTCTGGGCATAAGCCCTTCATCAGGAATGTTGTTCGAAATGTCAACTCTCCTGCTCCTCGGATGCTGCCTGACCTGCTGTACTTTTCCTGCGCCACACTTTTTGATACTGAGCTCCATCCTCTGCAGTTTTCACTTTCTCCTTTTATATTATGGCATCAATCAATCAATTAAAATCAGGTGAATTTATTTAGCTTTTTTCAAAACCTCAGGATTTTCTAGAGGACATCACAGAAAATTAAGTACTTTTCGAACTGTGGTCACTGCTGTCGGAAATGTGGCTATCAAATTGCATGAAGCAAACTGACACAGATCATATTTTTAATGATGTTGCTTGTGGGATAAAGGTCGGCTGGAACACAAGAGAACAACAGTGCTGTCTGTGGGATCTTTTATATTCACCCAAGGGGACGGATAACACCTCAATCTAAAAGCTCCATTTGAAACATGCCACCTTAAACAGTGCAGCACCCTCTCACTTCTGCATTGGGAGGGCCAGACTAGATAGTTGTGCTCAAGTTTCTAGAGTAAGACTTGAACTCCAAACCTTTTGATTCAGAATCAGCAGGAATCGAGTGCCTATCTGCTGAATAGATCCATATTTATGACTCTGCAATCTAAATTTTAATTCCTGATTCCCCAGGTGAAAGCTGAAAGATTGATGGGAGCCTGATCTCTTTCTTTGGTCTTCTGAGCTTAAGATCATTAAAAATTTCTGAATTACCTCTCATAGGTAATAAAAACTTCAAAGCTGAAAAAAAAACCATGGTTAGATGACATGGAGTTATTGTGAGCCATTTTGGGCACTACAACTTAGGAAGGTTCCATAGGCCTCAGAGGGAGCTCAGTGTAGATTTACAGGAATGATAGTATAGCATTTGAACTTCTTCACAACAAAGGTTGCATTCCTCGAATTTAAAAGATTAAGAGGTAATGATTAAAATTTAAGCTGTTAAGAGGGAATGATTTAGTTGACAGAAACCATTTCTAATGGTTGGAGTTTGAGGATGAAGAGGAACAGTATAAAAATTAGAGCTGGACCTTTAAGAAATGAAAATAGGAAACATTTCTACACAAAGTGATGCAATTTTGGACTTATTCTGCACATTCGAAAACTGAGATTGAATGATTTTTATTATTGATATGTTTTAAGGGATATGAAGAAAAATTGGTATTTGGAGTTCAGTTGCAGAATAGCAATGATCTCATTGAACGGCTCCAGAAGCATGATGGACTAAACGATCCCCTCCTGGTCCTATGTTCCAGTAGATGGACAGAGTAAGTATGGAGTCAATGCTTCCGCCTGTGGGAGTAACCAAAATGAAGGGCCAGAAAAACAAAAATAATTAACAATAAAAAACACAGGGAAATTGCTTGATTCAGTGAAGGGTGAATGAATTGGTAACTCGGGAAATGGTTGACAAATACTTTCAAAAGATGAGAAAATAGAATAGGAAGATGCACAGAAATGGAATTGGAAGAACTTCGCATGGACTACATGATTGGTCATCAATCTGAAACAACATTTTCTCTTCACATGTGCTCCCTGTCCTACTACGTAACTAGCATTTTCTGATTTTATTTCAAATTTACAACACCTGCAGTATTTTGCTTTTATATCACAGATCATTTAGGTTGAATGGTTTGTGTCTGTACTGCGCATTCTAAGCTATTCTGTGCTAACATAACTGAAGTTTAGCACACTGCCAAAAGGAATTTCTGAAATGATAGCAAAATCCTGAAATTTATGCTGCTTCTACAAAGGGCTGAGAAGTTGTCATTTCTGGGTGTACCTGGTTTGATCGAAGTGTTTCTTGAACAAGTTGTGTTGTTGTTCATAGACAGGAACTGTGGTAGCCATGAAGACAACTTTCCTTTTCACGCCTTTGGGTGCTTTGTTGAGGTGATCCTCACTGATATAGAGGGCAACTATGGTTTTTCCACATCCTTTGAATAGAAATGCATTTGATGATAATGGCACTTTTGATACCATGGCAAAGTGTACTGCCATTCAATACAGATATGAGCATTTGGATAATAGGAAAGTTATTCTCTAATATCCAGAGGCAAATGAGGCAGGCTCATCTTCACAATGTTAAGAGGGAAGTTAAGAAGAAAGTTCACAAATATTGCCTGATTCTGTGATTAAATTATTTCACTAGAAATTAGAAGCTGGTTCTAATGTTTCAGAGAGTTTGAGATCAAATCCAAACTGGATAGTTAGATACTTTGAGAAGTACATCTTTTTTCTCTGCTATTATCCGAGTAGTTAATGAACAACATCATCAATAATTCAGGCCCTAACACAGATCCTTGGTGACACCACTGATCACATCCTGCCAAATTAAGTATCTACCCATTATCTCTACTTTCTATTGTGTTCTCCAACCAACTTCCCAACCATGTCAAGAACTTGCCCCCATATCTATTCCCGATGAAGGGCTTTTGCCCGAAACATCGATTTTCCTGCTCCTCGGATGCTGCCTGATCTGCTGTGCTTTTCCAGCACCACTCTGATCTAAATTCTGGTTTCCAGCATCTGCAGTCCTCACTTTTGCTCAGTTCTGTGGGTGTCTACCTTAGTTAACAATCTCTTTGTGAGGCTTTATTAAATGTGTTCTGGAGATCATATAAACAACATGGCACAGAGGAAAATAGTTGTGGCAACTGGAGAGCAGTCATATCAGCTCCAGGACATCTCTGCAGGAGTTCCACAGGGTAGTGTCCCAGGCCCAACCATCTTCACCTACTTCATCAATGAACTTCTCTCCATCATAAGGTCAGAAATGGGAAAATTACCAATGACTGCACAATGTTCAGCACCATTCATAATTTCTCTGATTTCTCTGAAAGGTAGTACATGTTCAAATGCAACTAGATCTGGATAATATCCAGGCTATGGCTGACAAGTAGCAAGTAACATTCACACCACACAACTGCCAGGCAATGACTATCTCCAGTCAGAAATTATCTCACCACCCCCTCTTGACATTCAATGATGTGACCATCACTGAATCCCCTACATCCTGGGGATTACTACTGACCAGAAATGCACTGGACTTACCACATAAACACAGTGGTGCTACAGCAGGTCAGAGCCTAGTAATACTGCAGCAAGTGACTCACCTCCTGACTCTCCAAAAACTGTCCACCGTCTACCAAGGCACAAGTCTGGAATGTGATGGAATACTCCCCACTTGGCTGGATGGGCACAGCTCCAACAACACTCAAGAAGCTTGACACCATCCCGGACAAAGCAGCCCACTTGATTGGCACCACATCAACAAGCATCCAGTCCCTCCACCAATGACTCTCAGTAGCAGCAGTATGTACTTTCTGCAAGGTACACTGCAGAAATTCACCAAAGATACTTAGACAACACCACTCCAATTCCACAACCACTTCTATCTAAAGGGCAAGTGCAGCAGATACATGAGAACACATCATGTGCAAGTTTCCCTCCAAGCCACTCACCATCCTGACTGGAAGTATAGCACTGTTCCTTCACTGTAGCTGGGTCAAGATCCTTGAATTCGCTCCCTAAGGGTGATATAGGTCAACTTACAGCACCCAGACTGCAGACGTTTAAGAAGTCAACTCACCATTACCTTATGAAGGGAACTAGGGACAGATAATAAATGCTGGCCAGTTAGCAATGTCCATGTCCCATGAATGAATGAAAGAAAATGCAGATACTCCCCTGTCCACTACCTTAGTGACCTCTTCAAAAAGTTCAATGAGGTGTGTAAGACACGACCTATTTGTCATAAATCCATGCTGGATCTCCCTGATTAATTGTAAATTTGAGGTGTTCAGTTACCTTATCCTTGATTATAGACCCCAACAATTTCCCCACAGATCTTAAGCTAACTGGTCTATAATTCTCTGGTTTTCATCTTTTGCTCTCCTTAAAAAGTGGAGCAACATGCAGTTTTGCAATCCAGAGGGATGACTCCTGTACATAATGAACTCTGAAAGATTATAATTAAGACATCTACAATGCACTCCCCTACTTTCTTTAAAATGCTCAGATGGCAACCGTTACTTCCTGGGTATTTGTTGCTCTTTAATTCTGTTAATTTCCCAATTACTGATGTTTTACTTACATTAATTTTATTCAGTCCCCATCCACAATCCACTATTAATTTCCTTGGGACTTCAGCAAGCTATTTTCCTTTTCTACAGAACACAGTGAGGCAAAGTAATTATTCAACATGTCTGCCATTTCCCCATAGACGCTGACAATATCACCACTTGCAGTCTTTAGTGGGCCAATATTCCTCCTGACCATCTGCTTTCCCCTAATGTAAGTAGAAAAGTTTCTTCTTATTGATTCTGATGTCCCTTGTAAGTTCCTTTTCAGAATGAAAGAGCTAAGTTTTAAGGAGCCTGTTAAAAACGGAAAGAAAAGGCAGTGGGAGGGAATTCCAATGTTTAGGTCATGGATAGTTAAAGGGTGGATAAAAAGTGGAGCTGGAAAAAAGTACAATAGATCAAGCAGCAAAGGAAGAGAGGAGACAATGCTTCAGATTGGAACTGTCCTGATGAAAGGTTCCGACCTGAAACGTCGATTTCCCTCTTTCTCTGATGCTGCTTGACCTGCTGTGCTTCATCCAGCTCCACTCTTTATCCACTCTGATCTCCAGCATCTGTAGTTCTCATTTTCACGGAAGGCACACTATTCTGAGCAAAGAAATTTGGAGATGCAAAAGAGGTCTAGCAAAGAGATATCAATCACTTGTTTCTTAACTGTACCTGTAGGAGCACAAATGATGGTGTTGTCGCCAACGAGTACATGTTCTGCCAGCTCAAGCTGATAGTCTCTCAATTGCAAATTCTCCACATCAGTTAAGGTTTGTTGGAACTTTTCTGTAAGAAAGAAATATAAAAGTAATTAACCATCAGGATCAATGCTTGTGGAGATACAGTCAGACATTTACTAAACTATGTTAGTTCAGCTTGAGCATATTGTCTGCTGCCTCCAATGAAGGCAGTCATTTACACATGTTCCAGAGTCCAGTTATGGACAGGTATCTGCTAACGTTAATCAGGAGTAGAACAGCATCTTGGACAAGTATCGTGCTCCAAAAAAGTTACCATCTGGGCAGGGATTTCCCAAATGATTTTCTCCTAGTTGGTATGGCATTTTCAGGAGAGTCAATAGAATCATTGAATAGTTACAGGACAGATGAAGATTATTCAGCATTTCGAGTGTATGCTAGCTCTTTGCAAGAGAAACTCTGAACCCACACTCCTTACTGTTTCCCCACAACCCTGTAAATTTTGACTTAAGATCACGATACAATTCTCTTCTGAAAGGATTGAATCTGTCATTACCATAAGACATCAGAGCAGAATTAAGAAATTTGGACTGTTAAGTGCACTCTTCCGTTTAATGGCATGAACAATCTGTCAACCCACACTTCCATTTTCCTGCCTTTGCCTCCCCCATAAAGTTTTGATGAAAAATGTCTTTCTCATCCTTGATTATATTTAACAACCCATCTGTGGTAAACAATTCCACAGATTCATTACCCCTAGAAGAAATTCCTCATCATTTCTGTCTCAAATCAGTGACTCATTTTTCTGAGATGATGATAAAAGCTTTCCCACATGGGGAAAACAACATCTTCACATCTATCCTGTTACACAACCTAAGAATCCTTTATGTTTCAATAAGTTTGCTTCTCATTCTTCTAAACTCCAATGAGTACAGACCCAGTCTATTCACCTTCTCCTCATAGGAAAATTCCTCAAAGCCTGGAATCAACCTAATGAGTTTTTTCTGGACTGCCTCCAATGCGAGTACATCTTTTCTTAGATGACAGGCTCAAAGCTGTTCACAGCATTGTAGGTCTGTTCTAACTCGTGCCTTGTATTGTTTCAGCATATTCCATTTACCTTTGAAATATAGGCCAAAATTCCATTTGTGTTCTCTATTAATTGAATGTGTATGCCAGCATTTTGTGATTTAATAGATGAGTGCTCTCAAATCACACTGTCCTGCAGCCTTTTTCCATTTAAATAATGTTCAGCTCTTCTATTCTTCCTGCCAATGTGCATACCCTTACATTTGCCCATTGTATTCCATCTGACAGGCTTTTGCCGATTCACTTAACTTGCCTATATCCCTCTACAGACGGTCATTCTCACTGCTCACCTTCCCATCTATTTTTGTCATACATAAATTTGATGACAATACGTCCACTTCTTCATCCAAGTCATTAATATAGTAAATTGTTGGTGCAGCATTGACCTACATCGGACTCAATTTGTTACAGGTTGTAAAACACCGCTTTCTCCCAATTCTCTGCCTTCTATTAATTATGCAGTTCTCAGTTCATGTTAATATCCTCCTCCAAATACTCAGGGCTCTCTTTTATTAAGTAGCCTTTGTTTAATACCTTACTGAATACCTTTTGGAAATCCAAATAGATTACATCTCTTTTTTTTTAAAAACATCACTCACGGGATGAGGTTTTCACTGGCTGGCCAGCATTTATTGCCCATCCCTAATTGCCTAGAGAGCAGTTAGGAGTCAACCACATTGCTGTGGGTCTAAAGTCACATGTAGTCCAGACCACACAAGGATGGCAAATTTCCTTCCCTAAAGGACATTAGTGAAGCAGATGGGCCTTTCATGACAATCCGCATTGATTTTATGGTCATCATTAGACTCTTATTTTTGGCTTATCAATGAATTGAAATTCCACCCTTGCCATGACAGGATTTGAAGCCAGGTCCCCAGAACTTTACCTGGATCTTTGGATTAATACTGAAAACAACAAATGCTGGAGATCACAGTGGGGCAGATAGCAACAATGGAGGGAGAGCAAGTTTTGAGTCGAGATGACTCTTCAGAGTTCCATAGATGCTGCTTAACCCGCTGTGAACTCCAGCATTTGTTTTCAGTCCAGAGTCCAGCATCCACAGTAATTTGCTTCTCTCTGGTTTAATGGTCTGGGCCATCAACTCCCCCTACTGGTCCCCCTTTATTTATCCTGGCTTGTTACTTCTGAAAAAATACTAATAAATTTATCAGGCATGACTTTCCCTTCCCAAAGCCATATCAACTTTGCTTGTTTAGATTATGTATTTCTAAACACTTTGCTACTACATTGTAATGTAATTTAACATTTTCCCAATAAGTCAACAGCCTATCGTTATCGCTTTGGCTCCTTGACATTTTAAATAAAGATGTCACATTGTAGTTTTCCAATCCTTTGGGCCTTTACCACAATCTAAGTAGTCTTGGAAGATTACTCCCAGTGCATCCACTATATCTATAGGGCTTTAGTATCCCAAGATGCAACCCCTCAGCCTCAGGGGACTTATTGGCCTTTAGAACCATTAACTTTCCTAGTACCTTTCCTCTAGTGATAATTTTTGTAGATAGTTCCTCTCTCCTTTTTGTCCTTTTGAAAATTTAGTATTTTTGGAATGCTATTAGTCATGTTCATTATTTATTTAACTTCTGTGTCAGTTTCTGGTTCTCCAGTTTTGTTTTTGGCCTCATTCTCCGAGGAATCTGTGTTTACTTTTGCCTCTCTCTTTATTGAGAGAAGCTTTTATTATCTATTTTTATATTACTTGCAAGTTTACCCTCAAAGTCCCTCTATTAATTTAAATGAGTCATTTTTTTTGTTGCTTTTAAAATACTCTGTCTTACCACTAATCTGTGTCACTTGTTTTTCTTACAATCTGACACAGTCCTAACTTCTTTAGTATACCATGGTTGGCTTATTGTCTTTCTAAAATCCTTCTGCCTCACTAAGATGTATCTTTGCCCTGAGTCCTGAACTAATTTCTTAAAAGTTGTTTTTCTTCAGCCATCTTTTCCGATAAAAAAGAACTCTCAGTCCACTTCTCTCAACTCTGTTGTCAATACTTGTAATTACTGATATTAAAGTTTGAGCACACCTGTTTCCAACCCAGGTTTCTCACATCCAAACAGAATGCTAAATCCAACATAGTATGGCCACTGTTTCCTTGAGATCCTTTACTCTGAGATTGTTTATTAAACCTCCCTCATTACCAGATTCAAAATAAAAAAAAATCCAAAACTGATGCCAGTTTTGATGAAGGGTCACCGACTCAAAACATTAACTGTTTTTCTCTTTACAGATGGTGTCAGACCTGCTGAGTTTCTCCAGCATCTTTTGTTATAGTCTAATATCTGGATGGATCAACAACATTATGTTCTAGGAAGCTGGCTTGAACATACTATAAATTTTTCCTCATGGCTACCTGTATGAACTTCAGTTTCTAATCTGCAAGAAGATTAATATCACCCATGATTAATGTACTTTTTTTTTAATATGCCCTCCTTATCGCCTGATTTATCCTCTGTCCAACAGTATAGCTACTGCTAGGGGATTGTTAGACTACCATCAGTGTCTCCTTCCTGTTATTATTTCTTACCTCCATCCACATTGATTCTACATCTTCAGAAACAAATCATTTCTGGCTCTTGTACTTATTTCACTTTAGACTAATGTAGCGATACCAACTGTCCTTTGTACCTATCCTTTCAAAAAGTTACATATCCCTTAATATTTAGTTCCGAGCTTTGAATTTGTGACAACAGACACCACCACACTCTGAGCTGATGCATTCCAGATTCTGACTACATGCTGTGTTTTCTCATGTCACCTTTGGTTCTTTTACCATTCACCTTAAACTGATGTCTTCTGATTCCCAATGGGTACATGTTTCTCCCTATCTGCTCTGTTCAGGCAAGTTAAGAGAATAAAGACCTCTATCAAATCCCTCCTCAATCTGTCTAAAGGAATTAAACCAAATTTCTTCAATCTATTCATGTGACTGAAATTACACAGCCCTTGCACCATGCTTGTAAATCTTTACTTTCCCTATACAATGCCTTTGCATCTTCCTATGTTATGTTGCGCAGAATTGGACATAATATTCTTGAGGCCAAATCAGTTTTATAAAAAGGTTCATCATAACTCCCTTGGTTCTGTACTCATGGCTCCAGTGTGATGAAGAGTGATTACGTTAAAGTGTACAAGACAATTATAATTAGAGGAGACAATCTAAATGGATGGTTCCTGTCCTGTCATTTGTGTACATAAGATCAAAAAAGCGCATGACAATATCTACACAAATAAACAGGCTAGAAGTTATCTTTCAACTATGTAAAGCTCTAGTTAGTCCATATTTGCAGTACTGTAACCGGTTCTGGTATCATATTGTAGGAAGCCTTGGATGGAGGGCAGCGTATGGAAGTTAATCAAAATGATACCTGGGCTCCTATGGTTAAATGAGAGGATGAAATTATACCAAACAACTTTCTAAATTGATGGAATAAAAGCTTAAGAGGCAACGATCCCTTCCAAACAGCGTACTAGATGTATCTACACCAAATGGTCTGCAGTGGTTCAAGAATAAGGCTCACAACCATCTTCACAATGGCACTTAATGTTGGGTAAAATTGTTGACTGAGCCAGGGATGCTCACAAACTATGAAAGAATTAAAATGTGTTTTGAAATAAGGTATACAGAGATAAATTAATTTCACTAATGCAAGGGATTTGGATCTATGCAATCCAGAGTAAAAACTAGAACCAGACCTTTCAGAGGAGTGAAATTATGAACCATTTCTTCATACAAAAAGGTAGGTGCTTGGAACTCTTCTTAAATGACAATTAATGTTGGATCAGTACATCATTTAAAATCAGTTTGATTTTTGTTAGCCACACATTTTAATGGTTGTGGGGCAAAGGCAGATGTATGAAGTCAAGTCACAGATCAGTATGATCTGATAGAATGGTGGTACAAGCTCAAGAGAATACATTGACTTTTCTGGTCTTAATTATGTGCTTAACTACTTTCACCAGATGACACCATGAGGTTAACCACATGTTACACAGCTAGATAGCATTAATTACAGGATAGTCGACAAATCAATCACTGAAAAATTCCAAATAGCAAAACCAAAAGTGATTAGATTATTTCCAGTGTAGAAACAGGCCCTTCAGCCCAACAAGTCCACACCGACCCACCGAAGCGCAACCCACCCATACATTTACCCCTTACCTAACACTACGTGCAATTTAGCATGGCCAATTCACCTAACCCGCACATCTTTGGACTGTGGGAGGAAACTGGAGCACCGGGAGGAAACCCACACAGACACGGGGAGAACGTGCAAACTCCACACAGTCAGTCGCCTGAGGCGGGAATTGAACCCGGGTCTCTGGCACTGTGAGGCAACAGTGCTAACCACTGTGCCACTGTGCCACTGTGCCGCCCACAAAAAAGAGATGGGGGAGTGGAAGTGGAGGAGTTGAGGGGAAAGCTCTTGATAGGAAATAAATCATTTAGCATGTGTAGCCAAAGTGACAGAAGTATTGTTCATGCTTACCTGTATTGCTGACTGGTGCACTAGAAGTGTTCATGCTTTCTGCCTCTTCTGAATAATGCATTTCCACATCATTGGTCATAGAGTTGCTACTGTTTTCTTCAATTGTTTTCATCTCAACTATGGAAAAGAGATGAGGAGCAAACAACTATTTTACAGCTCAAGTTCAAGACTTAGCAAAGCTATGTAACCTGGATATACACTCCAAATTAGGCATGATGCTGCTGGTGTGGCCTTCAGTAGCAATATATTTCTGGAGGTCATTTCTAGGACATTTCTGGTACTTTCTTCTCCTTTGACATCGCAAATTTTTGTCCTTTAATAAAACATATTATCCACCAGCACAAGATGCATCCCCCAACTATCATTCTGCATTAAACCTCCCGAGTTCTGAACTCAGTTCCCTCCTGTCTGTTTTAAATGCCTTCCTCTTTATATACTCTCCCAATCAACATTCATATCCACCCTCTCAATCATCTTCTATGGACACCCACATAACCAGCAAGGATTCAATTCCTTGTTAACGCTTGCCACCCATTCTCTCCCTCCCCCCTCCCTGGCATCTGGGCATGGATGAAACACTCCCCTAAAACCATCTCCTGAGCACTTTAAGTCTCCCAACAACTAACCTTTGACCCTACATTGATCAAAATATCTCAATTTGCTGAATAGTTCCCTCATCTTTCTGATTGCTTCAAAACACCAATATCATCTGAAATCCTGGTCACTTCCACTAGTAAAGCCAAGTTCAAGAGTTTACAGAATTGAACGCATCTGCAGCAAAACCTGTTTACCATTCAACAACAGATCTGACTTAATTACATGAAGTGTCAATGAGCCTCTTCTACCAAAACTTCCATCACTCCAAAATCATTCTGAGAATTTCAGTAACCCTTCACACAGCTTTTTATTTTTACCTCTTTAAAATCAACTTGATGCCAAAACAACTTAATAGATTTTCTTTTGCCCCAGTGATTGTCATCTCTTTGTGCGGTGCCTTGGGGCGTTCCTATCTATGCAAAAAAATGAAAAATTCAAATCAAACTGATGGAGTGCATTTTTCATGCATGAAATGTGGGTATCACTGGGAGGGTGAGCATTTGTTGCCCATCTCTAATTGTCCTGAAAGGTGATGGTGAATCATAGAATCCCTACACAGCGTGAAAACAGGCCATTTGGCTCAACAAGTCCACACCAATCCTCCGAAGAGTATCCCACTCAGACCCATTCCCCTACCCTTTTTGTTAACATTTTCCCATGACTAATGCACCTGACTTATACATCCCTGAACACTATGGGCAATTTAGCATGGCCAATTCACCTAACCTGCATATCTTTGGACTGTGGGAGGAAACTTGAGTATCCAGAGGAAACCCACTCAGACACAGGCAAAACGTGCAAACTCTACACAGACAGTAGCCAGAGGCTGGAATCAAACCTAGGCCCATTGCGCTGTGAGGCAGCAGTGCTAACTATTGAGCCAGTGCATCTTGAATATTACAGTATACATTGCTAGACCATTGCTAGTGCAGTTAAGCATCAAACACATTGCTGTGGGTCTACAGTGACATGTAAATGACACCAGATAAGGATGTCAGATATCATTCACTCAAGAACTTTAGTAAAACAGATGAAATTTAACAAGTATCCAGCAGTTACATGGTCATCATTACTGCCACCTGCTTTTTAATACTACATTTTGTTTTAAAAATTGTATTGAGTTAGCCTAGTTACCTTGGGAAATTTAGTATTTAACCAAATACATGCCCTGAAGCAAATGGATTTTTTCCTCCTACAAAGCTGCTCAAACTGGTTAGTGGCTTGCTGTGCAGTGATTTCCAAAACTTTCCAGTGACTTTTCTTTCACTGATATTACATTAACATCGAGATCTGTTCCCACTGCAAATGTCACCCCCAGTTACTTTCAGTGTGGTAATCCATTTCAAATAATGTGGGAGTAAGATTGCCAAGTAATTTGTATATGAACCTAGAATTTAAGTAAAACACTATTTAGATTGCAGGTTCATGAGGAACGTTGGAAAGGAGTAGGCCATTCAGGTCCTTAAATCTGTTACACCAGTCAATTAGAACACTTCGTCAATCTATGTCTGGATTACTTCTTCCTGACTTGTTTATGTAACCTTAAATACCCTTCTCTCTCCCCAGGTAGCAACCTCATTGTGTAATGATAGCTTAATCATGGCTTGTACACTGTGGTGCAAGTTGAGGAAAGACGCGCTCAGTCTCCGCAGGGATTGAAGCCATGCTGTTAGCAGCACACTGTAGCCATCAAGTCAACTGAGGTAGCCAACCCCCTTGAATATCCTTACCAAACAAAAAGTCTTTGAATCTTATTTTTGATATTTTGACCTGATTTGCAGCCTCAATGTCGTTTTGGCAGTTGGAAAATGTACTTCCTGGAAGCAATCCTGAATGGACTGGCTTTAATTCTAAAGTCATGATCCATGCCAATTTGTGCTGGATTTCTCCATACCATTAGCATTGCTCTCTCAACAGATTAAATAGTTTCTCATGATCTGCCCTATCAAATATTAGTTCAATTACTTTACAGGCTAATACAATTAAGGAAATTTAAAAAATAAAAATGTTATATTCCAAAATTATTCATGGCTTACTTATCAGCTACTGATTACATATGACAAGGATTTATAATGTATCATTACTTTTACCTGAATCTGGAGACAAGAGCAAGGTCACTGCATTACAGTTGCACCTCTCCAACGCCAGTTGAAATTCCTTTAAAAAGCTTTGTTTGTCAGACCTTTGTAAACAATCAAGTAGTTTCTCTGCTCCAGCTGTGGAACCTTTGCGCTGGGAAATCTGTGCAAAAGGTTGAGAATTTCAGTATTTTTGATTTTAGCTTGGTCACTGAGAGTGGGTGTTAGAAGAGTCTTGGGGTTGAGGGAGGTTACAATAATTGGGAGTATCACTGGACAGGTGAGAGCTCTTCTGTTTTTTTTTGTAAGAAATGTCGTTCTCTACTTCTGTAGCCACCTCAACTGGTGACTTTTTCATCTGCCTGCCACGTTCCTTTCATTTTGTTTATTGTTGATGGACTACTTCTATTAATTTCAAAATGTGCAATTTCACATTCTTTTATGTAGAATTTCATTAATCACCTATCCACCTGATCTTCCCATATCTCTAGCAATTTCTCAGAGCTATTAGAATTTGCCATACTTCCCACACTCGTGTCATTGGTAAATTTGCTGAGTTTCTTTGGCATTCTATGTTTGCTGCAGATTATGGAACTATAAAATAAACAATATTCATGAATTTGCTCCTGAAGCACGTCAATTAAAATTTCGAACTACAAGCAAGAAACTTAAGCATTTATAAGATTTGCAAGAGAAAATTAAATGCTGAGAGACCAGTGGTACTGATCAGCGAAGTTATAGAAAATTTCACACTTAATACAGAACTCCGAAATAACATTCCTGTAAAAGTTAAATATTTATTTAGATGAACACCAAATATCAAAGATCAGAGAAGCAGCAGATACCTATGATCTCTCATAGACTAATGGTCACGTGGGAAACTGCAGGGATAGAAACTCTACAGAGACAAGTGATTTTTGTTTTTGGGAACAAACAAAAGGATGCAAATTTAATAAAAGGAGAAAGACTAGAATGTGATATAAAGAAAATAGCATGTCTCCATTGGACTATGACTTGATGCAGTAAAGCTAATTGCCAAGTTAAACAGCAGGTCAATTGAAGCAGTTGTAACATTTAGGGAATTTTCCAAAAAGCAGATATTGGGCAAGGGAATCGACATTAAAACTGTAGCAGCAGTACAAAGAGAATTTGTTTCCTTACAATGCACCGAGAAGAGAGAATTCGCTTCGGAGAGTCATGAAAATTCTTCAAATATTGATAGGAAGTCAGACCAATGAAGGTTCTGAATATTTCATCTCTGAAGGGGAGGTGTTTCCTTACTTGTCAAATTAAGGAGGTAAACTAATATAAGATGTATGAGAGACATTGGAGCAAGCCAGCCAGTGATGCAGGCTGATGTTACCATTTGCATTCCAGAGAAGTCAGGAGAAAGTATTTATTGGAGATATGCATGGAGGTTACAATCCAGTCCCCTGATGCAAAGTTGGATTAAAGAGTAACTTAGCAAATGGAGAAGTTGTAGTTAGAGAATAACAAATTCTTGAAAGAACTGATTTTATCCTGGAAAGTGACCTGGTAATTTCAAAATGTTTGGCCTCACCAAGGACGGTTACACAAAACATAGAAAACTACAGCACAGAACAGACCCTTTGGTCCACGATGTTGTGCCGAGGATTAATCCTAATCAAAAATAAAATAACTTAACCTACACACCCCACAATTCACTGCGATCCATGTGCATGTTCTAACAATCGCCTGAATGTCCCTAATGACTCTGCTTCCACCACCACCAATGGCAATGCATTCCATGCATTCACAACTCTGTGTAAAGAATCTTCCTCTGATGTCCCCTCTATACCTTTCTCATAATATCATAAAACTATGACCCCTCGTGCCAGTCAATCCTGCCTGGGGAAAAGTATCTGTCTATTGACTCTATCTATACCTCTCATTACCTTGTATACCTCTAACAGGTCACCTCTCTTCCTCCTCCTCTCCAGAGAGAAGAGTCCAAACTTAGTCAACCTCTCTTCATAAAGCAAGCCCTCCAGTCCAGGCAACATTCTGGTAAACCATCTTTGCACCCTCTCCAAAGCCTCTGTATCTTTCCTATAGTAGGGCGACCAGAACTGGACACAATATTCCAAGTGTGGCCTCACCAGGGATTTGTAGAGCTGTAGCAAAATGTTGTGACTCTTAAACTCAATCCCCCTGTAATGAAAGCCAAAACATCATATGCTTTCTTAACAACCCTATCTACTTGGGTGGCAACTTTGAGGGATCTATGTACTTGAACACCAAGATCCCTCTGATCCTCCACGCTGCCAAGAATCCTGTCTTTAATCCTATATTCAGTATTCGAGTTCAACCTTCCAAAATGCATAACTTTGCATTTATCCAGGTTGAACTCCATCTGCCATTTCTCAGCCCAGCTCTGCATCCTGTCAATGCCACGCTGCAGCCTGCAATAGCCCTCGATACTATCGACGACATCTCCAACCTTTGTGTCATCAGTAAATTTACTAACCCACCACAACCTCCACATCCAAATCATTTATAAGAACTACAAAGAGCAGAGGCCCAAGAGCAGAGCCCTGACCTCCAGGCAGAATACTTTCCATCTACATCACTCTGTCCTTTCTGTCAGCCAACCAATTCTGAATCCAGATAGCCAAATCTCCCTGTATCCCATACCTCCTGACTTTATGAATGAGCCTACCATGAGGAACCTTATCAAGTGCTCTGCTGAAGTCCACATACACCACATCCACTGCTCAACCTTCGACCACCTGTCTTGTCACCTCCTCAAAGAACTCTAAGATTTGTGAGGCATGACCTGCCCCTCACAAAGCCATGCTGACTGCCTTTAATCACCCTATGTTTTTCCAAATAGTCATAAATCCTATTCCTCAGAATTCTTTCCAAAACTTTGCTGACCACAGATGTAAGACTGACTGGTCTATAACTGCCAGGGATTTCTCTATTACCCTTCTTTCAAAGAGGAATAACATTTGCCTCTTTCCAATCCTCTGGTACGACTCCCATGGAAAGTGAGGAAGCAAAGATCTTTACCAGTAGCTTAGCAACCTCCCTTCTCGTTCCCGGAGCAGCCAAAGATAAATTTTATCTGGCCCTGGGGACTTATCAATCTTAATGTCTGCCAAAATTTCTAGCACATCAATTTCATCAATCTTGATCTGTTCAAGCCTGTATCCCAGCTTCTCAAAGTTCTCATTCACAACAAGTTCCCTTTCCTTAGTGAAAACAGAAGCAAAAAACTCATTTAGGGCTTCTCCTATCTTCTCAGACTCCACGCACAAGTTCCCTACACTATCCCTGATCGGCCCTACCTTCTCCCTGATCATTCTCTTATTCCTCATGTGAGTCAAATGCGTTTGGGTTCTCCCTAATCCTTCTTGCCAAGCCTTTATCGTAGCCCCTCCTGGCTCTCCTCCATCCATTTCTGAGCTCCTTTCTAGCAAGCCTGTAATCCTCTAAAGCTGTGTTAGATCCTTGCTTCCTCACCTTACGTAAGCTGCTTTCTTCCCTTTGACAAGAAGCTCCTCTGTTCTCGTCATCCAAGGTTCCTTAATCTTACCCCTTCTTACCTGTCTCAGAGGAACAAATTAATGCATCACTCACAGCAACTGCTCCTTCAAAAGTCTCCACGTGTCTGCTGTGCCTGTTCTGTGGAACAATTGCTCCCAGACTGTACTTCCCAACTCCTGTCTGATAGCGTCATAATTTCCTTTTCCTCAATTAAGTATCTTCCCTTGGTAACTACTCCTTTCCCTCTCCAAGGCTATGGTAAATGTGAGGCAGTTGTAATCACTGTCACCAAAGTGCTCTCCCATCGTGAGATCTGACATCTGTCCTAGCTCATTGCCGAGCACCAACTCCAAAATGGCCTCTCCCCTCTTCAGCCTGTCTGCGTAGTGAGTAAGGAAACCCTCCTGAACACATCTGACAAGAATAGTTCCATCCAAACCATGTGCTCTAAGGAGGTTCCAGTCAATATTGGAAAAGTTGAAATCACCCATAATAACAACCCTGCTACATCTGCATTTTTCCAAAATCTGCCGGTCTATGAGTTCTTCAATCTCTCCTGCTATTAGGGGGTATGTAGAAAACCCTCGAAGAGGTGGCTGCTCCCTTGCTGTTCCTAACTTCCACCCATACTGACTCAGTAGACAAACCTTCCTCAACAACCTTCGTTTCTGTAGCTGTGATGCATTCTCTGATTAGCAATCACTCCCTCCTCTTTTTCCAGCCTTTGTTGAGCAAACAACAGAAGTAAAAGTACATGAGAAGCTACAAGCATCTTGGAATACCTTGTGACTGTGTTGTGACCAGATATCAGGCCCATAAAATTAGACAGGAAGAAGAGGTGACAACAAAAAAAAAGACTTGGAAATTCAGTGATTGGAATTTTTGAAAAATTCAATAAAACGGATGATAGATTAACGAGAATGAGATTGTCATGTTTAGCCCATCTTCTTCCACAGAAATGAAACAAACAAATGCTCAATCAAAAGAATTATTCCATACATTGGAATTGAATCAGAACTAATACTACACAGTGTTAATCCTTGAAATGCAAAGACGAAGGAGGAAATGAGGAATGGGCAGTGTACCATCAATTAGTAGTTCCATCTGAGCATGGTAAAAATATTTTACGACTGGTTCACAAAATTCCAATGGCAGGTCACTTTAGGTAGTAGAAAAATACAGGCTAAAACATTAAAAGACCTTTGTTGGCCAGGATTACATAAAGATGTCTTAAAGTTTTGCCAGATACGCCACACCTAACTCCAACTATTAATTAAATATGCACCTTTAATTCTAATACCAGTTTTGAAAGAACCATCTTGCAGGATATTAATAGATGGTGTACTTAAAAGCAAGGATAGGAATAGCATATATTAATAAACATGGATGTTTCCAGAAGATTCCCTGAAGCAGTAACTTTAAGAAAAAACTTATTGCAAAAATGGCAATGAAAGAAAGGAGACATGAAAATATCAGATCAATTACTGAAGGATTCAGAAATTGAAAATTGAAAAAGTTGTTCCTCCAGGACTCAGATCAACTTATACAAATGTACTTGTGGGTTAGATACCATAATATTTAATCTCACAGGAAAACACAGAAGTGACTTACAAAGGCTACTGCAAAATCATAAATCAATTTGTGAATTACTGAATGAATTCATAAATGAATGTGAACAAGGACAGGAAGGGACAGATATATCAAAAGCAATCCAAGTAGAAATAAAGCAAGAGGTCGCTTATGGGAATGGTGTTCTGGTCCCCATACCAGTTACCACAAGTTGAACAGGGTATCAAGAAATAATGGGAGGTTGTTAAAGGGGTACAGCAATTAGCACAGGAGATTTTAACTTACGTTTAGATTGGAAAAATCAGATGGGTAACAGTGGTCTAGATTAGGAATTCATTCAATGTTTTTGGGGCAACTTCTTAGACCTGCACGTTATGGAACCAACCAAAGACCAGATAACAAAAACATACTAATAGTTAGGAGATGTTTCTTCAGATATTTATAAAAGAAAGGACCATAGCAAATTAATCAAGGGAATTCAGGACATATCAGAAACAGAGAGACTTCAAAACAAAGCCAAGCCTTGGCCAAACAGTTACAATTTTCGTCAGGATCTGGGACAGCAAGCTATTGTAGTTGCTGCTGGTATGCAGACTTGCGACACCCAAAGAGCCCCTCTAGAACTAAACTGAGAAAGAGAACTCAAAGACTGGTATCCAGGAGAAGGCACATCCTGGAAAGTCCACCAATATTGTGCTCAGCAACATCCAAATCAGAAACAAATCAAAATAAATGTCTGGTTAAATTGTTACCTGTTGTTTGGGCAGTGTCCTCTGGGCAACTAAAGATGGGCAATAAATACTGGCACGAGGCAGTGATGCCCTCATCATGTGTTATAGACAAAAGGGAACCAGCTTAAGCTTTCAAAAGACTTTTGAAACGGTTCCATGTCAAAGGTTACTACTGAAAATAAAAGATTATGTTGTTTGGGGTAACATTTCGGTGAAGGTAGAAGATTGGTTAGTTAACACGAAGCATCAAGTAGAAATATAGGGGTGTTTTTCAAGGTGGTAAGTGATGTGCTATTATGGACAGTACTGGGTCTTAACTCTTTATAATTTTAAAAAAAATGATTTGGATGAAGAGACCAAAGGGATGGTTGCTAAATTTGCTAACAGCAGAAAGATAGGTAGGAGAGTGAGTTGTGAAGAGGACATAAGGAACCTACAAAAGGGATATAGATAGGTTAAGTGAGAGGGCAAAGATCTGGCAAATAGACATTAATATGAAAATGTGAAATTGTCCATTTTAGCAAAAAGAATGAAAAAGAATTATATTGGGATGTTCTTTGGAAGGTAGGTGTGGACTATATGAGCCGAAATGCCTGCTTCCATAGAATTCCGTAGGAATTCTATGATCTGGTTATAAAATTAGTTGAGCGGAAGAACAGTGATTTATTTATAAATGATTTTTATAATGGGACAAAAGCCAGACATTCAAATATACCAATGACATAAAGAGATATGGCATTGTATGGAGAGTAGATAGGAGCTTTATTTTAACAAAAAGTGATAAATCAAATGCTTTGCCAATTAGACTCAACATAGGCAAATAAATATGACCTATAAAAGGACCCAACAGGGTAATTTCTAAATGGTGAAAAAGATAGAAACAATAGAACCCCAGAGACTACTGGGCTCAGGTAAACAGATGATTATTTTAGTTACCCCTTGATGATATTTTAATGAAAAAAACCCCAAAGGAATGCTGACCTTTATATCTGGGGAAATGGAATACAAGCGAATAGAAATCATGTTTCAGCTACAAACTGCTGCTTTCAGACCAAGTATTGGAGTATTGTGGGTGGTTCTATGTATCATAGCTATGTAATATTCATCAAAGACTTAATCTTGACAGGGCCAATTTACTGAATGAATGCTGAAACTGGCTCAAGGGTTCAAATGGCCTTCCAAAGTTTCTGTGTTGACATAGCATAAACATCCTATGGTACTTATGTCTAAACTATTTCAGAGATGACCAAAAATTAGGTTTCAAGGACCATTTTAAAAGGAATGTGTGGGACAGTCAGAAGTTCAGGGAGTTCATTCCAGAGCTTGGGGCCCAAGCAGCTGAAGACACAACTGCTAACAATGGTGGGATATTAAAATAAGGGGCAAGTGAGAAATCCCTCGTTTGTAGAAATGTTCAAAGATAATGAAAAAAAATCAATTTTTAACTGTTGTTCTGTTTTGTCACTTGATATTACCCGCCACGAACTCCAGAAGATCCCCAACACATGGAAAAGATCTTGTCTATTTACCGTATCCATGCCCCTCATGAATTTATAAACCTCTAAGGTCACCCCTCAGCCTCTAATGCTCCAGGGAAAATATCCCCAGTCTATTCAGCCTCGCCCTATAGCTCAAAGCCTCGAACTCTATCTTTTCTGAATCCTTTCAAGTTTCACAACATCCTTCCTATAGCAGGGTGACCAGAATTGCACGCAATATTTCAAATGTGGCCGAACCAATGTTCTGTACAGCCACAACATGACCTCCCAACTCATATATTCGATGCTCTGACCAATAAAGGAAAGCATACTAAATGCCTTCTTCACTATTCGATCTTCTTGAGATTATATTTTCAAGGAACTATGAACCTGCACTTCAAGGTCTTTGTTCAACAACACTCTCCAGGATCTGACCATGAAGGGTATATGTCCTGCCTTGACTTGCCTTGCCAAAGACGACATAGGTTTAGGGTGAGGGGGAAAGATTTAGAAAGGACCTAAGAGGCAACTTTTTCACACAGACGGTGGTGTGTGTATGGAATGAACTGCCAAAGGAAGTGGTGGAGGCTGGTACAATTACAACATTTAAAAGGCATCTGGATCGGTATATAAATAAGAAGGGTTTAGAGGGATACGGGCCAAGTGCTGGCAACTGGGACTAGATTAATTTAGCATATCTGATCGGCATGGACGTGTTGGACAAAAGGCTCTGTTTCCATTCTGTACACTTCTATGACTCTAAGATTGTTATTAATCTCTGAGACTGCAGAACAATCCTGGAGAATTGGTGTCCCAAACTGCTTCCCCACATCTCTCAAATCATCAGAAGTACCTGTATAATCTCTTCACATTCCCTGCGTCGAAGGCATGTTGGCATAAAATGAATAACTTCACATGGTTTTATATTGGAAACAATTGTTGGCAAAATGCGCTCCAGGAGTTTTTTAGGCTCCTCCAATTTTGCAATTTCAGTGAAGTCAGCATTTTCAATGGCTTGCTCTAGGCCAGTATAATCTGCAAACAGAATATTCAGAGCATTAACATGAAACATCTTATACATCTTAGTTTCAAAACGTATTGCTAACTCTGGTTTGGTATATTCAGGAAAGTTTCACCATATCATTTTAAAAATTCATTCATGGGATGAAGGCACCGCTGGCTAGGCTAGCATTTATTGCTCACCTCCAATTGTCCAGAGAACAATTAAGAGTCATTGCTGTGGGAGTCACACATAGACCAAATTAGGCAAAGATGGCAGTTTTTTTCCCTAAAGGACATTAGTGAACTAGGCAGTTTTTGTCTGCAAATGGATCTGTGGTCATTAAATCTTAATTCTGGATTTTTCATTGAACTCAAATTCTATAATCTGCTGTGCTGCGTTTTGAACCCACATCCTTAGAATGTTACCTGGATCTCTAGATTAACAGTCCAGCGATAATACCACTAGACTATTACCTCCCCATCTTGCCACCAACTGCCTCCCGAGAAATAAAGCCTTCTGCCGCCCGTAAATGCCAATATATTACTAACCATATTAAATATGTTTTATTAATGCATGTTGGTGTTAAACCAGAATGAACAATAGTGTGATCAAGCGCTCAAATTTTTATCTTCAATCGTAAGTCAAAAGGATACTACTGTGAAAAAAGTGTGCCCATCTGCCAATCATTTGCTTTACCTTTGATTACTCAATTAGTTCAAGGAAAAAGCATGGGATAAGAAGCAGGAAAAAGTAAATCAGTTTTTCAAGCCTTCTCTATCATTCAATAAGATCATTGGTAATCTTCTATCTCAACCAACAATCCCACTTCATCTCTACATTGCTCAATTTCTTCAGAATTCCAATGTCTTTGAATCCAAATCCTGGACAATAATTACTTTGTATTGTTTCAAGTTTTGTCATTTATTCATTAAAAGAAAAAAATAAAATCTTATCAATAAAAACACGAATCTCCCAATATTTTCAACCATTTATTTGAATTTGTTAGCATTTCTTTATGAGTGATCTGTGTCCATTGCATCTCTTACTAGTGAAACCACAAAATGCAAATAGTGCTTTTGTGTCCTAGCTAATGAAGCAGATTGCTCATTTAATGTTGTAAATTCTCCATTCTTTGTGAGAAGTTTACAAAATATTAATCAATGAGTTGAGGTATTGATAAACTAGTGATAACTTAACAGTGTACTTTTCACGAATCTTACGTAAATAGTGATAATACACAATGGGGAAAAAAGACTTTGGTTGAGAACAAAACCTGAAGAGGAGGAGAAGTGTGGCTTTTCTGCAAAATTCACTCACCCACCTGCTCCTCTTAGTTCATCTAAAAATGCTCGATACCATCCTTGCTCCTCCAACTTAAGCAGACAGTCCAGAAAGAGCTCTGCAGACTTTATGACTGACTTTTCTTCCAATGATAAAATCTGCTCAGTGTCAACTGGGGAAAAAGAACATTGCAAATCACGAACCAAATTGAACAGAGTTTCCAACATGATCACCAAGCATGAAACAAGATGAAATGTACAAACCAGGACGGAAAAGGTGATACGTACAAAGGCTTCTGACTTTAATTGGACATAATCTTGGAGGTTTCATGATATTACATCCCATCCCTCCCACTACTCACTGAACATGTCAAGCACTATGCCTTCAAACAGCAGACTGAACCATCAACTCATCTCTCCACATCCGAGGCTCGCAGCATCATTCCTGAGGAAGAGCTTTTGCTCAAAATGTTGATTTTCCTGCTCCTCGGATGCTGCCTGACCTGCTGTGCTTTTCCAGCACCACTCTAATCTTGACATCAACTCATTGGCTGATCCTGGACATACAATATTTTTCTTCCCTCAATGTCTTGTATTTTGCTAACTTGTGAAAATATTCAAGGAAATCTTATTTAAGCACAATGTTTTTTTTCTAAATGCTCCTTTACGTTCTTGGAGACTCGAGGATAATCCTGGTGGGTGATCTCTGAGGAGCATATGAACCAGGACAAAGGAAGATTTCCTTTCCCAAGCATCATCAAAACCGACAAATCCAACCCACCTTACTTAGTTTGTTACAGAAATTGATGGAAAAGCTCAGCAGGTCTGGCAGCATCTGCGGAGAAAAATCAGATTTAATGTGTTGGGTTAACCACCCTTCAAATTATTAATTAAGAGCTGTTGACTATTCACAGCTGTTAATCTCTTATCAATGAGTCCACAACAGACTCAGCCACAAGCTGTGGAAAAGTCTCCAAAGTGGAGAGCTTTAGAATCATCTTTCCAAACTCAATTGTGAAGGATCACTGCTCTCAAACGAGTTATTGAAACAAAAATGGGCTTTAAGTCACATACCAGGTGAGAAATAAAAAAATTGATGTTAATTTCACTGATCAGACAACATCTCTATCTAAAAGCCAGAGTCTCTTGTGTAGTAGTAGTGTTCCTTCCTCTGGATTAGGAGGCATGGGTTCAAGTTCCATCTGCTCGAGAGGCGTGTCATAATGGTTCTGAATAAGTTAATTAAAAGCAAAATCCAAAATCTAAAAACATTACTTTCGCAGCCTATTGGAGGATTTCCAGCAAAAAAAATGCAGCCCCTTCCCCCTTGTCACACCAATGAGCTAGCTGTGAACACCATGACGAATCATACCACAGGATCTCAGCTCTGCAGTCAGGTAACTCTAAGCAAGGATCCATCAGCCTTGGCCGGTGTGGTGCACTATGGGATTTCACCCCGAATAATGAACAAAACAACTTCGAGTGGCAGAAGATCTTAACAAGTTTTAATTGGTTAAAAGATCAGAAGATATTTGACACATCAGACACAATGTGGAACCTCACACGAGTCCACAGTTCGTTATGTAAGGCACAGTCATGTTTAAAAAAAAATTAAAGACCCATTTGTTAGCCGAAAAACACATCTAGCTAATGGACTATTTACAACTGTGTTGCTGGAAAAGCACAACAGGTCAGGAACCATCCAAGGAGCAGGAAAATCCCGATGAAGAGTTTATGCTCGAAACGTCGACTCCTCTGCTCCTTGGATGCTGCCTGACCTGCTGTGTTTTTCCAGCAACACACATTTTGACTCTGATCTCCAGCATCTTGCAGTCCTCACTTTCTCCTCACAACCGAGAAACAGTCTTCCTCACAAATTCCTGTGTTAATCCTGAAGCCTGGGTGCAGTTTCTGTAACAGACATATTTATTTATTAAGATAGGCCAGCAGAATCATAATTAGCATGTTTATATATTCAATCCTAACATCCATTCCAACATAATTTCCTTTAATTTAGGGAGTTTTCGTTTCGCTAGCTGGGGGTGGAAGCGGGGGGAGGGGCGGGGTTAGTGAATGATTCCACATTGTTGTTCATGCTACTGTCGATTGTAACATTTCAGAGGAAAATCACGATGCACGGGCAGATATATTTAAAATCGCACCAGCGGAAAAATAAATGCAACAGCCAGTATTGAAAGATCAACTATTTCAACCTTACATACCTGGTGAAAAGAAAGACGTGAGGAATCCGTGAATATACGTAGGGCGAAGGATTCTAGTGATGTAATGTCGCCATAATTTCAAGTTTTCTTTCTGGAGGTCGGTCATTTTAAATCTTTATAACTGTGACTGTTGTGGAATCCTTTCCGCTGTCTTGGTGATCTGCATGACTTCCATACAACTAAATATCAGCTCGGTGACTCCGCCTACACTGTGCAATTTGCAGGAAATCATGTGCCACTGAAGTTTCAGTTTCTTGCAGATCTATATTTAACATTAATTAAACATCATTTTCACCCCTTGACGAGTAAGAAATCCAATCACGAACCTCCGCGAATTTCTGCGTCAGCACCACTGAGAAAATAAACATCCCTGTTTCCCCCCTTCTCTCTCTGATTTATCACTATCGGTTTCGATCCCCCTTCTCATTTTCTGAAGGTTACGTTTCCTCGTCTTTTGTTTACGTCTACAGCGCGTTCCGCCTCCTAAATCTGTTGTTAGACTGCATAAAGCAAGAAAGTCCAAACCCATTTTGCCTGTTGATCCACCCGCCCACTGCCTACCCCATCCAAGTATTGATTTTGCTTTTATTACTCGAACCCTAATGCCTGCCAATTCCAATCCGGTCATCGACCACCAACACTGCTCTTCTGTCTAGCAACGCCCCAATTTTTAAAAGGTTTTCGAATCTTTCCTTGTCTTCCCCGCCCCCTAATCTCTCGCAGCCCTATGGTCCTCAGATCTCTGAACTTCTCTAACGTTTACCTTCAGTGCTGGCCCGATTTTAATCCCTTCATCATGCCTTCACCAAATTTAAAACTCTATTGCT
The DNA here is from genome assembly GCF_020745735.1 of Hemiscyllium ocellatum. Classification (NCBI taxonomy): domain Eukaryota; kingdom Metazoa; phylum Chordata; class Chondrichthyes; order Orectolobiformes; family Hemiscylliidae; genus Hemiscyllium; species Hemiscyllium ocellatum. The sequence goes on along the minus strand of NC_083402.1, from coordinate 120,164,686 downwards.
AAACTGGCCTGCTTTTGATCATTTGACTTATGTGACTTGGTGTTTTTTTGTGTGCTAATGTATGTGTGATACACTCTGGGACACGTTACTAGATTAAGGGCACTTTGTAAATGCAAATAGCCATTTCTTGTTCTCTGTTCATCACGATTTTTCTCAGCCTTACGATACCACTGTCTACTCCCCCCAGCCAAATAACTCATAGCTTATGCTCTGCAAAATGCTACCCAGTTTAACTGTTCATTCACAGTACTGGAGTTCCCAGGCCTGTTTTCTAACACTACTGTAGAGCCAGTCATTTCTGTTCAACTGCCCTCCAGAGTAGTTTCCTCCTGTTTGCACTCCGAGGCTAACTTTATTGCCAGAATGCTTAACTGCTTTATCAGTCAGGTTTGCACAGGAGCAAGACCTGTTTCCGGTTGAGGTGGACTCCCCCTTGTGCAAGATTGTATAAAATTTATGAAATCCACAGTGGCCTCCTACATTTGTTTCAATCATGGAGTCAGAATCTTGCTCCGAAGGAGAACATTCAGCCCATGTATCCAGGTCAGCTCTTTAAGTGAACCATTCAGTTAATCCCAGATCCTTTCCCTGAAATCTTGCAATTTTCTCCCTTCTAAGAATTTATCCAATTCCATCTTTAATACTATGGAATTTACTTTCAACACTTTTTCAGGCAATACATGCCAGATCAATTGCTACGTACATATCACCATCAACTTGTAGTAAAAAGGGTTGAATGAGGTGGAAGGTATACAGGGGTGAAGCCATGATGGGGTTTTGAAAACAAGGATGAGAATTTTAAAATCAAGATGTTGCTGGAACAGGAGTTAATGTATGTTATGGACCATGGATATGATAGGTGGATGCAACTTGGCACACTAAAAACAAGACAGCTAAGTTTGGGATGAGTTCATATTTACAGAGGGCAGAATGTGGGAGGCCAGCTTAGAATGCATTGGAATAGTCAACTGTAAAGATAACAAAGGTATGGATAAGATCTCAGTAACAGATGAAATGAAACATGGCTGCAGTTAGCTAATCACCAACAGGTGATCTTAGTGATAGTATGGTAAGAAACTTGTCCCAGGATCAAAATAAGTCACCAAAGATAAAGTGCTTTGGTTTAGACTGTTGTCCATGAAAGGGATAGAGTTGGTACAGAGTGTATTGCAGACAATGGTTTCAGCTTCCCTAAGCTTAACTGGGGGAAGAGTTTCATTAAGGAGAAAGTGAGGTCTGCAGATGCTGGAGATCAGAGCTGAAAATGTGTTGCTGGAAAAGCGCAGGAGGTCAGGCAGCATCCAAGGAACAGGAAATTCGACGTTTCGGGCATAAGGCCCTTCATCAGGAATCATACTGATGAAGGGCTTATGCCCGAAACGTCGAATTTCCTGTTCCCTGGATGCTGCCTGACCTGCTGCGCTTTTCCAGCAACACATTTTCAGAAGAGTTTCAAAATCCAATGTAAAATGTCAAACAAGCTTATGAAGATTTATGTTGTGAATGTTGTTGTTGAGGCGGTATGTGGATGTAGGAGTGGATCAACTGTCAGTCCTTGGAAAACCAGACATAATGGTGTGGGAGCAAGAAGAAATATTTTGTAAGCAATTCCCTAGTCATGATTAATTGATATGATTAGAATGAGGTGAGTGCCATTTCACCCATCTAGACAACAGTGGAGAGGAACTGATGCAGGACATTTGTTCAAAGGCTGTTTACAGATCAAGGATGAGGAGTTATAGTTTACTTTTGCAGATAGGATATAATTTGTGTTGTTAATAAGAAACATTTTGGTATTCTGGAAGTCTGACTGGAGGGACTTATATTCGGGTATCAAAACTCAAGGTCTTTGGGGAGAACAGGTTAGAGATGGGGATTTATTTGCAAGGACAATGGGGTCAAGATCAAAACAACTAAAGTTCTTGGCTACTAAACTTTCCAGTTTATTCTAATAAATTTCAAATTTCCCCATGTTGCTGTGCCCAGAATTGAACACAATACTCCAGCTGAAGCCTAATCTATATCTTATAAAGGCTTTCTCTATGCCATCATTTATAAAGTCAGAGTTCCTGTAGGAGATCCAATATGTTTTTTTTGTTCAACAGCCATCAATACTTGAATGGTCTAAAAATATAATTCTTTTTCACCCACCCTGGCCTGTGCTTTTGAACTGTTTGTTTGACTCTCCCAGATAACATATACAGGGAGCATATATACACCGGACATTGATCACCATTGCACAGTGACAGCAATGTGTACTGTTTACAAGATGCACTGCAGTAACTCACCAAGCTCCTTTAATAACACCCTCCGCACCTCATGTAACACAGGTAACTAATGCATGAGAACACCACCACCTACAAGAGCATCTCCAAGTCACATACTATCCTAACTTGAAACTGTATCACTGTTCCTTCACTGATACTGCACCAAAATTGCGAAACTCCCTTCCTAACAGCACTGTAGATGTATCCACACCACACAGACTGCAGTGATTCAAGAATGCTCTCCAGAGCTGACCTAGCCAGAGGTTATACTCGTGTTTATGTTCCGTTTGAACCTTCTCTCATCCTATCAGTATGTTCTTCTAACCCTGTTGCCCACGTGTGGTTATCTAGCTTTCCCTCAAATAAGAAATTGATTATTGCTTCGCTCCCATCCATCTACCATAAGAATTTACTGCTGCCACACTAACTGCTGTGTACATACTACCACAAGCAAAGGTTGAGGAAGCTCTGGGTGTGTCCTGTACTCCACCACTAACACCCCAGAGACGGAACACCCAAGGCCCTGTTTATTGTGACTGGCGTCTTCAATCAAGCCAATCTAAGGAAGGTGTTGCCTAAGTACCACCAGAACATTACCTGCCCCACTAGGGGCCCAAACATTTTAAATCACTGCTACACCTACCGCTCCATCACCCGCCCTCATCTCCGGAACTCCGACCACAATGCCGTGTTTCTTCTCCCGGCTTACAGGCAAAACCCAAGCAGGAGACCCCCCTTGCGGATACAGGTCCAATGCTGGTTGGAGGAGGCAGAGGATCAACTCCGGTGCTGTCTGGAATCGGCTGATTGGGCCATATCCGCAGGTACCTTGGACAATTACGCCACCAACGTCACAGACTTTATCAGCAAGTATGTGGAGGACTGTATACCGAGGAAGTCAAGCCAGGTGTTCCCCAGCAGGAAACCCTGGATGAATCAGGACATATAGAACCTGCTAAAAACCAGGTGTGAGGCCTTCAGATCAGGAGACCCACTCAAATATAAGGAATACAAGTATGACCTTCGTTGAGCCATTAAGACAGCCGAGGACCAGTACCAATCCAAACTAGAGACCCAGGCAGACACCCGGGCACTATGGCAAGGACTGAATGACATCACAGGTTCTAAAAAGAGACAGCATAAGATGGCAGACAATGACATATCCCTCCCAGATCGTCTCAACACCTTCTATGCTCGCTTTGAGCAGAATTTCGGGCGGAGTGGTAATACTTATTCTGACAAGTCCTGACGAACCTATCCCAACAGTCACTGCATCAGAGGTCAGATCAGTTTTCCTTCGTGTGAATCCAAGGAAGGTGGTGGGACCAGACGGAGTACCAGGCCGTGCACTCAGAGCATGCGCAGATCAACTGGCAGAGGTCTTCTCAGACATCTTCAACCTCTCCCTGCAGCAGGCCACTGTCCCTGCCTGTTTTGCGAGGGCCAACATCATCCCTGTGGCTAAGGCGGCTCATGCAACACGGCTCAATGACTACCGCCCAGTGGCCCTAACTTCAGTGGTCATGGCATTAATCAACTCCAGCCTCCCCACTACTCTTGACCCACTCCAATTTGCCCATCAAACCAACAGATCTATTTCAGATGCCATATCACTTGCCCTTCGCTCCTCCCTAGAACATGTTGACACCAAGAACAGCTTAGTAAGAATCCTGCTCATTGACTACAGTTCAGCCTTCAACACTATTATCCCCTCAAGACTGATTACTAAACTTAGTGATTTCGGAAAAAGCCCCACTTTCCTGACCCACAGGTCATAATCAGTAAAGATTGGGGACAATATTTCATTGTCACCAACACTCAACACTGAGGCCTCCCAGGTCTGCGTACTCAGCCCCCACTGTACTCACTGTATACCCACGACTGCGTCGCCAAATACTAGGCTAATGCCATTTACAAGTTCACTGATGACATCACCATAGTCAGTTGAATTTCAGATGGCGACGAAACAGGCTACAGATGGGAGGTGGAAGAACTGGAAAAATGGTGCACTGAGAACAACCTAGTTCTCAATGCCAGCAAAACCAAGGAACTCATTATTGACTTTTGGTGGAATGTTACTCATACTCCACTACACATTAATAGCACAGAGGAAGGAGGAGTGGAGAGTGTCAAGCTTCTGGGAGTCGTCATTCACAACAAGCTTTCTTGGATTCATGTGGACGCACTGGTCACAAAGGCCCAACAACATTTCTTCCTCTGGCAGCTGAGGAAATCTGGCATGACAGCGAATACCCTTGCCAACTTTTATAGGTGCGCCATCAAGAGCATTCTGTTTGGATGCATCACTACCTGGTATAGCAACTGTACTATTCAAGATCAGAGATGGTTACAGTGAGTGACAAACTTGGCCCTGACAATCACAAAGGCCAACCTCCCATCTGCAGAATTCATTTACCAGGCCCGCCGTCAAAGAAAGGCCGCCAGGATTCTCAAAGATCCATCCCACCCTGGCAATGTTTTTCTACAATCTCTACCATTGGGGAGAAGGTACAGAAGCCCGAACACACACACACACACACACACACGCCAGTTTTGCAACAGTTTCTACCCTACTGTTGTTAGAATACTGAATGGACTCTCAAACTCTTAACATTCGCTTGTACTTGTGTTTTTGTTTTTGCCACTGTTTGCCTAGTATTTACTATCTATGCTACTTGACTATGTGATCTGCCTGTATTGCTCGCAAGACAAAGTTTTTCACTGTGCCTCGGTGCATGTGACAATAAATTCAATTCAAAAGCTATGAGTGGAAGATAGTTATGATAAAAATGATGCATGTTAAATCAATCCTAGTCACTTACAGCAGTGCAGGCTCCCTGGATGATTCTAGGGCAAATTTAGCCAATCATATCATTTCTATGATATAAGAGTCAACTTTAATGCAGCACTCTGGTCACACTCTCTGCCAGTTCGTATGCACTCTTTGCATATCTGATTACAGGTCTTGGTGTGTCTCGTGGATCCTCTCCATTCACAACTCAGTGCTTATCTTGCTCATTCTCAAAACATCCACTCCCCTCTTTGTACACGTGCCAACTCCAAAACCTGTATCTCATCGAATTATACACTGAAGAAGCAAGCTGTTTATCTGACATCTGTGCTGGCTCTAAAACGCTACAAATTAGTCACAATGTTTGCTATTTTTGCAGAAATCAAGTTTCAATTTGAAAGTTACTACTGAACCTGCTACATCTTCATCACCATCTTACTGCCAGCAATACCCCCTCTACTTGACAAGAGACGCCCCATCAGTTAGCACTATGATTGGTCTTAATCCATTGCTGCCTCCAAACTAAGTACCTCCTAAACATCAAAGCCTTCATGTTCCCAATTTTCTCTGGGGTTATACTCCATGTGATAGGAATTCCCATTTATGAAAAACACCATCATATTTCAACATTAATATCAAAATAATGTATGTGATGAACATTACTTTCAGACTTCAACTCGAAACATAGTTGCTTTTAATGACATTTTATAAAGATCAGAAGAGAGAAAATAGCAAAACTTTGGGAAAAAAATCCCCATGATCTTTACAATGTTGTTTAATTACTGATGGAGACTGCTGATCGTTGCATGACGACCCAAGCTGTTGCATCATGTTGTAATTATTTATTGCTTAGTATAACATTTTTCACTTCAGAAAATCTCAACAATTATGAAAATATTCTATATTATAACTGTCTCCAATTATCACACGTTATTGATTTCACCATTTCCTCGCTCCTGATATTTATCAAAAGGTCTAACAGGCATTTATATTCCGAGTTGATGCCTGGATGAGGTGTTCAACACATGCATCTACTTAATCTTAAAATTTAAATATGACAATGTTTCTGTCAAATGGGATGTCCTCTGGAGTTGGAATGATTCTAGACAAAATGCAATCAGGTAAAAGGTTCAACATACTTCGATGCTTCTGTTACCAACGTGTAACAAAGCTGGAAATACTCTTCCTTGAGCCACTTGATTAAATATCTCTATTTAATCTTGAAATACCTTTACGTGAATTTTCATGCCAGTGAAGGCGTTCCTTCAAGTACTTTCAGCTTAACGTTTTACACATTTGCACCTTTGAGAATTCCTTTTATTCTGTGCTATCAAGATGTTTTATCCCAAATTCTCTCAGGATAGCATGAGTTTTCCATTTCTCTCAGGTTATCCTTGGGGATTCACATTCATAGAAACATAGAGGGGAGGCCCAACACATCCATGTGGCTCTTTGCAATACCAATTCAAAAACTGACCCTACTGCGCTCCCCTTGGATTGTCCCTGCATCAAGTATTTATACGGTAATTACAAAGACCTCAGGACCAGATCCAAAATGATAGTATCAACACCATATTGAGAAAGTGCTGTACTACCTGAGATATTAAACCAAGGCTTTATCTGTGCTTTTGGGTGGACACAAAAAAAATGCCATGCCAATTTTACTGCCCTTTAGCCACTACCACCAAAGAGAAAACATATCTGGTCAATATCACATTGAGATTTCTGTGCACAGAACAACAATGAGTTCTGGCACTGTTCAGTGTGATCAAGTGCAAGGGAATGTCCTGAAGTTTGAATGGGACTCTATAATTACAAATCTGTCTTTCTCTTCAATCATAGCTATTCCAAGAACTGAAGCTGGTTCTCCTAGAGTACAGGGGTCACAAAGAAATCTCCTCAATTGTAATTTGGAGATGCTGGTGTTGGACTGGGGTGTACAAAGTTAAAAATCACACAACACCAAGTTATAGTCCAACAGGTTTATTTGGAAGCACACTAGCTTTTGGAGGGTCACCACCTGTTGAAGGAGCAGTGCTCTGAAAGCTAGTTCTTCCAAACCTGTCGGACTATAACCTGGTGTTGTGTGATTTTTAACTTTCCTCAATTGTAGTCAGTCTTGTATATTCTATTTCCTCAATGACACAATTGATTGCTATTCTGGGCTTAGAAGAATAATTAACACATCTTGAAATCACATTTATAATTATGTTTCAGAGGTTACCTCTGAACTGGAAAAAAAAAGGTGTCCAGAATGCACATGTATTTATATAAAAGTCAAGTCAACTTGAACACAATTGTTTTTAACCAAATCTGGTCTATCCAAAACTAAGTGGCTTAAAGAGACCTTGACAAATCTAATATCCAAACAGAAACTTATTTAATCATAGAATGGCAGACATGTCTCCTCCTATCCCAGGTTCCAAGTCTTTCCATTCTAGTCTCTGGATTCTCTTCCAGCCTGACAGTTTTCTCGGTTAACAGTAATCCTCCAATTCCAACCCACTTGTACATCTCCATCATTAGCAGCCAAGCCTGACTGCTGAAGTCCCAAGCCCTAGAATTCTCCCCTTAAACCCCTCAGTGTCTCTTTTCTCTCTCTATTGTTTAAGGTGTTCCGTAAAAGCTACAACATTGCTGTTTGACCAAATATGTGGTCTGGTCAAGTGCCAGCCTTGTGAAACGAAAACTTGGAAGTGAGGAGAAACAGTTTCCGGTGGCAGGACAGTTGGTAAACCGTGACACAGATTTAAAACAAACCAGAGATTTATTTTTGGAAGACGCAGAAGTTATGATCTGATGCACTTCCTCAAGGTTGGGGAAGAAAATTTAATTACAACTTTAAACAGCTATTTGGATAAATACTTAGAGTCATAGAGATGTACAGAATGGAAACAGACCCTTCGGTCCAACACGTCCATGCCGACCAGATATCCCAAAGCACTCTAGTCCCACGTGCCAGCATCTGGCCCATATCCCTCCAAACCCTTCCTATTCATATACCCATCCAAATGCCTCTTAAATGTTGCAATTGTACCAACCTCCACCACTTCCTCCGGCAGCTCATTCCATACACGTAATACCCTCTGCGTGAAAAAGTTGCCATGTAGGTCTCTTTTACATCTTAAGAGTTCACAAGGCTGCTGAGGAAAAGCAGAGACTGGGATGACTTAGTTTGATCTATCAAGTAGATGACAGAGTCATTAATGGGCCAAATGTCCACTTTTTGTGTAAACCAACTAATTTTTAATTATTGCCACACCTAATGTTCATTTTACATTTTTCACATCAGAGAGACATCTAAGTAGATCTATTCCCTGACTAACTTTTCCCACCCATATCATTAATGTCTTTAACATGCAAATGTTTCTGCTCCTAATCAGCATCCTTAATGAAGGTGTTTCAATTTTGTTTTTGTGGTTCAAGTTTAAAGGTTTGTTAACAGTGGCTCATTCTGACTGCTGAAGAGATACCTGAAGGTTTTTGTTTATAAAACAGGCTCCTAAAAGGATATAGCCATATTTATTTGGATTGTGTTGACTTATTTCCTGGAAATCACCTGAATGGGTTTATGCTTTGCTTTGAATATTGTCTGGAGTTCAGTTGGGGTACAGCCATAGAGAAAGCTACCCAGCTCATCCCTGTGAAAAGCCTTTTGGAGATTCCAGTGTGAAATGTGATAAAACCAATGCAACTATTCTGCTGAAAGGCTCTGAATTTTCCACTGAATAAACTGTTGTTTCCATTGACAACTGCCTATGTTGACTGACACGAGTTAGTGTGTGACAGAAAGCATGCCATTATGAACAATTTTTACTTTAACAGTCTTTCTCTGAAGAACAAATATTTGTCAAGTTTTATTTTCCCCAATATGAAGAAATGTCTCCACTTTTTTTTCCTTTGAATTGTGTGTACAGTGGGACATTTCTAAAATTTCTTTAATATTCATTCATGAGATGAGGGTGTCACTGCCTAGGCCAGCCTAATTGCCCAGAGCACAGTTAAGAGTCAACCACATTGCTGTGGGCCTGGAATCACATGTAGGCCAGGTCAGATGAGGATGGCAGTTCCCTTCCCTAAAGGGCTTTAGTGAATCAGATGGATTTTTCTAACAATTGACAATGGTTTCACGGTCCTCATTAGACTCTTAATTCCAGATTTGGTATTGAATTCAAATTCTGACATCTGCCATGGTAGGATTTGAACCCAGGTCCTTAGGACATTACCTAGTTCACAGGATTAATAGTCAAATGATAATACCACTAGGCCATTGCCTCCCCTGAAAAATTTATACTTTCCTATTTCAAATTGTGTTAATCAGCTTCACATATTTGCTATAAAATCCTGTTTTCACAGTAAATCAATAATTTTCCTATTTATTAAAGAAAGCTGGTAGATAATTATTTTATTCCAAACCTAAAATGAAGCATCAATGTTTTCTGAACAATCTATTCAGAAATGTCATGACAGATCTGGGTGTCCTGTCTCAAAGGTAGGGACACTAAAACTACACAAGAGTCCCTTAGCTAAAGTATATAACTGACCACATCAGTAATGAGTAAAGCATTTCAATTTATAAACACCAACAGAAGTGCAGATGCTGTAAATCAGAAACAAAAATAGAAATTACTGGAAAAGCTCAGCAGGTCTGGCAACATCTGTGGAGAAAGTTCTGAGGAAAGGTCATTTGACTCAAAACGTTAACTCTGATTTCTCTCCACAGATGCACTTCAACTTATGTTGTGAATAGTAGAGTAGTGCAGGAAGGTGGTAGGGAGAGGGAGTGTACTTAGTTAATCTCAGTTATAATAACTAATTAATCGTTTAATCATCTTCTATAATTGCTCATGTTTATGCAACTTGTACTGTACTATAACTCCCACCTGAAACAACAGCCTCTTGTATTGACTTTTTAATTATCTTAAGGTATTTAAAATAATGGTTTAGCGGTAGCTCTATGTCTAAAAGGTGACAAACCAACTAAAAGATTTCATAGAACGATAACAGCACAGGTGGTCTAAAATACCTGTGCTGATACTTTGGAAGAATCTGCTCTCAGCTAGTCTCACTATCCCATCCTCTCCCTCAAGTCTACAGTATTTTTCTTTTCAGATAATATTCATTGAAAACCAAAATTCAATCTGCCGCCCCCACCCCCTGAAGCAGTACACTTCAGATCCTCATCATTCATTGCATAAAAAGTTTAACCTCATGTTGCTTTTTGTTACTTTGCCATTCACCTTAAATGTGTCTCCTCTAGTTCTTGACCTGTTGTGAAACCATTTGCCTACGTAACTTGGGATTGTATTTGCATTTTAAAAATAATGCTGTCAACAGGTTATGTCTTATTCAAACCAAACTTTAAAGTTGGGTCTAAAAAGACATCAGGTCAGATGAAATGCTTTATTTTGCTGGAGTTTTTTAAAATATCCATTGGGATTTCATAAGTGTTTCTAGAGCTGTTTAACTTTGTCATGTCAGCTAAGTCCACTGATCCTCAGAGAGTTGTAAGATCCCGTCCAAATCAATAAATCTTGTTTGCTAGTTAATGACATGATCATGTATTTGATCACACTGGAGAGGCCAAGTACTTGGAGTTGCACAAAAAAATGCGGTATCTCTGGAAGTAACACTTGCCATTTCCTGCATTTGGATGATTCTGACAAAATGAGGGTGTATTGCAGCATCCAAAGTGATGCTTATCGGTTCATGTGAGAAACTAAGTGCCCAAATTCCACCAAAAGATTCTACTGCAATATTTAAGGAGCACGTGAGGTGCTGGGTCCACTTTTGTGTGTCATTTATAAATGATTTAGATGAAAATATAGAAAGCCTGGTTAGTAAGTTTGCAAGATTGGTAGTATAGTGAACAGTGAAGATTATCTAAGATTACAAAGAGATCTTGATCAATTGAGTCAACAGGCTGAAGAATGGTAAGTGGAGTTTCATTTGGATAAATGCAAGGTAATGCATTTTGGTAAAACAAACAAATACAAGATTTATACAATTAAAAGTAGGGCCTTGGGCAGTGTTGTAGAACAGAAAGACCTAGGGGTTCAGGTACAGAATTCTTTGAAGTTTGCTTCACAGATGGCTAGGGTGGTAAAAAAGACGTTTAGCACGCTCACCTGCATTGCTCACACCTTTGTATATAGGGCATTACATTGAGGTTGTTCAGGACATTGGTGAGGCCTCTTCTGGAGTATCATGTCCAATTCTAGTCTCCCTGTTATAGGAAGGATGTTATTAAACTGGAGATGGTTCAGAAGAGATTTACCAAGATGTTGCTAGAAATGGAGAGAGTTTGAATTATAAGGGCAGGTTGTGTAATTTGGGACTTTTTTCCACTGAAGCATAGGAGATTGAAAGATGACGTTATGGAGATTTATGAAATAATGAGGGCTATAGATAAGGTGAATGGCTTTTCGCTAAGGTTGGGGATTTCAAGACTAGGCGGCATATTTTTAAGGTGAGGAGAGGAAGATTTAAAAAAGATATGAGAGGTAAGTTTTTACACAGAGTGATTCATGTGTGGAATGAATTTCCAGAGAAAGTGGTAGATGAGGATACAGTTACAATATTTAAGACATTTAGATAAGTAGACATATCAGAGAATTCCTACAGCGTGTAATCAGGCCATTTGGCCCAACAAGTCTACACCAATCCTCTAAAGAGTATCCCACCCAGATCCAATCCCCCTAACCCATTACTTTACATTTGCCCTGACTAATGCACCTAACCCACACATCCCTGATCACTATAGACAATTTAGCATGGCCAATCCACCTAACCTGCACATCTCTGAACTGAGAGGAAACTGGCACATCCAGAGGGAACCCAAGCAAATACGGGGAGAATGTGCAAATTCCACACAGTTGCCCAAGGCTGGAATTGAACCCAGGTCCCTGGACTTGTAAAGCAGCAGTGCTAAAGTACTGAGCCTCCGTACTGCCCTTAATGTTTGGAAGGATATGGCCAAGTGCAGGCAGGTGGAACTAGTTTAATTTGGGATTATGGTCAGCATGAACTGGTTGGACTGAAAAGCTGTATGATTGCAGGTGTTCTCCTAACTTTCATTTGTCCTTCAACCAATGCTAACTGGTCATTATTTTAGTGTTGTTTATGGGATCTATAAAATCAATTTATTGGCTGTAGGAACAAAGTATTCCTTATGTTTTAAAAAAATGCATTTAGTGTATAGTATAAATATAGCTTTCCTGTCCTTTACCTCCTGCCACCACCTCTGATGGTTTTTTTTTTACTTACCTTTCTCCAAAATGATAATATTGATATCCATCTTCCACACAATGATCAGTTTTGATTGGAACCCAGTTATCTTCTTGTCCTCAACATTTAATTGATTTACTGCACTTCACCAGGTAAACTTTCTTGTTACACTCAGTGTGGTGAAGTCCATTTCTACCTGGTTCCAGTACCTCTGGTTTTGAAATGACTTCAAATTACTTAAAAGTTTTGTTTCATAGTAAATTGCCAACCATTTCTATTTATTGTTGAATTCCCTACTATTTACAAGGATGATACCAGAACTTGGAGTTTATAGCAACAGGATCATGAAGACTGAATTGGCTGGAATTCCTTTTGCTCTGGAAAAATGAAGGCTCAAAGAAGGGGGCTTTCTAGGACAGACTTGGAGAAGATGTTTCTACTTTTTTGAATTCTTTTATGGGATGCAGACTTTTCTGGCAAGGCCACAGATTTTCTTCCCATTGGTAAAGCAAATGGGTTTTTAATTATTCTATATTTATTAAATGTATTTAAATTCGACAGGAATTTGAACCCAAGTTTCCAGACTTTTGGACAGGACCTCTGGATTACCAGGCCAGTGACACTACCTCCCATGTGGTTAAAACTAGAGTGCCATTCATAAGATAACTAGTGAATACAATGAATAAAGAAGCATTATTTAAGAAGTGGTGAGAATGTGGAATATGCTAGTAAATGGAATGGTAGAACTTAATAACAAAAATTCATTTATAGGTACATTGGATAAAAACATGATGGCGATTTTGAAAGTCGTGTTGATAAGGTGGGATGAAATAAATATAGTGGGAGGAGACTCAGGTAGAGGAATAACATACATGACATGTTGGGAGTCGTACATTGCGTGTTACTCCAAAACAAAAAGCATATCAGAGAATATTATTTTGCAGCTACTACCTATCTGCATTTTGAGGCAAATCTCACAGATGAGATTTCTCCATGTTATTCAGATTTGCATGCAGATGCCATCAATGTCCCTTCTGTAGTCCTAAGCTTTCTTCAAAGTGCCAGTGCTCCAGTTCCAGCAGAGAAATAGGCTGACTCAAATGGGTCATGCCAGTGTTTATACTCCACATGAGTCCCTTTCCCCGTTGCTCACCTCAACTCCTCACATCCTTTTATTCCTTCTCTGTCATGTTCTTTCTAATTTTCACTTAAAAATCTACTATTTTCTCATCCACTCCATATTGAGTTTTTATCAGGATTACTGGAGTGCTTGTCTGTTACAATCACACCCAGTGATTGTTTAAGAACTTTCTTACATTGTTCAATACTCGAGCGTACAAAGAACAAAGAAGATTTACAGCCCAGGAACAGGCCCTTCACGCCCCCCCTCCCCAACCTGTGCCAATCCAAAGCCACTGTCTAAACCTATCACCCAATTCCTAAGGATCTGTATCCCTCTGCTCCCCACCTACTCATGCCTCTGCTCAGATGCACCTTAAAATGAATCTACAGTGCCTATCTCTACTACTTCTGCTGGCAATGTGATCCAGGCACCTACCACCTTCTGTGTAAAGTATTTTCCCCATGTATCTCCCTTAAATATTTCTCCTCTCACTTTGAACGCATGACCTCTCGTTATTGAATTCCTCACCCTGGGAAAATGCTTATCTCTATCCACCCTGTCTATACCCTTCGTGATTTTGTAGACCTCAATCAGGTCCCCCCTCAATCTTTTTTCTAATTAAAACAATCCTAACCCACTCAGCCTCTCTTCTTAGCTAGCACCTTCCATAACAGGCAATATCCTCATAAACCTTCTCTGCACCCTCTCCAAAGCGACCACATTATTTTGGTAATGTGGCAACCAGAATTGTACACAGTATTCTAAATGGAGCCGAACCAAAGTCTTGTACAATGTTAGCAAGACCTGCTAGCTCTTATACTCAATACCCCATCCAAAGGCAAGCATACCATATGCCTTCTTGACCACTCTATCCACCTGTGCAGCTACCTTCAGGGTACAATGGACCTGAACTCCCAGATCTCTCTGCTCATCAACCATTCCCAAGGCTCTTCTGTTTACAGTATAGTTCGCTCTAGAATTAGACCTTCCAAAGGTCTAATTTGCCCGGATTGAATTTCATCTGCCACTTCTCTGCCCAATTCTCCAGTTTATCTATATTCTCCTGTATTCTTTGATAGTCCCCTATCCTTTCTGCTACTCCACCAATCTTTGTTCATCTGCAACTTACTGATGAGATTACCAATGCCCTCTTCCAGATCATTTATGTATATCACAAATAACAGTGATGCCAGCACTGATCCCTGTGGAAAACCACTGGTCACCTTTCTCCATTTTGAGAAACGCACTTCAATGACTACTCTGTCTCCTGTTGCTCAACCAGTTCTTTATCCACCTAGCTAGAACACCCTGCACACCATGTGACTACACTGATTTGTAGCTAAAAACGCAAAGGACTTGCTGGAAGTCAAGTCCTCGTCTGACAATCTTACAGACTGGTGGTGATTCAACTCACTAAATCTAGTGATGTGGTGGTGTGGCGGCTTGTTATTTTTCTCAATATAAGGATATTTAGTACATTTCAGGATAGGTCATCCGACAATAATGGACTATAGACTTTTACTCATTATCTTCTATGAGGCCTATCCCGATGAATTCACATGGGAATGAAACTAAGAACTGCGTTCCAGTAAAACTTGACATGACCCAAGATCTCCCAAAGTGCTCCACAGCCAAAGTACATTTAGAATGGTGACAAGCACAGAGGCTGCCATTCAGAGCTCACATATGTGCCATCTCTGTGCAAGGTCAATTCAGGTAGGCAAGTCACTTTTAAAAATGCAGTCACTGCTATAATGTAAGGAAAAACACAGGCAATCACTTAAAAGTACAGGCAGTCCTGGAGTTGCAAAGTGTTCCGTTCTGGAAAGCTGGAGCACAATTTGGGACAGTGGAAAGCAGCTATTCCAAATTCAGGAAATGTTTGTTTGCCAGGTCTTTAAATTTTAGAATCATGTATGGGATCGTGTTCGTTAGCCTGATGTTCAGAAATTGTGGCTCCCCTGTAGGGATGCATCATTTGATAAAGACAGACAAACTGAACATTTTAACTATACTGCAGGTAGGTTTATCTAACAGCCTCTTTACAACAATTCACAACACACTCTCAAAAAAACTCAAACATAAAAATACATTTCCTGCAAATTACAGGACATTGAGAATATAGTAAGTGTGCACAATGTTTTGAAAATGCACTATTCTAACTGAATTATCAAGAACATTGACCTGGAAGTAGAAAAGGTTAGAATTGCCTTAAACTGACAGCCCTCCTTCTACTATCACATGACATCATTCTAGTTTGCTGAAAGTTTCAATCAGGGTGATAGAATGTTAATGGAAATTGATATCCTGTGTAAAAAGTGGGAGAAACCAGCTCCTAAGGGCAAGGAACACAACTGTTAGCACATCGATTTGTAATTGTTAGTGCAGCAAAAGGCCTTTTATCCAAAAGTGCCACCAAGGGAGCATGAAAGTATTTCATTTCCCGAGGAAATAGTCCTCGTTGGGATGAGCACAAGCTTCAGCAAAAAGAAAACTAAACATTTGTTCAAACCTGTTCTCAAAATGAACTTTTAAAAAATTATTGCCAACCCAATTGCCAATTTTGATCTATATATTTGGCAACTGTTTTAGAACATTCAAGTAAAATTATTTACAGAAGTGCAAGTTTCTTTAATCTCTCCGAGTCTTCCCTTCCATGTATTATGTGATTCATGACAACCTAGAACAGTAAAACGCAAGTTTATGTGCTGTATTTTTGGCAATGATAAAGTCAGATGAAAAGGAATCGCTGATGTATTTGAACAGATAAACCCACACAACTTGTCAAATCCCACCTTAATACATCATATTTATAAAATTTCCAACGGATAGATCCAGTATAGGAATCTACATTTTCACGGTATTGTTAAGCAACATCTACAAACACGATTGATTTGTCCACTGTTACTGGTCTTGTCACGAAGTTCTTCTTGAAAAACAAAAATTTGTATGTAGGAAGCCACCTTGATGATCCTCTTGGAGCTACTGAAAGAATCTGATAATATTCCCTGGGTGGAGGGGAAGTGGTAATGGTTGTTGGATGGGGGCGGGGGCGGAGGTTTGGGGAATGGAGACCAGGAATTTTTCAAACCAACTTAGAGCTGAGAAACAATTTTCAAGCATTTTCCGTCGGACGGTTAAATAAGTTGGTGCCATTAATGAATCTCTTTGGAATTTTCAGTATCAAAGGTGGTCTGTCTGAAGAGTTTTTAGGAAGGGTTCTACTTGGTGAAGAGCAATGTTGATCATAGTCTCGTTCTTCCCCTTTGAAATTCTGATGACTGTCAGTATCAGTCACTGGATTGACATCTTCTTGGTCAAGGTTAGTCTGTTGATGTGGATTTGGTGGACTATGATCAGAATCTGGGGAGACTCTGCACACATCCAAAGAGTCTGTGTTTGTGCGATTCAAGAAAATGTTTGGAGGTGTGTCGGGAGATTCCATTGTCCTGAGAACATGTTTCTCGTCAAGTTCAAAACTGTTACCTGTGAGAAGGTTAGTAGTTGTGACGTAAGTGCTATTACCATCTTCCATACTTGAAACAATCACGTCACTATCACTTTCAATGGTTATGACAAGGGGTGAATGATGTTCGGTATCAGTCTGCTCGCTGCTCTTTTCCCTTTTCTGTTTCTTTTTGTTTCTTTTCTTTTTCCTCTTATGGTGCCGACTTGCATCTGTTACCTTTCCCTCGTACACTATTTCCACACTTGTGCTTCTTTTTTTCTCCTTATGTTTTTTGAACTTTGGTTCGCTGCCTCGTGTACTCTCAAGTAACACTGAACTACTCTTCGAGTTACTGCTACACTGTGAAAGAGGGCCAGGGGAGCTACCCCCCTGTCGGGGCAGCATATGAATTTCTGATGATAAATTAGCAACTTGCAAACTTGCATTTTTCATCTCTTTGCTGGAGAAACTTTCCAAATAATGAGTCTTATATTTCCGTTTGCCCCCAGGTTTCTCTTGCCTAATCTTATCGGTCCTACCAGACGTGGTTCTAGATCGGGTACTAGATGGGCTTCTTGATCGATAACTTCCATATTGGTAATAGATATCGTCTCTATGGCTACTTGGACTCCTGAAACTTGTACTTTCGGAACTGGATCGAATTCTATAATCTGAACATGGTGACCCTTTTCTGTGATGAGTTCTGGCTCGAGTTGCAGATTCATAGCCATCATTCCTTCTACTGTGATAACTATATCTTTCCCACTGATAGGAGAAAGCTCTGTTTCTCTCCTGGTATTCCCTCATATAGCTGTACGTCCTCTCCCGACTTCTGGACCTCTGTCTGTCTCTCGGAGCAGGATAACCTCTGCTCCAAGAACGTGACCTGGCTCTATGCCTGTAAACAGCACAGTCACTGTTCTGTGACCTCGTCCGACTTCTGGTGAATGACACCCTCTCTCGGTTCCTTGATCGCCTTCTATCTTGAGATTGATGAGCACGGGGCTCTCTGCTACCTGATCTGGCCCTCTCTCTTCTATTCCAGTCTTTAGCTCGATGTTCACTTCTGCTGTAAGAGTAAGTCACCATGGTTCTATCCCTGGTGCTTGATTGCTCGGGCCTCCGAAGATCATGCTTATCTCTACTAAGTGATCGAATTCTGGATCGATCCTTTGAACTGCCTTGAACTCTGCTCAATGTCCTTTCTCTGTGCCTGCTCAAACGTGATGCACTGCTCCGAGAACGGGAACTCTTCTTATGACTGTGGTGCTTATCTCTTTTTGATTTGTTGCTCTTTTTATGTTTCAACTTCTTTCTTTTCAATCGCTCCCTGGATACGGATGATCTAGTTGATGATGATCTAGTTGACGAAGACAAACTGCTGGTGCTGTGGAATCGTATATGTACAGGCTGTTCAGCAACCTCAGTGCTTGTGGCTTGAATGGAAGCATCAGAGTCTGAACTTAGCTCGATTAGTTCAGGAGTTCTTTCAGCTAAAGGCTTTACATAACCAACTATTAGGCAGTCATCGATGGAACGGACAGACCCCTCTTCATTTGTGCCTGGATCAGTTTTAATTGATGCTGCAAGCAATGAAGATCCAGGCTGTGGTGGTGTCTCTTCAGAAACAACAGACGTTTCACCAGGTGAGGAGTTAGCTGACTCCACTGTCTCTGTCACTGAATAAGAAGGGCCCGGTGTTTCATCATCCCATGTCGCCTGACTTAAGCCAAGTGCTAACTCTGAAGGATTGGGAGTGGGTCTATCTTCTTCCTGAGCCTGAGCGGTGTCAGGGGAGATTGTGATTACAGACAAATCAGAGTCACTTTCTTCCTCATAGGATGGAGCTGGACAGTCATAGTTAGCCCTCTGATCATACGATTCCATGTTGAATGGTGCCCGTGCAAAGCTTATGAACTCATGCAAGAAATGATCTGTGCGGCTGAGTAAAAAAGGCCGGAGTTCTTCCTGAAATGCCTCGCTTTCCATGTCATATCGAACAATGTTAGACATGATGATGTGTTGCACAATATTGACAACAGAGCCATGGGAGCCAAACAAGACACAGAGCTCCCGTTTTAACCACGGCATTAACCGGTGAAGACAGGCTGCATTGCGCCGGAAAAATTCGGCAGAAATATCTCGATACCGACCTCCATCCTGGACATTCCTTACCCTCAAGCCCGAACGGTACAACTCCCGTCTAAAACGGATCATCTCTTGTTCTTGGACCTGGCGTGTGGATCTTCCCTCAGACTGTGCTCTCCTCCGGGCGCTCATTCGCTGCATCATTCGACGCAAGCTCTGTCCCTGATACATCCGGGGCTGCCTTCCAAATCCTTCAAATACCACTCCGTTGTCAGGCAATTCAGGAAGAACAGGGGACCTTCGAGGTTGGCGGGTGCTGCGACGTTCACGCGTCAGTGTTGTTCGGTATCTAAACCTCTGCCCACCTGGACTGGCAAACGAGCCATTCTCTGTTGCCTTCAGTACATACTCCTGAAAATCATTTTCAGTCCGCACACTGTGGAAAATTGAGTTAAAAGGTTGTTTGCACAGGGGACATTCAGCTTTATTTCGTGACCATTCCTGAATGCAGCGGAAGCAGAATTTATGAAAGCAGCGATCAATGTAGGACATGTTGTCAAATCTGTCTAGACAAATGGGGCATTTTGCATCAGGTGACGCATCAGCCCTGACTCCATGTGGAATCTTGCTACTTTCAGGATCTGGTGAAAACTGGTTCTCCATCTTCAAATCTTCGGTAGCAGATGCCATAATCTGAAACCAAAAGTAAAAATTCCAATGAAGAACTTCTAAATGGATATAGAAACAAAAGGCTGAGAACAGATCTCATTTTCCCAGTAAAATCCGGTTAAATTATCCATGTCTGGTACAGACAGGCTGGAAGTCAGATCCCAGGTCTCTGCCACTCTATAGCCAAAAGTCTTAAGAGAGGGACCTGGCATTCCCCAATTCACTCTCTCACTGATACGTATCTAAACCCAAGGTACTGTGGAGATAAACAGCTTAGTTTGTTAGGAACTACAAGTATAAACATAAACACAGCCACTTTTTATACTACTTCATTTTTAAAAAATTGAGTAAGATCTGGATTAAAATATATAGCCAAGGATGACATATTGCCTTGGCTTTGAACAGCTAATTTTGGACACATTCTGGATAACACTTTGGCAGATTGAATTTGTCAAATATACCAAGTAAGATGCTACTATCTACAGCACAGAATGATTCAGGAGAATATTACTGTTATAAGAATGATCTAAAGGTTGACGTCAAAACTGAAGTTATACACATCAGGAATAGTTGAAAAGGTTTGTATAGTTTTTAGTGAATGAGTTTGACATGGTATTCGTGTAGATGATTCCATTTGTGGAAGATTCCACAGCAAGGAATAATGAATATAGGATTAATAAACTATTGACTATTAGGAGTAACTTATTTACCCATAGACTAATGAAATGCAAAACTTGTCACTGACAGAGGTTGAGGCAATTAGCATATATAATTAAGGGAAGATTGATATACATTAGGAGGAAAGAAACAGAAGGAAATGCTAATAGGATGAGATGGAGATGAAAAGAAGCTTGTGTTAAACGTAGGACCATTTGGGCCAACAGTTTCTGTGCTGACAAATTTTGAAATAATCTAGGATTAGAAAGCTTGATCCAAAAACAGTTTAGAAATTTAAAAAATCTGATCTTTTCAACAGAAATTTGCTGTTAATTAATTACTCATCTTTTACATTGTGTATCTATTTTATATTCTGCATAATTCAAGGTAACTTGGATGATCTGGAAATCTCCAGACTAAATAATAACCTAGTCACTCTCAATATTTTTATAGACAGATCTTTTCTTTAAGGTGACTCTCCATCTTGCAGCATCAGGTACTGACAACTGCTCAATTTATAGATTAGATTAGATTCCCTACAGTGTGGAAAAAGGCCCTTTGGCCCAACAAGTCCACACTGACCCTCCGAACAGCAACCCACCCAGACCCATTCTCCTACATTTACCCCTGACTAATGCACCTGACACTATGGGCAATTTAGCATGGCCAATTCATCTAATCTGCACATCTCTGGATTGTGGGAGGAAACCAGAGCAACTGGAGGAAACCCACGCAAACACAGGTTGAGGCTGAAAGTAGATTTTACAGTTTTGTCAGTGTTGCTTGACAGCACTTCTCAAACTTATAACTTCTAATGGCAGAAGATGCATGGCAGCACTACCACCCACACATTTTCCCACAAATCTCACACCATTCTAACTTGGAAGCATATTACTCTTCTTTCAGCATTACTGGCTCAAAATCCTGGAAAATCCTGGTTAACAGCATCCTCAGAGTATGGACATGCAGGGACAGCAGGGATAAGACAGCAGCACTACAACCTTCAAGGCAAATAGAGAATGGACAATAAATACTGGTATTGCCAGTGATATCAACACTCCCAACAATTGTGTGTAAAAATGCAACAGATATGGAGATGCATATATATTTATTTTGCCAATACAGATTGAAATGATGGTAAAAGTAAATTTATTTGCAGAAAGTAAAACTCAACATGGACTTTAATCCATCCAATGCCAATTGGAATAACCAATACAGTCACTTCAAGATCACACAAAATAGCTCAATATCCTATAAAATTAGGAAACATTTTAAATCCACTCTTCTTTAAATGAAGAAGTGCGTTTAACGTAAACACAGAAAGATTGTGTGTTCTAGTTTGGTCGCAACAGCCAGAAGTCAAATCATTAACATTTTCATTCTCTCTTCATTACTTTCAAAGTTTCTAAAGCAGTTGAAAGCAGATTATTCCAACATCCAAGTTATCTTTTATGAACTGTGACACCACCATAGACAGTCGAATCTCAGATGGCGACGGAACAGATGGGAGGTGGAAGACCTGGAAAATGGTGCATTGAGAACAACCTAGCTCAATGCCGGCAAAACCAAGGAACTCATTATTGACTTTTGGAGGGATGTTATTCATGCCCCCCCCTACACATTAGTAGCACAGAGGTGGAACAAGTGGAGAGTATCAAGCTCCTGGGAGTGGTCATCCACAACAAGCTTTCTTGGACTCTTCATGTGGATGCACTGGTTACAAAGGCCCAACAATGTCTCTTCTTCCTCAGGCAGCTGAGGAAATTTGGCATGACGGTGAATGCCTTTGCCAATTTTTATAGAAGTGCCATCAAGTATATTCTGTCTGGATGTATCACTACCTGGTATAGTAACTGTACCATTCAAGATCAGAGATGGTTACAGAGTGGTAACCTTGGCCTGGACAATCACAAAGGCCAACCTCCCATCTATAGAATCCATCTACGAGGCCCGCTGTCAAGGAAAGGCCGCCAGCATTCTCAAAGATCCATCCCACCCTGGCAACGCTTTTCTACAACCTCTACCATCGGGGAGAAAGTACAGAAGCCTGAAGACACACACCAGCCAGTTTCGTTAAGTTTCTACCACTGTTGTTAGAATACTGAATGGACTCATGAATTCTTAACATTTGCCTGTACGTGTGTTTTTGTTTTTGCCGCTGTTTACCTATTACTTACTTATCTATGCTACTTTTTTTTGTAGATATTTTTATTGAAATTTAACATTTTTGCAAATTTTCAAAAATAAACAAAACTCTCAAATACAAACATTGATGTACAATTAAATCATATATACAATAGTCATAATTTAACAAAGAAAAGAGAAAGAAAGAAAACAAAAAAGAAAAAAAAAAGAAACGAAAAAAGAAAGAAAAAAAAACTCAACTTTCTACTAATCTAACCTATAACTAACCAGAGTGTATACCTAAGTATCTGACATGCTCGGAATGTATAAACATCAAATATAATAAAACCCGTATTCGCGCAGGATTCCTCTCCCAAGGGGCCCCGGAGCAGCCCGGTCTGAAATCTTCACTAAATAAAAGCCCTTGTTAGGATAGCCGAAATATCTGCATTTATATAATTCAAAAAGGGCTGCCATATTTTATAAAATAATTCAGTCTTTCGGTGCACCATATTTGTGAGGAAGTCAAGGGGGATATAATCTATGCTACTTAACTCTGTGATCTGCCTGTATCGCTCCCAAGACAAAGCTTTTCACTGTGCCTCGATATATGTCACAATAAAATAAATTCAATTCAAAATAAATTCAATTCAATTCAACTGTAGAAGAGCTGTCCCATCATCTTGTCAGGGCCTTCCTTCTATCTCCCAGTATCCAGTACCTTCTTTTAGTATCACCAATAAGTTGACCAACAATGAATAGTAGGACTCGATCTCAATACATGCACTACTGCCAAGCTCAGATAACTGGATTTAAAATTTGAATAGCTGGAAGTCCAGGTGTTCTGGTAATATTGGTATTATGATAAATTCAATTAGTACATCCTATGACAAAACTCTCATTTATATAGTACCTACACCACAGGAAAATTCTGAGTGTGCTTTCTCTTTCAAGGTTTGCTTCCAGTGTGGAAATCATAATTTACCTTTGCCTACTTTTAATGTTTATAAGCTTCAATAATTAATAAAAAGTCACAAAGAAACAATCTTGTGATTTTATTCAATTACCCAGTGAGTGATAAGAATGTAGAACTCTCAACCACAGGGTTGGTAGAGGCAACTAGCAAGATGTATCTCAGGGGAAGCTAGAGAAATGAATAAGTGAGAAAGATAAAAGAGGAATGTACTGATGGGGTGAAATCTGGTAGAGTGGCAGATTGCATCTGGATCATAAACATCAGGTCAGACCAGTTGGACTAACTGCCTACATTCATTCCTTTCATCCACACAATCGTGCAGAATCTTTCAGCTCAGAAGCCAAATTAGTTGGTTGTCACATTTTTAGTCCTCTCCAACTTACAGCAGCACAGGAACAAATAAGCTAAATGGTATTTTAAGTCCTCCATTCCAATTGTTTTTCCTCTCTTCTCTCCTCCTACCCTCCCACTGCCCCCTTAAACATTTATATTTAAACAGTGCTAATTCCTCACAACTCACTGTTTCTAGCAATCAGTTAAATGGGGCGGCATGGCATCTCAGTGCTTAGCACTGCTGCCTCATAGCACCAGGGACCCGGGTTCGATTACAGCTTTGGGCGACTGTGTACTCGTTCTCCTCATGTATGCGTGGGTGTCCTCCGGGTGGTCCGGTTTCCTCCCACAGTCCAAAGATGATCAGGTGAGTTGGCCATGTGAAACTGCCCACTGTGTTAGATGCCTTAGTCAGAGGGAAATGGTCTGGGTGGGTTATTCTTCAGAGGGTTGGTGTGGACTTGTTGGGCCAAAGGGCCTGTTTCCACACTGTAGGGAATCTAATCTAATCACAGGGCAGTATCAGTTAAGATGTAAGCACTGTATGCATACCAATTAACAAAGAATGCAAAGGCAGGTGTTGCTTGCCAAAACGTTAAAACTGGCATCCAAAAACAAGGCTAAAAATGCTTTTGACATAAAGCACTCACATTTAAATGTGTTTATGATATGGTGCTGGATCTTTCCTATAGAAGTGTTGACTGCTCACTGATTCATCAGGAATACAATCGTTCTGCATAAGAGGTTTGTTTGGAAATATTGAACTAATTTAGAGTGAAACATTACAGTGATTGCTAGTATAAGAACTCAACAATAGAAATATTTTAGTGTGACAGATCAAATCTTTGAACTCTAGAATTTCATTTCTGCCCAAGATTACCATATTCAGCTGTTCACTAAGAAAGGATAGAGTGTGTTTATTTTAGTTTCATACATTTTTTGCTTAATACGTTTTAAAGATATTTAAGTTTCTGGTCGATAATGTTATCAGTGAAAGACTTCAAGAGAAGTTTACCTGATGTGCAGTGAACTATCAATGAGAAACATTTCCCTTCTGGAAACAGTGCCTGAGTGCATGGGCACAATCCTCCTCAAAATCAAAATCTTGATGCAGAATAGTAACACATCTGCTCTAGCGCAGGACAGAGCTGGCCAAAGGACAAACAGAAATCCACAGATACACAGTGCAGTCAAAATATCAATAAAAGGGAACTGCATTCACTCCATTAGTATGTGGAAGGTTTAAGTCATCTCATCATTAGAACATTTCAACAACCAGCAAGATCTAGCTTGGCTGGCAGTGAGAAGGGTATTGCCCATCAGATCCTTAATGCACACCAAGTATCTGTCCATTACCAAATGTCCTGAAAGCTGCTGTGATGATGAGGAGGCTGCCATAAATCTCCTTCTGGAAGGTGCCTTTGCAATCAAGGTCTGAGGAGAGATGCAGTAGTTTTTGTCAAGTTTCACCTCGGGCAGCCCGGTAATGCAGATCTCTGTGATCTACGGGCTGGTTTCCAAGACAAACACTGACTGCACCTGCAGGGCCAACTTGGTGACAGACACTCAAAACCTGTTGGTCTTCCAGTGCAAAGAGTTGACGGAGAGCTGCAGACTGGAACATTCCAAGGTCCAGGACTACATGCTGAGGGATGCACTAAAGCTTGGGCAGCTGCTGCCAAAGCACTGACCACAGTCTTTCTGCCAAAATAGAATTACGGGAGAATCTATTAAGTTTCAAGATATGTTTACAGCCTTAATGGGTATGTAAATAGTTTCCTCTCATGATTAGAAAATACCTTTTTGTTGCAACTGGATTGAAACTTACTGAAGAATGTCAAAATACTTGTTGTATTTAGTTAAAGATAATTTATGAATAAAGTACATTTTTTAAACAGGTGTGTGGATGCTGATATCAGTTAGTATTTTCTCATGATTCAGAAGCTCCTATCGACAGACATAGATACTGCATGCAATAATGATATTATTACTAGACTATTAAACTAGAAACTCAGTTAATGTTCTGGGGGCATGGATTCAAATCCCGCTACAGCAGATGGTGGAATTTGAATTCAACACCAAAAAAAGAAATCCGGAATTAAGAATGTACTGATGACCATGAAACCATTGCTGATCATCTTAAATTCATCAGGCTCACTAATGTCCTTCACAGAAGGAAATCTACTATCCTCACCTGGTCTGCCTACATGTGATTCCAGACACCATCAATGTGATTTGACTCTGAATTGCTATTTTGAAATGGCCCAGCAAGCCACTCAATTCAAAGGTAGCTAGAAATGAGCAATAAATGCTGGCCAGCCAGCAATGCCAACATCCCACAAGTGAAATACAAAACGTGTAGTTTACTTAATATTGTCTCAAATGTAACTTCAAATTACACCGAGGTACTGCCTTTACTCACACTTGCCATCCTTGTAACATCTTTGTGAGATCGTCAATTTAGAGAATGTGAGTTCACTAACCTAGAGCTTTGTCCAGACATATTTCATACATAGGCTTTTATGTCATCAAAAGCAGATTTCAAAGCTGAAAGGACAGTTTGTTCAGTGAATACATCAGATTATTTTTAATATTTTCTTGTCAACATCTAGTTACCTTTAGATTGCAGTAAAAGTGGATTTCCAGCTGAAACTGAGGGAAAAGCTGGTGCAAAGTAATTTAACACTTTTGCAAACTTCCTAACACATGAACGGGGGACTAATTTGCCCTCTGAGGCTGGTCCATCCCTCATGATGTGGCGGTGCTGATTTTGGACTGGGGTGGACAAAGACAGAAGTCACATGACCAGGTTACAGTCCAACAGGTTTATTTGTAATCACAAGCTTTCAGAATGCTGCTCCTTCAGCAGATAACTACATCTGACAAAGGAGACATGATTTGGAAATGCCAGTGTTGGACTGGGGTGTACAAAGTTAAAAATCACACAACACCAGGTTATAGGAGAAAGTGAGGACTGCAGATGCTGGAGATCAGAGCTGAAAAATGTGTTGCTGGAAAAGCGCAGCAGGTCAGGCAGCATCCAAGGAGCAGGAGAATCGACGTTTCAGGCACAAGCCAAACCCGAAACATTGATTCTCCTGCTCCTTGGAATGCTGCCTGACCTGCTGCGCTTTTCCAGCAACACATTTTCAACATTAGGTTATAGTCCAACAGGTTTAATTGGAAGCACACTAGCTTTCGGAGTGTCGCTCCTTCATCAGGTGGTAGGGCTCAATCCTAACACACAGAATTTATAGCAAAAATTTACAGTGTGATGTAACTGAAATTATACATTGAAAAATTGATTGTCTGTTAAGCCTTTCATCTGTTAGAATACCGTGATAATTTCACTTCTTTCATGTGTAAATCACAATTTTTTTTTAAAAAGTTCCACTCTTGGGTTAGCTGTTAACAATGGTGATAGCTAGACAATATGTTGAAGGTGTTGGCCCCCTGTGTTCTCTGTCTATGCCATGGTGTTTAGATTGATTCTAATCTAAAAAGTGAGATAATAGAGTTTTATTCATGCATGAATTCATGCAGTTTTTGAGCTCAGAGTTCTACATGAATGCATGCAGTTTTTGAGCAAAGTACAATGTAACCCTGCAAGTCAAGTTCACCCCACAAAATATATGTGTGCATGTGGGTCTTTGTCTGTCTGTGTGCGTGTGTCTGTCTGGGTTGGGGGTTGTGAGTGTGAGAAAATGTATGTGTGTGTGTATGTGTGTATGTAGTGAGTGCAGAGTGTCTTAGGTCTGTGAGGGGATGCAATGTGTGTTTGTAAGGGTATGCGTGGTGTATGTGTGCACATCTGTGTGTATGTGTTTGTGTGTACAGGAGTGCCTGTGTGTGTAGGAATATCTGTGTGTGTGTATAGTGCAATGGTGGTCACCTGTAATGTGACATGAACCCTAGATCCTGGTTGAGGCCCTCCCTATGGATGCTGAACTTAGCTATCAGCCTCTGCTCAGCCACTTTTCTGCCTGTCCTGAAGTCCGCCTTAGAGGATGGTCACCCGAAGGTCCGAGGTCGAATGTCCTGGACCACTGAAGTGTTTTCCAACTGGGAGGGAACACTCCTGTCTGCTGATTGTTGTGCGGTGCCCATTCATCCAATTTTCGTAGCCTTTGCTTGGTTTCCCCAATGAGGATGCCCGGAGGCATGGTACATTTTAGCTATGAAAAGAGGCTGGATAGCTTTGGATTGTTTGCTTTGGAGACAAAAGGCAGAAGGTGCATGTGATTGATGTATAAAAGATTGTGTAGAATGTATAATTTCAGTTACATCACATTGCAAATTTTTGCTATAAATTCTGTGTGTTAGGATTGAGCCCTTCACTACCACCTGAAGGAGCGACGCACTGAAAGCTAGTGTGCTTCCAACTAAACCTGTTGGACTATAACCTGGTGTTGTATGATTTTTAACTCTGACAAAGGAGCAACACTCCAAAGCCTTGTGATTTCAAATAAATCTAAATGGTTGTTCCTCATCCACCCTCAGGTCAACCACCTGATGAAAGAGCAGCGCTCCAAAAGCTAGTGCTTCCAATTAAACCTGCTGGACTATAACCTGGTGTTGTGTGACTTCTGATTTTATACTACACCAATAAGATGATGGCAAAACCCCAATCAGCTACCTAAGTTCTGCCTCTTAAACCCTTGACTCTTCCAGCACCAATCTATCACGGTCACAGATGTATACAAGAATTATGCTTTGAGGGAGATCCACCACCCTTTATGCAAGAGTTGCTTCCAGAATTGTCTGGCTCTTTAATTTCAGGATTGAACCACAACCTCCCCATAACGCAAGGAGGTGCCAGCCTCCTGAAATGAAAACAGGAATTACTGGGAAAACTCAGCAGCTCTGGCAGCATCCGTGGAGAGAAATCAGAGCTAACGTTTCGGGTGTAGTGACCCTTCCTCAGAACTGAATGCCACTGGCTCAGGTTCCGGTTTAAAAAGTCTCTGGCCTCGAATTGTTTTATTTTTTTACTGCCTGTCATCTCGCAGCTCCACAAATTGGTTGCACAATCTGGTGACAGATCGAGATGCTAACCTTGGGCCTGCGCTTGGCCCCAACATTAGGCAGTTACCCCTCCCCCAGGATCTCTCACCTGCTGCAGCCGCACTCTCCTCTATCTTCCACACACTTCACTCGAATTGTACAGTATTTTAACTGCGATTAATCTCTTCCTTTTTCTTTAAATGCTATAGCATCCCATTCCCCCCTTCGTCTCCTCTTCCTCCTGGATCCGACCGCGAACATTTGCTCGGTTTATTCCCACCTAGGCCCTCCCACCCCGCCCCACTCCCTAGCCCACCGGCTGAGTCCGGGCGACAAGCCCCTGCCTGTGAGGGGGTGACACCATCACACAAGCGCAGTGAGTGACGGCGTCGCACTGGCCGCCGGGACGTCGGAGGACCCGCAACTTTCCTCCGCCTCCGCCGCCAGCCGTCACGCGTTGGCCGCCGGGACGTTGGAAGACCCTCTCCCTGGCCCTGGGAGGACCGACTGATGGAGCGTGTAAAGCCGGTGGACCCCACAAAGTGATAGAGAGCTGTCGTTTTGATGGTTTAGGGGTATCTCATTCATTGGGATATACAGCACCAACCCGAGTGGTAGGAAGAGGGCTATTTCAGACCTCAATTTTTAAAAAAAGAACAGAAAGTGATGGAGAAGCCCAGCAGGTCTGGCATCATCTGTGAAGAGAGGGAAAGACAGAGTAAACTTTTCCAGTTCCTTTGAGCGCTATGTTCTGGTTTGCATTGTAAATGTTTTCGGCTTTGTTTATATTTGTGACTGCAGCTTCCACTCAGGTTGCCATAGTGAGGGGCCATGATGCGTGTGAGTAAGCGAACACTGGACTGGATTTATTCTGTTGTGAGTATCAACCGTGAACTGCAAGGAGCAGGGCGGGGGGGGGGGGGGGGATTGTGGCCACATCTGGTTGAGCAGAGCCCTGGATGCTCCAGGGCAATTCTGGAAAACTGGCACCTTCGCCGAGTGAACTGGGGCATTGGGTTAAGTAAATCGTCGTAGTCCTGTCCAACCGTAATGCTGTTTTCTCACTGGAGAGAGAGAGAGAGACACACACACACATACACAGCTGGTGATGGTTTAACATGAGGGTCACCGCACATCAGGTGAGGGAAAGGTTGAGGCAGAGGGATCTTCATTCTCACCTCAGAAGGTGCGGGAATTGCACCCACGCCGTTGTCGTCACTTTGCATCGCAGAGCTGCTAACAGCAACACTGACCCGAAATATGAAGCACATTTTTGCATCCATAGATGCGTCTTCCGCTGCATAACTTACTTATGCCACCTGATGAAGGAGCGTCGCTCCTAAAGCTAGTGTGCTTCCAATTAAACCTGATGGACTATAATCTGGTGTCGTGTGATTTTTAACTTTGTACACCCCAGTCCAACACCGGCATCTCCAAATCATAACTTACTTAGCTATTGTTTTGCCCTCTAACTCTGAGGTATTGATACTTTTGGTTTGGGAACAATGGTGAGCATAACGCTAGGAGCAGAGCCAGGCTATTCAGCCCATTGAGTCTGCTGTGTCATTCAGTTAAAATATGATTGTTCCAATAATCCTCAACTCCACCTTCAGACTTTTGCCCATGTGAGAAACGAAGCTCACTCACTTCAATAATTTCAGTCTGAGACAAGATCTGAAGCAGTAGTATTGTTTATTACGCTCTTGCAAAAGGGGTGTAGTGTCTATTTACAAAATAGTCACACACACGTGTTTAAGGAGTACACAATATTTATGTAATTCGTTCCTCTTCTCTCTTTCCACTGCACCTCCCCTGTTTACATCTCCCACTTCTCTAAGACCTGCGCCCATTACTCTTGTTTATCTCTTGCCTTATCCGGCCTTGTATGTGACAAAATGCTTATTTCTGGCCTCACAAGGCTGTTTGACCACATCCTGCTGTGGGCCATTGTTAGGTATATCCTCCTTTACTGCCATCTGCTTCCTTGCTTGCTATGATCTTATGACCTCTTGATTGTGGTTTGTTCTCGTTTTTGCAGAAGCGGGAAACAGATGCTTATAACTACTGTTTGTACAAGCATATCTAGCTTAACCCCCTCCCCTCACAGCACCTTATCTATTTGTCTGTAACATCTACCATTGTTTGCAGGCACATTTCAGTCTTGTAAGCACATTTTAATTAATACAAAAACAATTATATATTTCCTTCAGATCGTTTTTATTCTTGTTAACTCAGCTCTTGGCTGAAACAATTATACACTGGTGTGAGTTCATTTACCTTGCATAAGCAATTTATGATTGCAGAAGTAACACTGCTTTACCTATATCCCACACCCATAATTCTTGATTC
The DNA here is from genome assembly GCF_020745735.1 of Hemiscyllium ocellatum. NCBI lineage: Eukaryota > Metazoa > Chordata > Chondrichthyes > Orectolobiformes > Hemiscylliidae > Hemiscyllium > Hemiscyllium ocellatum. Next base: position 120,133,630 of record NC_083402.1, on the reverse strand, counting down.
ACTTCCTAGTAAACATCTTTCCATCCAGCCTTAATACACACAGACCCAGCCTCTGCAGTAAAGAGTTCCACAAATTTACTGCTTTCTGAAAGATGAAATTCCTCATCATATTTCTCATAAGGGTAACCACCTATTCTAAGATTACATTTTGTTTCTAGACACTCCCACAAGGAGAAGCAGCCTTTCCATGTCAATCCTGTCAAGTCTAGGAATCTTGTATGTTTCAATAAGATCACCTTTCATTCTACTAAAATCTACCTACTCGGCCTCTCCTCATAAGACTTCCTTCTATAGCTGGGATCAGTTTGGTGAATCTTCTCCAAGCTTCTAATGCAAGTGTATTTTTCCTTAAATAAGGGGCTCAAAATAATTCATAATATTCCAGCTGTGATCTGACTAGTGCCTTGTATTGTTTTAGCAAGATTTCATGATTTTTACACTCCATT